>NC_081408.1:694483473-694810598 GCF_030272615.1 Cryptomeria japonica | reverse complement strand
TATGGCCAAACTTACACATACCTATAAGATAACATCTTACCTCTTGACTTATCAAAAAATCAAAAGAGAAACTTTATTCGCCAATCCTCCCATTAAATTCTTGTCGTAGATACCCTATTTAACTGAGGTCTAGACGGTACTCTTTTAAGATGTCTCAAACAAGAAGAATCTGAGAAGGCCTTAAAGGAAGTCCATAACGGCATTTGTGGCACTCATTCAAGTGGTCTTACCCTTTCAAAAAAACTCATATGCTTGGGCTATTATTGGGTGACTATGGAACGAGATTCTTTTCAGATAGCTAGAACGTGCAAACAATGTCAGATCCATAGGAACTTGATCCATGCACCAGCACAAGAACTTCATGATTTGGCAGCATCTTGGCCTTTTTGTCAATGGGGTCTTGATTTAGTAGGAAAGATAAATCCTTCTTCATCTAATGGTCACAAATTCATCCTTGTAGCTACAGAATATTTTACAAAATGAATCGAGGTAGTACCTCTCACAAATATCACAAGAAAACAAATTGTTGCATTCATCTTAAATTACATCATCTATCGCTATGGAATACCAATGACTAGTATCACTGATAATGGGCGACCATTCAAGAATCAGGATGTACAAGAGCTATGTTAGAAGTTTAAGATCCAACATAGATTCTCCACACCCTATTATCCACAAGGGAATGGGCAGGCAAAAGCATCTAACAAAACTATTCTGAAAATCCTCAAAAAGACAGTGAACGATGCTAGGAAAGATTGGCATATTCAACTAAACCCTACTCTCTGGGCCTACCGCACTAGTATCTGTACACCAACAGGTGCCACACATTTCTCTCTTGTATATGGACCATAAGCCATATTGCCTATCGAAGTAGAGATTCCCTCTCTAAATGTAATACTAAAAGGTCTCATCCCAGATGAAGAACAAAGAGTGTCTAGACTACAAGAATTAGAACTGATCCATGAACAAAGACAAAATGCCTTTGACCATTTAAAGGTATATCAGCAAAGAATGTGCCGAAGTTATAATCACAAGGTCAAACCACGAATCTTTCAAGTGGGAGAACTAGTACTAAAGGAAAAACCACAAAATCAGTCAGATCGAGAAAAGAAGGGAAAATTTGAACCAAACTGGTTAGGTCCATTTATGGTCATAGCAATATTTGGGTTAGGGGCATATCAGCTATCAACACAAGACAGAGATCAACTCAAGGAACCCATCAATAGCATGCATTTGAAGAAGTTTTATGTCTGAAAAATTCAAAAACAATGAAAAAGCAAAAAAAATCCAAAAACAGTGAAAAAGCAGAAAATCCAAAAACAGTGAAAAAGCAAAAACAATAAAAAAATAAAAAATGAGAAAAAGTGCAATAAAAATAGATGGTGAAAACTTGGCAAACAGGTGCTATCTGTCAGCTAGCTCTTCCATCTATTGGTCCGTGCTTTCTTCCACTTGCATTCTTTTCCATCGGTGTTATTCATAGTCATCATAAAGCCTTTTGTACATATGCAGGCATCCCAGGTGATTTCTCGTCATGGTTTGGATCATTTACTATATCATAATAAGGCTTGTTTCTAGGCTGGGGGCAAAATCATGAACTTGGCCGGGGGCAAAAAGTTTTGATCATTTTGAGCTTAATCAAAGCAGGTAGAACAACAGTCAAACAACACTTGTCAAGCGAAAAACTAAGACACATCCAACGTTGAACATAAGATCACAATGTCAACCATTAACTATCACATATCAATCTAAACTTGACAAAACACATATCAATGGATGATATATCTTGACTCATGATTTTAACACTTTGGCAATAATGGTTCAACTATTTTATTTGGATTTTCGCTATCATGATTTCTGAGTAACTCCAGGATATCTTTGACTAGAGGAACGAGGAAGGAACATGATATTTTTCTTGTCTACTGTCTGTAAATTAATCATTAATATGTGCAAAGTTGTCTAAGGAAATGATCATCAGAGTATCATGGAAGACATTTCGGACTTGCATATAGAAATGGTTAATACTGCCTGTTTTACGCAAGCAACACTCTTGCCATCTTGGTTCAATTATACCTCGATGCTTGTGCTAACTTGCAATATCAAAACTAGGAAAGTAATGCTCAGGTCATCGTAATTCAATTATACCATTGAAGTTTGCACTCACTTCCCACATTTTAAAGGCTTAATGATGAAACAAAGCAATGACTCCATGACCAGTCCGATCACTGCATTGCATTGCATTTTAAGATAGATTTGCATTTCATTCTGCATGGGATCACAATGCTCATCTTTTCCAAGGCCAAAGCTAACATGGTGTTATCACTCTTATTATGTGATTGAGTACATTGGACGATAACAAAAATAATCAATTCATTCATCCTGCATGATAAGTTAGTTCATCTCATGTAACCATTACATACCAAGGCATCATTCATTTAAAACATCAAATCATTCATTCATTGCATGACCTTCATCTAATCTCAATTCATATAAAATAACACCATTGCATTGCATTGCATCCATCTCATATTAACATGCATGAGAAAATCATAAAAAAATATCATAAACATAGAAAGCATTGCAAATCGCACAAACATCACATAGAAATTATAAGCATCACCATAAATATTTGCATTTGCATACATCATGTAAATATTGCATCATCATATATCCATCATCTATAATTCATAAGCATATAGAAATTAAAACATACATCAAGCATACATCATGAAAGTAACTGCACATCATAATTATATACCAAATAGAATGCATCCATCATCTCATAGGTCATGTAAAACGAATAGGATCGACTACATATCATATCATCAAAACAAGATCAATGTCCAAGGTACAATGATATTACAAAATATATGAGACACATCACAAATATACATCGCAGGAATCATCAATATCTCATCACAAAAAGGTGTGTACATAAATAGATCAATGTACCATATCAGTGTGACCACTCGAACGCGAAGAAGAACTCTATCCTGATGCGGCAGGTAGAGTAGCACCAGCTAGTACCCCTGTACCTGAGTCCCCACCTGGGGGAGCTATCTGAAGTGGCCCTGTCACTCCTTGACTCTCAGTCTAGCTCTGTCTTGATCTCCTGCTCAGATGTGAAAATCCTGGAGCCTGCTGCTCATGAGGAACAATAGTAAAGTATAATGTCCTGTAATACTCAGCCTCTCGGATCCCCTGGTGCATCATCTTCAAGGCACTCTTCCCTGAAGTAGACCCTCCTGACAACTGTACCCCTACCGACACCTATCCATAGCTGTGTCTCTCTCAACTAGGAGAGAAGCCATCTGAGTCTCTAGCTGGGCCATATGAGAGTCCCCCTCTGCTAGTCAACTCTCTAGCTGCTGAACCTGAGCCTGTAAGTCTGTAATCTAAGCCTGCTATTGATGCAATGGCATCCTAATGAGGATCCATTGAGGTGCCTCTGCCTATGGGTGCTCAACCTATGATACTGTCATAGGTACCTGCTCAACCGGGGGAACCTCCTGCTCTGGAACCTGATGCTCTTGATCCCTTGGACCTGGTCTCCTACGTCTGACCACTTAGGCCATCCAATCTATATATACATCTCTGGCAGATCTAGAACCGCTAGCTCCCCATGTGTCTACCACTGCCCATCCCCCTCATCATCATCTCCCCCATCCCCCATCATCATCTCCTCCATCATCATCCCTAGCACCCTGATCTCCTGCATCTCCTCCATATCCATCTCCATCTCCGCTATCATCTCTGTCTCTACCATCCCTCCATCGTCTAGGAGCTCTGCGTTGTGGCCTCTCATCATCCTCATCTAACAATGGCTCTGGCTCATCCGGAGGTGTTAGCCTTGAAAACCTATGTACAATACAACACACAGTGTACTCATGTGTCATCTTGCTATCCATCACACCTGGAATATAATCCCAATCCATAGGCCCCAATGATCGATACTCTACGCAGACATGGTCATATGAAATAGAAGGCCCCCAAGTAGCCACATCCAATCTCTGATGAGTATAATGAGTTGTACCCTGTGGTATCGCCTATATCCTACCATACTGTCTCAACACCCTCATACAAGGGAATCGCTCGATGACATAAGGTGTCGAGCCAATTAGATATCGCATCATGAATACATATGGCATCTCTGTTGCATCCTTGAGCTAAATCTCGTAGTCCCTGTATGGCCTCAATATCACAGTATCTAGGTCATCCAAGGTCCGTCTCCAGTACTCTAATTTGCCCAGCTTTCGTTGGACAATGACACCAGGATACCCATCAGCATAAGGTCTGCCTACAGGTCTCTCTTTGTCTGCCAATGGTCATGTGATAGGTAAATTCGCCCAGGCCCATATCTGAAGCACAGTCACCCCTGCTGATAATGCAGCTGATCCCTAGTACACAACTCAGTGCAAGTCATGGTACAAGTGAGCTAACATACATGATCCCCATAAAATTTGAGTCCCCTCTGTCACCATCTGCTCAAGCAGACGACCCCATCCAACAAATAATCCCTTTGACCTATGATCAGGACAAAGGAAGCCTCCAATAAATCTAGCAAGCATAGTTGGTAACATGGCATACCCTAGCTCCAACATCTCCTGCCATGCAATATCATACCTGCCAATCTCATCATCCTCAAACACGTGACAAAGTGCCTCTATCCCACCCACTCACTGAGATCATAATATACTAAATCGCTCATCACAGGGATCCACAAAATTCGGTGGACATCCTCGGGTGTCACCATCATCTCTCCAGTCGACAAGTGAAACATGTTATGTTCACTATGTCAGCGCTCTACTAAAGCTGTCAGTAATCCTTGGTTTATCAGAGGCTGGGGCATGTCAAAAAAGGAAGACAGACCACATCTACTAATGTGATCTCACTCCGCCTAGCTAAGGCAGGGTATCAGCATCCATGTCTTCGGGAAATGCTCCCGAGACTGAAGAATAGTAAAGTTCTCCTGCAATAAAATCACCTCATCATATCAGTTTTTTGATTTATCTATCTATCAAATCTATCGATTGGTCTATTTTGCTCAATTGAGATTTTTATCAAATCTCATTGGGCCCCTATCAATGACACTCATCTATCATGAGGTCATTATCAATCTTATCTCATCTCGTGCATGCATTGAGATAATCAGAGCTGATCATCAAATTTATCAATCAGGAGCATCTAATTTTATCAATTAGATAGCTAATCAAATCTTATCCTATCAAAAATCAAAAAATCAAATCCAATTAGCAGTAAATCCAATGAATCAACAAATCAAATCATTTTTTCAAAATCGTCAAAATGATAAAAAATCATCAAAAATTTCAAAAAATAAAGTCAAAAATCGAAAAATCGAAAAAAAAAATCATCAAAACCAAAAAAATCAAAAATTCATCAAAACCAAAAAAATCAAGAAATCGGAAAAACAAAAAAAATCAAAACCATGAAAACCGAAAAAATCAAAAAATCGAAAAAACCCAAAAAAATTGAAAAATTGAAAAAAAAAAAAAAAAAAAAGGATTCCCCCCCCCTGATCCCTTGGACCTGATCTCCTGCGTCTGAACACCCAGGCCATCCAATCTGTATATACATCCCTAGAAAATTTGGAACTGCTAGCTCCTAGTGTGCCTGTCGCTGCCACTGCTATTGCTCGACCATCTCCCTCATCATCATCTCCCCCATCCCCCCCATCATCATCTCCTCCATCATCATCCTCGGCACCTTGATCTCCTACATCTCCTCCATATCCATCTCCATCTCCACTATCATCTCTGTCTCTACCATCCCTCCGTCATCTAGGAGCTCTGCGTTGTGGCCTCTCATCATCCTCATCTAACGCTGGCTTTGGCTCATCTGGACATGTCAGCCTCGGAAACCTGTGTACAATACAATGCATGGTGTACTCATGTGTCATCCCGCTATCCATCAAAACATGAAGATAATCCCAATCCATAGGCCCCACTGATCGATACTCTGCATAGGCATGGTCATATGAAATCGAAGGCCCCCAAGTAGCCACATCCAATCTCCGATGAGCAGAATGAACTGTACCCTATGGTATCTGTTTTATCATGCCATACTATCTCAACATCCTCACACAAGGGAATCGCTCGATGACATAAGGTGTCAAACCAATCAGATATTGCATCATGAATACATATGGTATCTCCACTACGTCGTTGGGCCAAATCTGGCAGTCCCTATATGGCCTCCATATCACGGTATCTAGGTCATCCAAGGTCCGTCTCCAGTACTCTAATTTGCCCAGCTTTCACTAGACAATGACACCAGGATACCCATAAGCATAAGGTCTGCCTATAGGTCTCTCTCTGTCCGCCAATGGTCGTGTGATAGGTAAATGCTCCTAGGCCCATATCTGAAGCACAATCACCCCTGCTGATAACGCAGCTGATCCCTAGTACGCAACTCGGTGCAAGTCATGGTACAAGTGAGCTAACATACATGATCTCCATGAAAATCGAGTCCCCTTTGTCGCCATCTGCTCAAGCAGACGACCCCATCCAATAGATAATCCCTTTGACCTATGATCAGGACAAAGGAAGTCTCCAATAAATCTAGCAAGCACAGTCGGTAACATGGCATACCCTAGCTCCAACATCTCCTGCCACACAATATCATACCCATTGATCTCATCATCCTCAAACATGCGACAAAGTGCCTTTGTCGCACCCCGCTCACTAAGATCATAATCTACTAAATCGCTCATCACAGGGATCCACAAAATTCAGTGGACATCCTCGGGTGTCACCGTCATCTCTCAAGTCGACAAGTGAAACGTGTTATGTTCACTATGCCAGCGCTCTGCTAAAGTTGTCAGTAATCCCCAATTTATTAGAGGCCGGGGCATGTCAAAAAAGGAAGACAGACCACATCTGCTAATGTGATCTCGCTCCGCCTAGCTAAGGCAGGGTATTAGCATCCATGTCTTGGGGAAACGCTCCCAAGACTGAAGAATAGTAAAGTGCTCCTGCAATCAAATCACCTCATCATATCAGTTTCTTGATTTATCTATCTATCAAATCTATCTATTGGTCTATTTTGCTCAATTGAGATTTTTATCAAATCTCATTGGGCCCCTATCAATGACACTCATCTATCAGGAGGTCATTATCAATCTTATCTCATCTCGCGCCTGCATTGAGATAACAGAGCTGATCATCAAATTTATCAATTAGGAGCATCTAATTTTATCAATTAGATAGCTAATCAAATCTTATCCTATCAAAACTCAAAAACTCAAATCCAATTGGCAGCAAATCCGACGAATCGACAAATCAAATCATTTTCTTAAAATCATCAAAATGATCAAAAATCATCAAAAATTTCCAAAAATCAAGTCAAAAATCTAAAAATCGAAAAAAAAATCATCAAACCGAAAAAATCAAAAAATCATCAAAACCAAAAAAATCAAGAAATCGGAAAAACCAAAAAAATCAAAATCATCAAAACCGAAAAAATAAAAAAATCGAAAAAACCCAAAAAAATCAAAAAATTAAAATAAAAAAAAAGGGTTCCTTCCCTCCCCCCAGTTGGTGCCCGTGGTGCCCTCGGCACCTACGGTGGCGCCTAAGGCACCGCCCGCAGTGCTGGCGGCAGCTGTAGTGGCGCTGAAGGCGCCTCCTATAGCACTTGCGACGCTAGCAGTGGCACCCGCGGTGCCTCCCGCAATGCTGGCGGGCCTCCACCTCCGCCCTCCTCTCCCCCACCCCGCCTTTTCCTTTCCCGCCCTTTTTTTTTTTAATTTCAAAAATAAAAATGCATGCATAAATAATTTTTTTTGAGATGCGAATGGAAATATTTTTTAAAAATCTGAAAAACCCATTTTACTAATCAAAAAACCTATCTCAAAAATGCAATTTTCTCCCCAACCCATCTAGCGAAAAAGCTAAAAAATGATTTTTTATGCAAGTAGCTAAAATTTTCAAAAATTAACAAAGCTGAGTTTTCTCGAAGTACGTACTAGTGGACCGTATGCCGGAGGGCGCCACCACTAGCTCCATCGACGCTGCGAGAGGGGTCGCGGTGGCGGCACAATTGCAGTGCACAAATGAGGAGTGGAAAAAGGAATTCACCTTTTTAAATTCATAATGGGGCATTTAAGTGGGATTTTTATTCCACTTATTTTTAATCATCTAATCAACTAATTAGTCTGGCAGGGCAGCATTTTCAAATTTCTTATCAGGAAATGAATTGGATTGACTCTACAAATCTCTAAACATCGGAAAGTAAAAATAAAATCTAAAAATTTCAAAAATTTCAAAAATTTCAAAAAAATAAAAAAATCACAAAAAATTCAAAAACATTCGAAAATTATCTGATTCATCTCCCGGAGGGGCATCCTCACATCAATTTTTATCAATCAAAGTCTGGGGCATCATATCAAGATTTATCATCTCCAAAATTGAAACCGCATCATATCGAGAGTTATCATCTCCAAGATCGAAACCGCATCATATCGAGATTTATCATCTCCAAAATCGAAACTGCATCATATCAAGATTTATCATCTCCAAGATCGAAACCGCATCACATCGAGATTTATCATCTCCAAATAAATCAGTATCACATTGAAACCAAATCTGCATCAAATCAAGATCAAATCTACATTCTGTCTTATCAACAACATCATCAATCGAGCTTTCTTTGAACCAACGCATCATCACACATCACTTCAAAGAGGGGCAAAAAGTATACACCTTAAAATGGTCTGAAGATAGTTAATTAAATACGCAGTTATTTGATTAATTCTCCTTCCCAATTAATTGAATTCACAAGCAATTTAATTAATTTTTCTATTCATCTACTAGTAAATAAATCTAAATGATTTATTTATATAGTTCATCTCATATCTCCCTTTGATTAATTAATTCTCAATTAATTAATGTCTCCCCATACTAATCAATTCTTCTAATCCCTAATTAAAATTCACAAACTCAAGTTTGTTGAGATTAATTACCATTTTCCAATTATTTGAATTTCTAAGTTCAAATGAGCACATGGCTTCTAACTTTAACCACCCAACCTAACCATCCCCTAACTTAACCCATTCAATCTAATCTTGGGTCTAACTAACCCTATCCTATCTTGCACATTCTAACCTCCTTATCCTAACCTCCCATGGTGTGGATGTTCTCTCCTTGAGACAAATGGCACTTTTTCCACATGTGTCCTCCCTTGGACATTTTCCCTCTCGTGAGCAAGGCTCCTTGACACTTGTCACCACAGAGATGACAAGTGTCCCTTCCTCCAACTTCCTCAATCTTAGCCCTTGATATCTTTAAATCAAATCTGGACCGTTGATTCCTACCACCTCAGCTTTGGCCTTGGAATTCCTATAAATACCCCTCATTTTGGAGCAATAAGGATCCAATCTCATATCAATTTAGGCATCATTATTATAGGCAATTTGCATTTCAATTATCTAGCATTTAACTTTTGGATTTATCATAGCATATTAATCTAGTTTCTTGAATCATGCATTTCATATCATTTTCATAGTCAATCATGATCAAATAGCTACTCAACTCTTGAGTTGCCACTTTGGAGGTCATTACTCTGCTGAGAGCCCATCAATCCAACACCTTCAAGGTCCTCAAGAATAGAGGAAAATGGGAAATTTCAAGGAAGGCTTATGGTTTGCATCTTTGATTTAGTTTTCAATTAAGCTTTTCAATTACATCTTATTGTCTCATTATATGTGTATGTCTCTTATACTAACAACATTTTTAGCATCACACATACATCACTCTCTGATAATGCAGACTCAACACCCACACATCATCGAACCACCAATTACATAAATATAACACCTATCTATACAAATCATCAACCTTGACTAAAAGATTGGCCAAACCCTTAACATATAATTATAAAATCACACGATACATCAACCACTAGATGAATACAATGTCATAAAAAACATAGAATGAACCTAAATCAACTCCTCAAATGTGCACCACCACCAAAAATCTTGCCAAGATCAACCACAACACATTACACCACCAAAAATACCGCGTAACATGAAGAATATCACTAGACCCATAAGATCATCAAGAACACACAATAATTAATGCAGACCATCAGAACAAATAGGACATGATTAGGGAACACCAACAAGCACGTTAGAACCATCTGCAATAGTTGCACCAACACCACATTCAAATCTTCATCGATTAGCCCACTAACACTCAAGAACACTTAACAAAAATAACTCAAACAAGAAGAATAGCTTGTAGAGCATCAAATCATGAACCATCTAAAATGAAGATACACACAAACATCCCAAACACTCCCAAATCTACAATGCAAGATATGATCATGCCAGAGCATAATGAATCAAACACCAAAATACTACAACACTGAACACTGAAAACCAATCTCCATACCAAAATTCATAACTCAATCAAATAACCATATAGAATCATGAAATAAATAAAGAATGAAGTATCTCTAGTTGATTTAGCATAACAAACAGATAAACCAACCAGATCAACTCACTACAATTATCGGATGACCAAAACATTTCTCTGGATCACCAAAACATTTCTCTACAAAACCAAAACATAGGAATATATTGACATCAATGACAACAACATATCCTAGTAGCAGCAATATCCAACAATATCCCCCTTTGGCATTGATGGCAACATATGAATGTGAAAAACAATCAATGCAATGGAATAAATCAAGATCAGAAAACTCCAACAAACTCCCCCTAAGATCATGAACACAAAGCTCAAAAGATAAGGTAATTTTTCACATTCTTCTCTCCCCCATTGATAGCAATGCCAAAGACATAAACTGATCAAGCTTCTCTCCCCAAACTAAATAAACTCTCCCCCTTAGGATAGACTCACAAATCTAAACAACATACTGACTACCTCAGTTGAGTAGCAACACCAACTCATCAACCCGGATAAGAAGATAAGACTGTGAAGTCTATCAGATTGATGCATCTCTATACACCTAGTTCTCATCAGGTAGGGTAGAGACCCCTAACTTGTCTCTCAAATACACAAATGTATCTGCAGGCAAAGGCTTAGTGAAAATATCTACAAACTGATCCTTTGTAGATACATAGTCTAGTTTAACTTCATCATCACTAACTTTCTCCCTTAAGAAATTATACTTAATTGATATATGCTCTGTTTTAGAGTGCAATATTAGATTCTTGGAAATATTAATAACACTTGATTTGTCATAATAAATAATAGTAGGCTCATCATAGACAACTCTTATGTCTTTCAGCATCCGCTTCAACTAAACTACCTGAGTATAGCTGCTGTAACGTCATAAATTGTACGCACTTGCTAAAGCAGTACAATTTAACACCTAGTTTAGCACCTGCCTTGGCGCAGTTGCATTTTGCATTGCATTTCCCCTTTAGCACTTAATTAATCAAATTAATTAGGTCTAAAGGATCTATTTCATCATTTTCCACATCATAAAGTCGGGCCCTTTCATTAAAGCGTGCCCCTTTCATTTTATTCTTCCAATACATTACTTAATCAAAAAACCCTAATTAGGCCCTATTCTGAGCTTGGGGGCTTGATTTCGGGGGTCAAAACATCTCAAAATCACCTGTAACTTCGGGATTCTCTCTAAAATCATCATATCTGACGGCCCTAAAAATTTGGTGAAAAGTTGTCGGGACCGTGGCGCCCGGAGTACACACGGTCCCGGACATTTTTCCTGAAATTTTAGGAGCGCGATCCAATCATAAAATAAAGCTTAACCCCAAGAAATTGGTGGGATATTCAATCTCTAGGTCAGCCAAAAGACGAAATTATGACCTAGGGTTTCATACACAAGAGCTCTCTTTCTTCATTTGAAGGGATCGAAATTTTGTTTTCAGGAACCTCATATGTAGCGAAAGAGCAGATCTTTGAAGAATTCAACAACATTCAACATCCCTCTATCAAGCATTTATCAATTCCATTCATTCATTTAGGGCTTGGAAGACATTGAAGAACAATAGGAGATTATCGACTGAAGATTGGCTTGTACCTCTCCCTTGGGGGTTGGGTATGATTTCATGTTGTTTTCATGTCTTTGCATAAGCTTCAATATCTCATTTATTCATGCTTTAGATCACTTTGCATCTTGATTTAGAGCATTTACATTATCATTAACAAGAAATTAGGGTTTACTTTCTAGGTTGCTCTAGTTTGCTTACTTCCATTTTAGATCTTTCACACACACAAGGTCTGCACAAACATTACTTTTACAATACAACTTGGCTATTCGTGGAGGTGGAAATCACCGAAGCGGGGGTTTGACTAAGGCAAAACCCTATATAGCCGCCCAAACACCTTTTTCAGATATAAGTGCAGGTTTCGAGACTCGGACGACGCCGCAAGTTGCAGATCCAGAAAAAGCAGGTCGAGACAGCACCTCACATCAAATTGCAGAGCAGAATACCAGGACAGGGGCGTGGGACGCCCTGGTTCTGCCAGGACAGGGGCGCTGGGTGCCCTAGTCCCTGGGACAGAGGCGCTGGGCACCTTGGTCCTCCTAACAGACAGCATTTCAGACAGTTTCCCAGAGTGCAAAACAACAGTTTCAGGTGCAGTTCAAGGACAGAATCAGGATAGTGGCGCCCGCGCCCCCGTCCCGAACATTTTCAGTCAAACTTTGACTCTAGGTACGCATCTGCATTCTTGTTTTATCCTTGTGTTTACAGCTTTCCATTGTTTAAGTTCAATTTTGCAATCTTGTTGTTAGCTCATACTTGCATTTTAGGGTTAGGAATTGAACTTGCATAATCTTACCTTTCAATTACAACAAAGGAATAGAAACCCTAATAGGTAGCCCGTGGCTCTCTCTTTCACAAAAAGAAGTAGCCAATTGTGTGATACCTCTAGGCTCTTTCGTATTCCGTAATGTGTGTCAAAAGGTAGGATTAGGGCATGATAACCTAGTCTCGCTTTTTCCCCCACACATTTTGGTGAACCCGATGTGAATCTATCATTGCTTCTTCTTGCATTGCATTTGTTAGATCTAGATCTAGATTTAGTGTGTTTTCATTTCATTTTCATTAAAAAGAAAAAAAAAAGAGTGTGTTTCTTTGCATTGTGTGTTTAAATTTCATGCAATTTTTATTTCAAAATGTCCGACTTTTATTTGCAAAATGTTCATGCTTATGATGATTATTATGAGTATAGCCAAGATGAATTAGATGAAGCTTTAGATGAGTTTTTGAACCCTAAAGATGCCAAACCTTCATTTTACCAAAAACTCATAAACCTTGTTACTATGCCATTTCGTTGTGATGAGAAAGATAAGTTGAATGAGTCCTCTCAAGGGTACATTCCTATCAACTCTTCCACTAAATCTAGTAACATGGTTGTTTTCAATAATCCCCTCTATGAGGAGATGTCTCCTTTTGAATCAAAAGATAAACCTTTTAATAGATATGATCATGCTTTGTTGGATGACGCTCTTGATGACTTTGTGGCTTTATCGAAATCTCTAAACAAAAACAAAACCTCTAAATTGGTTAACATGATAAACTTGAATGAGCATAAAAAGCCTCTCTTTGAAGTCCAAGGTGCTTATCCTTCTCCCACCTTTCAAGGTCCTAAATCACCTCTCCTTACTGTCCAAGGAGGGTATGATCATGATTCCTTTCATACTCCGAATAAACCAATCATCACTGTGCAAGGAAGAAAACCTATAAGTCCTTATAGTTATGCCAAGCAAATAACTAGAGAGAATTATCATGCGGTTGCCCATACTTATCATACCAGAAATAATAGGCAGCCTAGTCCTCCTCCTGTTATTCCAGTTTCTCTTCCGAATCCTCAACCAATTCTTCCACAAGCTCCACATATTTCACAAGTTCTTAGTAAGGAATATGATCTCATAGAACAACTTAAAGTTACCCCTGCTAAGATATCCCTTTGGGATTTGATTCAAACTTCTTCCGCTCATCATGGAATGTTAAAAGATGCCTTGAAAGATTTGAATGTTCCTCCACCGAATACATCTAGTAATATAGCATCTTTGGTTAACTCTGTGATGAATCCTAAAGCTCAAATTGTGTTTACCCAAGATGAGTTGCCTACTAGTGAAATCCAACATCAATATGATCCCTTAATGATTGTGGTTATCATGAAAGACACTGCTATAAGACGAACACTAGTAGATAATGGCTCTGGTCTCAATGTGTGTAGCATTAATCTTTTGCATAAGATGAATGTGGATACATCTCTAATTGAGCCTAACTCTCGTCCTATTCGAGGCTTTGATAATGTGGCTAAAACTTCATTAGGTACTATCACCTTACCCATCACAGTGGGGCCTGTTACTTTGCCTACTCCTATCCATGTTATGTCGGGAAATCTAACATACAACTTGTTATTAGGGAGACCTTGGATTCACAGTATGCAAGCTGTCCCCTCTACATTGCACAGACAAGTTAAGTTTATCTACAACAATAAGACATATACCTTGATAGGTGATACTAATTTTCAAGCTTGTTTGCAAACATCTACTTCCAAGGGGGGTTCTTCTAAGCCGTCCTCATCTAGTGATGACTCTTTAAACAAGATACCTATCGGTGAATCCTCACTCTCTGATGATCAAAATTCTTTGGATGAGTCTGGAGCTCCTAAAGAAGACTCTTCTCGACTTGAAACTACACATAAGAAGGATTTTGATCTTGAGAAGGTTCTCGCAGATGACGATTGGGGATCCCTTGATTTTAATCCCACCTTTGTAGGTGAATATAAGGTTCCTTCTAGAGAGCTTAAAGCTGAAAAGAAGGAAGAAGCTAAAAATAAATCAACACTACCTGAACCTATGAGTAATAACTTTGTGGCCGCTTCTCAAACTTCTTCTCCCCGCACCTCTAATTCTGAAGAGTTTGATTCTTTGTCTTATGAAAAACCGCCTTCTCTGTCTGAAATGGCTGATCGTTATGGTCGTGGTTTTTGCATTTTTGCTAAGCATGGGTATCATGGAAATGGTTGTGGCGCTCACGAACAAGGAATAAAGGTTCCTCTAGAGAATAATCTTCACAACCATGCCTTTGGACTTGGCTATAATCCCTGTAAGCGCACTAAAGCTTCTAGAAGACCCTGTATTAGTGTTAATGCTATTTCTACCTCTCTATCAATGCAACACCCCAAGTACATTGATGAGGATCCTTCGTGTGCTTGTGCTTTTGATGTTTTCCCTACCGATGATGCTTTAGCTGAATTTTTAGGAGCATATGATACTCTTCCTCATTATCATCACAATAGGGGACTCCCTTATTGTTTGAACACTGAAGCCTATTTTGGAAAAGAGACGGATAACGATGAGATTGTGAAAGAATTCCCTCAGCTAAAGGATACTCCTCAACAAAGTAATCTTCTCATAAGTGACACCACTAATGTTAAGATGGATCCTTGCAATGAAGAAAAAGTTATTAAAATTGGAAAATGTTTGGATGAAGAGGAACAAAAACAATATGAAGATTTATTGCATGAATTCCCCGAGATCTTTGCTTGGACATACTCTGACATGCCTGGTATAGATCCTAAGATTGTTACTCATAATATTGTCTTAGTCCCTGATGCTAAGCCCGTGAAACAAAAGATTCAAAAAATGAATCCTAAGGTGGCTTTGCTTGTTAAGGCTGAGATTGAAAAGTTATTGGAGGCTGGATTTATCCGCCCTATTGATTATTCCCCATGGATTTCAAATATTGTCATTGTGGCTAAACCAGATAATAAAATAAGAATGTGTACCGATTTTCAAGATTTAAATAAGGCTTCTTTAAAAGATGATTTCCCTCTTCCGAACATTGACATGATAGTTGATTCTACGGCCGGACATGCCTTATTATCCTTCATGGATGGTTTTTCAGGATACAATCAAATTTTCATTAATCCTCAAGATCAATTCAAAACTGCTTTCACCACTCCTTGGGGTACATTTTGTTGGATAATGATGCCTTTTGGACTTAAAAACGCCAGTGCAACTTATCAATGAGCGATGACCCTTATCTTTCACGATTACATGCATAAGATTCTAGAAGACTATGTTGATGATGTTTTAGCCAAATCCATTCTTCGCATAGATCATATTAAGATCCTTCGTCAAATCTTTGAAAGGATTCGTAAATATCACATGCGCTTGAATCCTCGAAAATGTGTTTTTGGTGTGGATAGTGGAAAACTGTTAGGATTCATAGTTTCGCATCGTGGGATTGAGGTGGATACTAAGAAAATAGATGCTATTGTCAACATGCCACCTCCTAGAAATGTGTCTCAACTCAAAAGCTTACAAGGAAAAATTCAAGCTATTCGTAGGTTTGTATCTCAACTTGCGGATCGTACTTTTCCTTTCACTCAACTTCTCAAAAAGAATATCACTTTTCAATGGAATGAGGATTGTCAACAAGCATTTGAAGATTTAAAAATGTATCTGGCTAATCCTCCTATCCTTCGACCAGCTGAACCTTCTAAACCCTTCCTTCTTTATACGGCTACGCCCTCTCATGCTCTTGCAGCATTATTGGCACAACATGATAAAGATGGTAAGGAGTGTCCGGTTTATTATATAAGTCGTACTTTACTCGATTATGAGACCCGATATTCTGCGATAGAAAGACAATGCTTGGCCTTGGTGTTTGCGACTCAGAAATTGAGACATTATCTTTTAAATTCAAAAGTCCACGTCATGGTAAAGTTTGATCCGTTGAAGCATCTTTTCTCTAAAACTGATTTATCATGATGCCTAGCTAAGTGGGTTATGATGTTAACTGAATTTGACCTTAAATTTGTTTCACAAAGGGCAATTAAAGGGCAAGCGTTAACCGATCACTTAGTTGAGGCCCCTTCACCTTTCTCCTTCCCTAACCCTGAGTCTTTTCCCGACGATTTCATCCTTTGTACAGAGAAAGATGAAACTTGGGAGTTATAATTTGATGGCTCTAAGTGTCAGACGGGATCGGGGGTAGGTGTTGTTCTGATTTCTCCTACAAAAAAGTCTATTCCCTTATCTTACCATCTCAATTTCTTATGTACCAATAACATTGCTGAGTATGAGGCTCTTATAGCAAGAATAAAGGCAGCCTTAGCTTTGAATATAAAACACATACATATTTTTGGAGATTCTCAACTGATTATAAGACAAGTAACAGGACTGTATCAAGCGAAACAAGACAAGTTATCACAATATAAAGACCTTGCTATCTCTTTGTTACAAAAATTTGATTCTTACACCATAGAACCTGTTCCTCGAAAAGATAATCGACATGCAGATGCAATGGCATGTGTGGCTTCTCTTGTATCTTTAGAGGACCCTGTGGTTGATCTTAAATTTGTTATTCACAACCTTACTTCTCCAGCTATTGTAGATGATTCCAGCCTGGTGACATGTTGCGACTTCATAGACTCAGATGAATGGTACTCGCATATCGTAAGATACTTGACTGATGGTACCTTTCCTGATTCTGCCAATAGGAACACCAGGGCTAGAGTTCGCAAGTTGTCTGCTAGGTATATCATTCTTTCTAATGTTCTCTACCGAAGGGGTTATAACGGTCTTCTCCTTCACTGTCTTAACAAATCAGAAATCCCTATTGCTCTTGAAGAGGCGCATTTAGGTGCCTGTGGGGGGCATTTTGGAGGCAAATCCTTGGTTCAAAGATTGCTTCGTATGGGATATTATTGGCAAACTATGCAACAGGATTCTTTTTCATTTGTTAAGAAATGTCATCAATGTCAACAACACAATAATTTGATTCATGCTCCTGCCCAAGAACTCCGTTCTCAGGTAGCCTCTTGGCCTTTCTTTGCGTGGGGGTTGGATCTCATTGGTAAAATCTCTCCTCCTTCATCTCAAGGACATGTTTTCATTATAACCGCAACAGATTACTTTACAAAGTGGGTAGAAGCTGTTCCTCTTCGCTCCACTACAGCTGAAGTGATTTGTCAATTTCTTCTAGAAAACATTATTTCTCGATTTGGAATACCTTCCACTATAATCTTTGATAATGGGACATCATTTAAGAATAAATACGTTAAGCAATTCCTCGAGAAATATCATATCAAACATCGATTTTCTACACCATACTATCCTCAATCAAATGGTCAAGCCGAATCATCCAATAAAATAATCGAACAAATTCTTCGCAAAACTGTGAATAAGCATGGTAAGGATTGGGGTGCTCAGCTAATCTATGCTCTTTGGGCCTACCAAACGAGTGTACGAATTGCCACGGGAACTACTCCTTATAATCTTGTTTATGGTGTTGATGCTATCATGCCTTTAGAATTAGAGATTCCATCACTTAGAGTTTCTCTTAAAGGTATAATAGATGATGACTCCTATAGAGAACAAAGACTTCAACAACTTGAGATGCTTGATGAACAGCGTATAAATGCTCTTGAGCATATTCAAGCGTATCACAAAACTCTACAATGAAACTATAATGATAAGGTTATTCAACGTTCCTTCTCAGTGGGTGACTTAGTGCTCTATGAGAATCAACGCAATGTGAATGCCTTACCTGAAGAAAAGGGAAAATTCAGTCCTAATTGGCTTGGACCGTATATCGTTATTGAAGATTATGGATCAGGTGCTTACAAAATAGCGGATGTAGACGGTACGCCTCTTAAAGACCCTATAAACGCTATGCACTTGCGAAGATACTATGCTTAATTTCTCATTCCCTATCATTTATCTATTTCCTTCCTCACTTCTTCAAAATTGGATAATATGTTAACATATCTTTCATTAGAGCAAATAGAATTAAATGATGTTTTGTTTAATCTATATTGCTTCATTCCTGACAAGCATGTTTCTTTACTTTATGGTTTGTCTTGAATTCATTTATGTAAATTACAAAAGATTTACATTTTCATTTATGTTGACATATTATACAATGTTTTTATGTGTTAAGTTGAATCATGCCATGTTGTGTTTAAATTCAAATTAAATCACATTGGTTATATGATTCATAGGCTTAATACATACTTTCTTCCTTATCATCAATGTAGTACTTGATTAAATATTTTAATTAAGTCACACATGTATCAATTTAATCATGGAGCATTGAGAAATCAATCACATGGAAATTAAATTCAGAACATACATGTACATCTACCAAATGTATTAACTTTAATCACAATACACATTGTTTAGGCATTAAAACACATTTGAGACAAAGAAGCATGTATATATATATATGTGGATCAATATACAAAGGTCGGTCACTGCACATCCAAAATGTGACCTACCCTACATCATAAAATCATCTCCTATCCCTAGGGCTGGTGGCTAGAGAGTGACGACTAGATGCTCCCTCCTGATCTGGCCGTGCAGGTGGACCCATGGGGGTATACCATGATATAGATCGTGAATGGCTCCGAGAGGAACTCCTACGATCCCTATCCATAAGGATAGCGCGATACGAGGTAGCCTCGGCCTGAGCTACTGCTAGATCACGCTGTGCTCGCTGAAGGTCCTCTGATAGAGCCTGCTCTCTCTCCCTCCATATCTCTACCTGTACTCGAAATGGGGAAAACAAATCATCATGCCGACCCGCGTTCCCTTGAGGTCTATAAGCAACCTGTGAGGAACTAGGGATCTGCGCTGTCGTAGAGATATCTATCATTGCTTGCTGGATCAAGGAGCACCACTCCTGCACATTAGCTGTAGCAGTAGAACAGATTTTGTGTTAGTACCATTTTATATCATCAAAACATCAATCAATCAATTTAAACCTACTATACCTGGATCTCCCTCATGCCAGTAGGGATCGTGATATGGTAGCATCTGTGACTGGGAACTACTAGGCTCCCCACGCTCGAATGATCTGTGTGCGATAGGTATAGGTCTTCGTATCGCCTCGTGTTCCCCCTTTTGGGGTATAACAGGAGGATCTAAGGCTACGGTATCATCCCCTAAATGGTGAGGAGCTGCATCTGACTCCTCCTCATCATCTCTATCATCCTCCTCCTCCTCCTCCCCATCCTCATCTGCATCCTCATTCTCCTCATCATCATCTTTCTCCTCCTCATCGTCATCCTTGTCCTCCTCCTCCTCGGCACTAGGTTGATCTCCTATAGGTGGATCAGGACCTCCTGCCTCCTCATGACCCTCTCCCTCCTCTGGCTCCTCCGACCTGGATCTCTGATCCTCATCTTGATCTCCATGTCTCCATGGGCCTGGATGGCCTGTCGGGTGATCTGGTGGAAAGATAGGCCCTGGGTATGATCTCATAAACCATGAGAGATACCTGCGTTGTGCCCCGGGGTCTGCAGCATAATCGGTGACCACATCCTGATCGGACCCCTCTATATCTGTGATCTCGATATCGTCTATCGTCGGTCTCGCTACTGCTCTGGGTCTCGGAAGGACTCGCGAGTGTCGAGTGTAGATGGGCACATCGGCTGGGACACACTGCTCTAGCCCGAACTGCCTCCGTACTCGGTCGAAGTAGAATGGGACTATGATGTGTGGATATCGTCCTCTCAGTAGGCGGTTCCTCTGTAGGCATGCTAACTGTCTGTCCATCCCATCCCATCTGTGCATCCACAGATATGGTCTCCACACGGTCACCTCAGCTGTCAATCTGTCAACTATCACTCTCCAATATAATAGATCTCCAAATCTCCACTCGCTGGTAAGTGGATAAGCAAATACCCTAGGTTGCTCGCTAGCCGTACTCATCGGATAGCTGACAGGCCTGGTGCATGTAAAGTGCTCAAACATCCACACCTGCAGAAGTGTGCATGTCATCAAGCTACAACCCTGTCCGAAAACATACTCCTCGAGGTCGTGATAGAGATGTGCAAGCATACTCCGACCCCAAGTATATACTCTCCTATGTCTCTCCATAGCCCTGATGCACCACGTGAGACCCCCATGCATGTGTGTACCTCACCCATTAGGGCAGACAGCTAGTGCAATGATGGCTATCATAAGACGTCTCATGAGGGGCACCTCTCCTGTAGGATGTAAGAGCCAGCTGACCATGATACGACCTCTCATCTCACTCGGCATGACTCTCCCTATGCAATATACCTGCTCCCTCTAATGATCCTCTACTGACCGATCGGTCGCATATGTCACGGTAGCTCCTCTAATCGGTAGGCGAAGAATGCGGTACACATCCTCAAGTGTCACCGTCATCTCCCCTACTGGAAGCTGGAACGTGCATGTGTCAGGATCCCATCGCTCCATGAATGCCATCAGCATCGCGGGATGAAATCGGATGGCCGGCATAAGAATCATAGACCACAAACCTACTATCGACAATGTGTCTCTCTCTGCCTGAGTGAGTCGGGGAATCTGATCTCGCAAACTGCGAAGAATCTGTCCCGCCGTGTGCTCTCTCATATACGGGAGACCCTGCATCACAAAAACATAACTATAATCAGTACTCAATCATCAAAAATCATTCATGCAAAACTGTCGAACATCGTATGCTAACCCTGGCATCTCTCGCCAAGTCCTGATTGGAGCCATGGCGCCCTGTCAAGGACCATGGCGCCCTGAAGGGACCATGGCGCCCTGTCAGGGACCATGGCGCCCTGAGGGGACCATGCCACCCTGAGGGGACCATGGCGCCCCACAGGGACCATGGCGCCCTGTGTGGGACCCACAGTCGGATTCCAGGGCCCGCAAATGATCACAAAAAGTCAAATGCAGAAAATCACAAGTCAACGTTCAGTCAACTCACCTCGTCCAGTGGCTCGTTGTCAATCACGGCCTGTCGCATGATCTCAATCCTCATGGGATGCTCTGGTCATCGTGAAGGCATGATGATGGCTATGTGGGCTCCACTGCAATGAACAGTACTCAAAATCAACAAAGTGACAAATGCAAATGTCTCTTTCAAGGTATATACGTTCATTCCTTTACCTTTACTTTCAAAACCCTAATTTTCCTCTTTCACTCATTTCATCATAACTTGAGTTTGGGAGATGCGATTTTCAAACCATTTGTTGCGTAGGAATCGTATTTTCATTCCCCTACTCTCAGGTTGTTCCAAAAAGTGCTCTAATGAAGCCTTTTCAGTGAACATCCCTCATCAATACTCTCTTACACAATTTGTCGTAAGTAAACATGCTACCCTGTTTCACCTCCCTAATAAGCAAGTCGAAACAGGGGGGGGCATATAGCTACTTGCAAATTTCATCACCTTCCTTAGTAAGCATTAGGTGATTTTGTGATCTAACGTGTGTTTTGTAGGGTGCGGTTCCTAACTGTGTACTGCAGATACCGCTGGGGGCTTCGTCCGACAACTTATGGATATATCCTTTTTCAAATGATGTTTACTTTCTATACTTTAGCTTGCATATGCACGTAGTACTCATATGACCGCTAAAGTGGGGGCTAAATGTAACATCATAAATTGTACGCACTTGCTAAATCAGTACAATTTAACA
This sequence comes from Cryptomeria japonica, assembly GCF_030272615.1. NCBI lineage: Eukaryota > Viridiplantae > Streptophyta > Pinopsida > Cupressales > Cupressaceae > Cryptomeria > Cryptomeria japonica. The sequence goes on along the minus strand of NC_081408.1, from coordinate 694,788,186 downwards.
CCTAGTTTAGCACTCGCCTTGGCGCAGTTGCATTTTGCATTGCTTTTCCCCTTTAGCACTTAATTAATCAAATTAATTAGGTCTAAAGGTTCTATTTCATCATTTTCCACATCATAAAGTCGGGCCCTTTCATTAAAGCATGCCCCTTTCATTTTATTCTTCCAATACACTACTTAATCAAAAAACCCTAATTAGGCCCTATTCTGAGCTTGGGGGCTTGATTTCGGGGGTCAAAACATCTCGAAATCACCTGTAACTTCGGGATTCTCTCTAAAATCATCATATCTGACGGCCCTGAAAATTTGGTGAAAAGTTGTCGGGACCATGGCGCCCGGAGTGCACACGGTCCCGGACATTTTTCCCAAAATTTTAGGAGCGCGATCCAATCATAAAATAAAGCTTAACCCCAAGATATTGGCGGGATATTCAATCTCTAGGTCGGCCAAAAGATAAAATTACGACCTAGGGTTTCATACATAAGAGCTCTCTTTCTTCATTTGAAGGGATCGAAATTTTGTTTTCAGGAATCTCATATGCAGCGAAAGAGTAGATCTTTGAAGACTTCAACAACATTCAACATCCCTCTATCAAGCATTTATCAATTCCATTCATTCATTTAGGGCTTGGAAGACATTGAAGAACAATAGGAGATTACCGACTGAAGATTGGCTTGTACCTCTCCCTTGGGGGTTGGGTATGATTTCATGTTGTTTTCATGTCTTTGCATAAGCTTCAATATCTCATTTATTCATGCTTTAGATCACTTTGCATCTTGATTTAGAGCATTTACATTATCATTAACAAGCAATTAGGGTTTACTTTCTAGGTTGCTCTAGTTTGCTTACTTGCATTTTAGATCTTGCACACACACAAGGTCTGCACACACATTACTTTTACAATACAACTTGGCTATTCATGGAGGTGGAAATCACCAAAGCGGGGGTTTGACTAAGGCAAAACCCTATATAGCCGCCTAAACACCTTTTTCAGATATAAGTGCAGGTTTCGAGACTCGGACGACGCCGCAAGTTGTAGATCCGAAAAAAGCAGGTCGAGATAGCACCCCACATCAAATTGCAGAGAAAAATACCAGGATAGGGACGTGGGGTGCCCTGGTCCTGCCAGGACAGGGGCACTGGGCGCCCTGGTCCCTGGGACAGAGGCGCTGGGTGCCCTAGTCCTCCTGACAGACAGCATTTCAGACAGTTTCCCAGAGTGCAAAATAGCAGTTTCAGGTGCAGTTCCGGGACAGAATCAGGACAGTGGCGCCCACGCCCCCATCCCAAACATTTTTAGTCAGACTTTGACTCCGAGTATGCATCTGCATTCTTGTTTTATCCTTGTGTTTACAGCTTTCCATTGTTTAAGTTCAATTCTACAATCTTGTTGTTAGCTCATACTTGCATTTTAGGGTTAGGAATTGAACTTGCATAATCTTACCTTTCAATTACAACAAAGGAATAGAAACCCTAATAGGTAGCCCATGGCTCTCTCTTTCACAAAAAGAAGTAGCCAATTGTGTGATACCTCTAGGCTCTTTCATATTCCGTAATGTGTGTCAAAAGGTAGGATTAGGGCATGATAACCTAGTCTCGCTTTTTCCCCCACAAAGCTGCTAGCAACAACAATATATTAAACTTCAATAGTAGATAGAGATATAGCATCTTGTTTCTTACTTGCCCATGAAACCAACTTCTTTCCCAAAAAGGAAGCTCCACCAGTAGTTTTTTTCTGGTAATCTACATCACTTGCCCAAACAACATCAATATAAGAACACAACATGAAATCATCATTCTTCGGATACCACAACCCATAGTCAACCATTCCCTTCAAATATTTGAAAATCCTATTCACAATTGTAACATGAGTCTCTTTAGGATGAGCTTTAAATTTGGCACAAAGGCAAACAACATACATAATATCTGGTCTAGTCTGAGTCAGGTACAACAGTCCACCAACCATAGATTTGTACAAGGTCTGAATAACTTTATGAGATTCATCTTGTATAGACAACTTGCATCCAGTCACTAGAGGAGTTCCAAACTAACCCAAACTTCTTCAATAGTTCCTTCACATACTTAGATTGAGAAATGAAAATACCTTTTCCAGTCTGAGTAATTTGCAATCCTCAAAATAAATTCATCTCACCTATCATAGAAATCTCAAATTCTTTTTGCATATCATCAACAAACTTCATACTCAAATCATCATCTCCTCCAAAAATAATATCATCCACAAACACTTCAACAATCAAAATGTTATCATTCTCAACCTCAAAGTATAAGTTACTGTCAGCAATACCTTTAGAAAATCTCAACTTCATCAAATACTTATCTAATATAGCATACTAGGATCTAGGGGCTTTCTTGAGTCCATATATTGTTTTCTTCAATCTGCATAGCATGTCTCCTTCATCTAATAATGAGAATCCTTTCAGTTGCTCAATGTAGATTTCCTCCTCAAGATCACAATTCAAAAAGGTTTCAACTTGACTTCCATCTAATAAACCTTGAAATTCTTGTAAGCAACAATCTAACAGCTTCAATTATAGCTACAAGAGCAGATGTCTCCTCATAATCAATACCTTCCATCTCACAGTATCCCTTGCATACCAATCTTCCTTTGTTTCTTACCACTTCACCAGCTTCATTTAGTTTATTCTGGAACACTCATTTAGTACCAATCACATTCTTGTCTTTAGGTCTCAGAACAAGCTCCCATGTGTTATTCTTGTCAATCTGATTCAACTCTTCCTCCATATCTTTTATCCAATTCTCATCTTTACATTCTGGAGAAACATCTTTAGGTTCAATCTTGGAAATCAAGCATATATCTTCAGTAGCAAGTCTTCTTCTAGTCATCACACCTTTATTTTTGTCACCAATAATCTAATTCTCTAAATGGTTCAATTTCACATACCTCAGAGTCTTCTGATTGTTTTGATTCTTAGGCTCTTGAACTTCTTCACTCATAGAAACAATATCAAAATTAATTGTCTCTACTGGAGCATTATGCTTTAGGATCTCAATATGTGCAGGCTTAGAAACAATATCTTGATCATTAATCTCATATTTGCATGCTCTAATTTACTTCCCATGACATTCATCAACCTCCACATTTGCACTTTCCACTATCTTCTTCAACCTCTTACTGTAGCACTGGTAGGCCTTGCTCTTAGTAGAATATCCCAAGAAGATTCTTTCATCACATCTTACATCAAACTTTCCTATATCCTCATCTCTTTTGATATAACATTTGCTTCCAAAAACTCTAAAATATCTAACTGAAGGAACATGACCAAACCATAGCTCATAAGGAGTGTTAACCAAATCAACTTTTATATGCACCTGGTTGAATGTGTAAATAGTAGTGCTAATAGCTTCTTTCAAAAAGGTTTGCACAACATTTCCTTCAATCAACATCATTCTAGCAACATCTAAAATTGTTATGTTCTTCATTTCAACAACTCCATTCTGTTGAGGGATTCTAGGAGCAGATAATTGTCTTCTAATTTCATTTGTCTCACAAAATGTATCAAACTCACTGGATCTGAATTCTCCTCCACTGTCAGATCTCAAACACTTTAGCTTCAATTGTATCTCAGTCTCCACTTTTACTTTGAATATCTTGAATGTCTCCAATGCTTTTGATTTCTCTCTTAGAAAAGTCACCCACATCATTCTAGAGTAGTCATCATTCAGCAACATAAAATACATGTCACCCTTCATGCACCCTTCATGCTTCTCACTCTTGTAGGACCACACAAGTCAATATGCACAATATCTAATAATCCATTAGATGTATACAATTTACTCTTAAATGAAGTTCTTGTTTTCTTTCCCAACTGACATTCTTTACATACTAGATTAGAGGGCTTCACAATCTTAGGCAAGTCTCTAATAGCTTGAGTAGAACTTATCCTTATCATGCAATCAAAATCAACATGACACATCCTCCTATGCCACAACCAACTTTCATCTATTTGAGAAAACAAACAACTTTTCGCCTTCATACAAGTTCTCTAGATTTTTCCATATCTCATGTGTAATTTGAAGCCCCATCACATTATTCATCTCTAAATAAGTCAAGGCACTCAGCAACACTTCCTTAGCCCTTATGTTATATTCAGCTTCCTTGATTTCATCACTAGTAACCGATCCATTTGGAGGAACATTGTAGACATTATTTGTAATCTTCCAATAATCTTCTCCAAGACACTTTAGCTTAACTTCGATCTGGTCCTTCCATACAATATAATTATTTCAATCAAATCTAGGACTCTCCTTCTTGAACACATAGTTTTCCATTCCGGATAAACTCAATTCCATCCCAGATCTCCTCAAGTGGTTAAGCTACTTCTAGATAACTTGGCTCTAATACCACTTGTTGGCAACATTAAGAAAGGAAAAGTGAGAGGGGGGAGGTTAATCAGTTTTCACTAGATTAAACAAATTAAGCTCAATCTCAAATTTGATCAACTGCACCAGAAAAAAAAGATAACAACAATAACACAAACATACATAACACCAATATTTTGACGTAGAAAATCCGGTTAAGGGAAAACCCATGGTGGTAACCTACCCACAATGAGATGATACTCTACAGTAGTATGTGTAAATATTACAATGGGAAATGCACATGCATTCATGAACACTACCTAGAGCTCACTGCTCAAAATACAATGACCCAAAAGGATACAACCCTCAGGTAAGGTTCAGTACCTTACAAATATGTTCGTACTAAAATCTAGCAAAGATGAACTACAAAAATAGCATCTTCTAATGCCTGATGATAGTTCTTGTTAAGGTCATATGTCTTCCCTTCACCAATCTCTACTCAACACACCACATCAAAATATTATTTCACTTGATTGCACATACACAACTCTCTCATTATACAAACACAACACCCACACATCATCGAACCAACAATTACATAAATATAACACCTATTTATACAAATCAACAACCTTGAATACAAGGTCAGTCGGCCAAACCCTTAACAACTATTTACAAAATCACACAATGCATCAACTACTGGACTAATACAATGTCATAAACAACGTATCATGGACCTAAATCAACTCTTGAAATGTGCACCACCACCAAAAAATCTCACCAAGATCAACTGCAACACGTTACACCACCAAAATATTGCATAACATGAAGAATATCACTAGACCCACAAGATCATCAAGAAAACGGATAATAATAGATGCAGACCATTAGAAAAAAAAAGGACATGATTAGGAAATTCCAACAAGCATGTTAGAAACATCTGCAATAGCTACACCAACAACACTTATTCAAATATTCATCAATCAGCATGCTAACACTCAATAACACTTAACAATAGCAACTCAGACAAGAAGAATAGCTTGTGGAGGATCAAGTCACGAACCATCTGAAATAAAGATACACACAAACATCCCAAACACTCTCCCAAATCGACAACACAAGATATGATCATGTCGGAGCATAATAAATCAAACACCAGAACACTCCAACACTAAACACTAAAAACCAATCTCCATACCAGAATCAATAACTTGATCAATTCACCACATAGCAACATGAAATAAATAAATAATGAAGTATCTCTAGTTGATTCAACATAGATAACAGATAAACCAATCAAATCAACTCACTACAATTACTAGATCACCAAAACATTTCTCTACATCACCAAAACATTTCTCTACAACACTAAAACATAGGAATATGTTGAAATAAATGACAACAACATATCCTAGCAGCATCAATATCAAAAAATATCCTCCTTCCTCCATTCTTAAAGAATACAGCTTCTTTCTCAGAAAAAGTTTGTTTACCAAGGATTTCTCTTGATAAATATCACCAAGATTTTTCCAAAGCTCAGTTGCAGTCTTCTCCTCGTGAACATTCAGGAGAACAAAGTCAACCAAACAAAGTCTTATCAGACCCTTAGCTTTTGGATCCGTTGTATCCCAAACATTTCAGAGTATAGTTTGAGGTTTTTGACAAGATATCACAATCCAAAGGTCTTTGTAAATGAGTGTGTCCTCCATTTTGAGTTCCCACAACTCAAAATTGCCACCATTGAATTTATCCATTTCAATTCTTCTAGATGTGCTTGCCATCTCAAATCTGGAACTGGGTTAAGAAACTTCTACCTACAAAAACTCCCACTAAAAAGGATATGCACAAAAAACCCTACAACCCACCAAGGATAACAAAGCTAGAAAGGCTCTGATACCAATTGAAACGAAAGTAGAGGAGTGGAAACAATCTTCCTAATGAAAACCCCCAAGGGGAGTGAATACAAATTTATTTGTGAATCCCTTAATAGCATTATAGATTAAATAAAAACACACACAAATAAATTTCAGAATTTGCATAAACACATGACACAAAATATTTAACATGGGAAAACCCTTTTAGGAAAAAATCCGCCACACCAAAGAACATATCAATTGTATTACAATAAAAACCTTTTACAAACAATATGCAAAGTTTATTCTCTTGCAGGTGTCTTCAACTATGATATCTAAATCCAGAATAATTTCGGCAGCATAATGACATCTTTCAAAAATATTTCACTCTACTTCTCTTCTACAACACATTGTATTTATAGATTTTACAATGCAAAAGGAAGTTGCTTCTCAAAAGCATCCAGATTCAATGTATCTACAACATATTTATAGAAACATCCTTTTGTGCATAACTCTTTCATAAATAATATTTTAATACAAATACTATTTATTCTACAAATCCAAGGTGTCTGAGAAAATCATGCCTTTCTTCCAAAAAAAAAGACTTTTCTATTTTTCTCCAAGTCTATCCATGTGGAAGATTTGGTCCCACTGAAAATATTTCTAAAATCATGCACAAGGAAAGAAAAAAAAACAATGCAACCACTTGTTGCAAGGGTAGAGGTTTGAAGAGCTCCAAAGAAATTTGTTTCTCAAAGTTCCCTCCTTATGACAAGTGTCACAATTCTGCTTCCTCCTCAATGCTTGTTGCTTGCACTTTGGAAATATTTATATTATCATTAAATTAAATTAAATCAACACATAGGACCAATTAAATAATTAATTAAAAAACCACTTAGGACTCCTAAGATTGAGACAACTTAATCCCAACAAACAAATTGTATTGAAAGTATTGTGAATTTGGAATAATGGAGGCTCATAGATTGTTCTCTGAGAGGGACTTTTCATCCTTTGTAAGCTTTGATGGATGGGATATTTTTATAATGTTTGGAGTGTTTGGGATAATGATAGTGCTCTTAATTATATCTGCAAGCTATCATGTGAAGATTATAAAGATTGACAATAGAGAAGGCAAGGATAGGCGTGGATGCAATGTTGGCAGGGAAGTTGAAAGTAGGAGTAATGGAGACTCAATTGAAGATAGGGATGGAGGATACCTAGATGAAGAATTAGATGGTGAAAATCACAACCACACTCATCGTTGGGATAATGTGAAAATATGTGTTGTCATTTCTATCAACATACTCCTCTGTGTGTTCCAGTGTTGCAGTTAGATTTAGTTAGTTATTTTGGCCAGTATGTTGCACATGAGTTGTTTTAGATTAAAGGGTTTTGAGATAAGTATCTCTAGTTTATTCAACTCAAGTTTCAATGGTTCATGTGGAGATTTGATCAAGTTATGAGATCCGATATTGCGGTTGGTTTTTCAATTGTTCGATGTTGATCAATGTTCTGTATTTTGCTCTATGTTGCAATATCTTGGTTTGCAGATTTGGCAAAGTGTTTGGGATGTTTAGGTATGTCCTCAATTCAAATGGTTCATTATTTGGAGGTTAAAAAGTGAATCTTTCAATTTGATAGTCATTGCAGTTAGTGTTCTGAAGTTCAGTATAATGATGATGAAGATTCTAGTAAGCGGTGTTGGTGCAGTTGTTTATGTAGTAATTTATGATACTTGTGGATGTTTCTATATCATGTCCTATTTATGTTGATTGTCCTCATTAATTTTTTTTCTTGTTGTTGATGATTTCCCTGGTATGTTCATGTTATGCGGCATTCTTGGATGGCTAGATGATTGTAGCATGTTGTGGATGTTCGAGGCACAATTCTTGGAGGTGTTGATTTAGGTCCATACTATGTCTTAACTGACATTGTTTTTGTCCACATATAATATTGTAACATGTATGGTTATATCTATTTAAATTATGATGTATATTGAGCCGACCTTGAAAGATAGGTTGATGATATGTATAAATAAATGTAATTCTCATGTGAGAGAAGTATCTACGTGTGCAAATAAATATTTGATCTTTCAGAAGTAGCGAAGTAGTACAAATAAGTGTGAAGAAGTGCAAAAGAGAAAAATATGTGCCTAACCAGAACTGTAACCAAGCATTAGGAGATGATATTTTTTCAGTTCATGATCTTCAGGATGTAATTTGAATATATTTGAAAGGTAGTGATTCTTCCCTCGATTATATCCCTTTGTTGTTTTTGAGAAGTGGGCTCTAGGCAGTGTGCCTAAATGTATGTGCATTCCCCATTGTAATATTTCATATACTTCTAATAGGGTATCGTCATATTGTGGGTAGGTTCCCACCGTGGTTTTTCCCTTGACCAGATTTTCACATCAAAAATCTTGGTGTTATGTGTGTTATTGATGTGGTGTTGATTTGTGCTTTCATTGTTAATTATCAAATATGAAATTGTGTTTGAGTTAAGAGAAGATTTTGACAAAATTGATTCATCCCCCCCCTCTTATTTTTCTGCCTTGTTGTCAACAATTGATATTAGAGTAGGTTCCTCTAAAGAAGCTTGATTGCTTGAGGTAATCTGGGATGGGAACTTATAAGAAGGATAGTCTGAGATTTGATGGATCAAACTACACTCTTTGGAAAAGATAGATGGAGTGTCACTTGAGATGCATTAGTGAAGATTACTGGAAAATTACTAAAAATATGTATAACATTCCTCAAAATGGTCCTACATCTCTGGATGAGATAAATGAAGCATTGTTGAGTTCCTGGACTGATTCTTAAATGACAAATATAATGGATTTGTAGACTGCTTATGACATATGGAAGAAGTTGGAAACTTTGTATGAAGGTGAAAGTCATGTGAAGATTTCCAAGTTGCATAGCTTGAAAGGAAAGTATGAGTTGTTGAAGATTGGTGAAGATGAGAACATTACTTCTTTTATGCAAAAAGTGAATGATCTTGTGTGCAATATCAAATGTGTGGATGGAGTATTGAAAGAATCAGAGATTGTTGCTAAAGTGTTGAGATCCTTTCCTCTTGCTTACAAGCACAAAGATGTTGCTATTGAGAAGATTTGGACCATGACTAATGTGACTAGACACATGTTGAATATTAGCAAGCTTGCTACCTTTGAATTAAGTGATTTTGGTGACTCTCTTCCTAAGACAGAATCTGAATTCAAAGCTACTATTTTTGAGAAGAAAAGATATGATCTGGGAGAAAGTTCTTCAAGAAGGGTATCTAGATATGAGGAGGAGATGAACCAGATGGAAGAGGAAGAAAAATAACTTGAGGAGCTTGAAGCCCTTATTGCTAGGAAATTGTCTGAAGGAGCCGGTAAGTATGAAGGAAAGTTGCCTCTTAAATGGTTTTCAAGTAATAAAATAGGACATTTTTCTTCAAGGTGTCCAGAAAGAGTTCCTAAGAAGCAATACATGCCTAAATTTTAGAAGAAATGTTATTATATTTATGATTAAGGTGTGATAGATGATGAATCTAAGAAAGGAAATTCAGGTGATGATCAATGTATATTTATTGCAATCAAGGAAGATGATCTAGTGCCTACTAATTCTGCTAGTTTCATTAATGAAGAGAAATCTTTGGCTACTAAAGTTGAATATAAATATGACTGGATTATTGACAATGGTTTCTCTCATCATATGACAAGTGATAAGAGTAAGTTTGTGAGTATGGAAAAGTATGATGGTGGTGTAGTAATATTTGGTGGTGACAAAGTTGGTATAATTTGTAGTAGAGGATCCATTTCTCCTGATGGTAAGAACAATATTGATGATGTCTTGTATGTAGAAGGTATAAAGTATAATGTTTTGAGTGTTGGACAGATGGTTGACAAGGGATATGATTTACAATTCAAGAATGGAAAGTGTACTATCTTAAGTGGTTTCAGAATTGAGATTTCGTTTGGGACAAAGACTGAATGTAATATCTTTCACTTCAATGCTAGTGGTAAAATTTATTTGATTTCACTCAGATTGATGAAATTTGGTTATGGCATAGGAGGATGTGTCATTTGAACTTTGATTGCATGGTTAACATAAGTTCTACTCAAGTAGTGAGAGATCTTTCTAAGTTGGTAAAGCCTACTAATCGGTATGCAAGGAATGTCAGTTAGGGAAGAAGACAAGAGTTACTTTTAAAAGAAAACAATATTGGTGCTAATGGATTATTGGATCTTATGCATACTAATTTGTGTGGTCCTTCTAGTGTGAGAATATTGCAAGGAGATAGGTATTTCATGTTGTTGATTGATGACTATTTAAGGATGATGTGGGTTAATTTCTTAAGGGAGAAGTATGAAGCCTTGGAGAAGCTCAAGATTTTCAAATCCATGGTTAAGACCGAGACATGGTTTCAGCTAAATTGTTTAGATCTAACAGAGGTGGTAAATTCATTTCTGGTGAGTTCAATGCATTTTGTTAAGAGAATGGAGTAAAGAGACAGTTATCTACACCTATAACTCCTCAGTAGAATGGCGATAGAACAATTTAGTAAGCTGTTAGAACCATGATGTTAGAAGGAAACATTCTGCATATCTATTGGATAGAAGCTATGAGTACTATTGTATATAATCTTAATCGGGTGCATATCAAAGTGGTGTATAACCAATTTAGATAATATCCCAGATTCCATTATGCAAAGTCTCCAAGTAAGATTTTATTTTGTCCTTCCAATAAGGAAAATTTGTTCCATCAAACATCAATGCTTTAAGATAAAAGTTCAAGTGCTATTTTGGATTTACCTCAAGCAATTAAGCTTTCCAAAGAGGAACAAATTCTCTAGTACCAATTATTGAACACATGATAGGACTGAGAGGGGTGTTGAATTAAACTAGTGGTTTCTTTTCAAAAGGAGACTTAAGGAGGTCATTGTCATTAATAATCACCCAACCAATCTTAATCATGATGATGGATGGAACCTAAATCCTTCTTGGAAACTTTTTCTTGATACGCTAAGTGACCCCCTTTGTTAGCTTCTTGCTCCTCTTTTCCTTCCTTGTCTCCTCTCTCTAGTTTTCTTGCCTTCCTCTCGTGTCCTCTTGGCTCTACTTGTCTTAGCTCTTTGTTGTTTTCCTCTCCTTTCTTTTCTTTTAACTTTTGGTCTCTTTCATTTTTTGTCTTTTTCTATTGATCTATTTGAATCATAGAGTGTTGTTTTAGTATTTTTTGGTCTTGGTTGTAATTGTGGACCCTGCAAAAGTAAGACCCATTGTTTAACCCAGGGAGGCATTGTGAAGGGAATTCATAAGTCAAGAAATTATAGCAGCGAACGAGGACTAAAATTTCGAGTAGGATCTAAAGCTTTTCTTAGTAATATTTGCCCAGAATGACAACATACAAAGGTATGAATGTTTCTAGTTCAAGATCCATGTCAGGACATAACATTGTTGATAATGAATCATTTGTGGATGAGAATGGAGGCTCAAAGAATAGGCTATCATATTTAAGGAATGAAAAGAAACCTTGTTCAGAAAAAAGATAATAGACAGACTATGATAACCTTGCAAGTAAATGGGAAGGAAGGCAAGTCTTGTATGGGTGATGTTGAAAATTGCTTAGCTAGTGTTTCTAAGAAGAAAAGGAAAATAATAGATGAGAAATATGATAGGTGTGTAGAAGATTATTTAAGGATTCTAAAAGAAAATCTTGAAGATGTAGTATGCGAATTAGAGATAGAAATAAACAAGAAATCTTATAGATATGAAGAAAACTCAGTAGCTAGAAGAAAGAAGAAAGAAAAATATGTGTAGAGGATAGAAGAACTTAACAAAGAAAAGGTCTACATTGAAAAAGAAATAAATAAATAGAAGGATAAAAGAAAGATTAATATTTTACAAAAAGAAGATGGTTCTCATGTAACAAGGGCTAAGAAAATTTTGGAAAAGATAAATGGAAAGCAAGAAAGCTCTCAAGAAAAGATAGTTGATACTTCTAAAGAGTTGATTGATGAAAAAAGTCTCAAAACAATATGTGAAGAATCCATGTGTTGTAGTACCCCTATTTGTTTGAACTCATTGGACTCATATTTTATTATTGGTTGTTTTCAGTGGATACATTACCATGTTTTGTTATTCAAACTTATATGACATTATTTCATGCTTTATCTGGATATGAGATGCATAATTTATTTGCAGTATTTCAGTACTTGTGATTTATGGCATTTTATGGATTATTGCTATGTACTGACACTTTACGTTATCTATGCAATGTGGAATTATATGTTGTGTGTCTACGAGTGTATTGGATGCAAGGGGACAATTTTCCTTCACTCATCTCAGTGAGATAGGGAACATTGTGATTCTCCTTCATTGGTGTGTATGTCATGTTTTCTATATTGTATATATGCATGTGTGGTTCGGTGATGCAAAATATTGCAGGTACAAGTACTGGGTAAGTACGAGGTATCGTCTCCACCTAGCTTCACAGGTCTGAGAGTGCCTTATATTTTCTTATGGAAGTGGAGGAGATAGTAGTTGACCCTATTTTATTCAGTTACACTCGTGTGAGTGTCATTAGTTGGTCGTCCTATCAGTTTGTTCGGCCTTCTTATTTTGTTGTTTGATCTTTTATGAGTATTTGCTTGAGGTTTGCCCAGTTTGTGTGTTTAATGATTTTAATTATTGCATGTTATGTTTTATTTGTCTATGAAGGGTGAAAAATTATTAATAATGTGAATTAAATAGTGACTGTATGATTTAACATCCTTCATGTAGAAGTAGGTGAATTATCGAAACTATAATCAATGTTTGGTTTTCAAAATTATACTATAATTATATGTATTTTATATGTATATTAGTTCCAATAACTAGGACTCAATCATATACATATATACGTAGGTAAATATGATTCATGATTAATTATATTGATTATTTTAATATGATTATTTATAAGTTGAATAATTTGGATTTAATGATTTAACGTTCCTTATATAGGATGATTTAATGTTCCTTGTATAAGAGAATGTAATTTTATTAATGATCGTTTTGTTTACAATGATACAAATTTTATATAAATATTAGTTAGATAACTTTGAATTCGATCGTATATATATATATATATATATATATATATATATATATATATATATATATATATATATATATATATATATATATGCATGTATGTATGTATGTATGTATGTATGTATGTATATGTAGGTGACTATGAATTATGTGTACTTGTTTTAAATTATGCTTAAATGATTACTTTATCATTAGATAATCTGGTGAATTCAAGATATTATGTATTTGAATACGCATGTATATAATTTGGAATTATATATATATCCTATTTTATTAGGTTTTTTCTTAAATATACCATATATTATAAAGTCATGTATATTATTATTTATCATATTTGAAAAGGTGGTGGGTTATAAGTTTGACAGTTATTGAACTGGTGGTCGAGCCGATAGGGAAGCCAATGTAACTAATCGACTTGTCACCCCACGACCCACGATAAGTGACAAAGTCGACTTGGCATATATACCCCTCGATCCTCGGTGAATGGCAGAGAAGTCAGTTTAACCAGTCGACTTGGCATCCCACGACTGCAGTGAACAGCAAGTCGATGGTCTATGGACAACTCGAGAGACATGGCAACAAAGGCATTTAACCACCCCTCCTTCCTTTTATTGAAAGCAATCCATGATTGCCAGTAAACGATAGAGGAACCAATGAAAAGAGGTCGATCTCGCACCACAACTCACAGTGAAACGACAAACTTGGGTTGGCAGGTTGATTTCCATCGACATTGGCAAACATGGAGGATACTTGGGAACAATAGCAGTAAACATGCAAATGACAAACACTTAAGTGTTTGAAGATCAAATCAAACTCTGCATGCTATCAATAGGTTAGTAGAGGAGGTCGATAGTCTTGAAATGGTATCGTCTACTAAACTGCAAAAACCGCGAGATAGTAGATCTTCATTATATCAAACACTTGTTGTTGTATCAAACATTAGTTAGAATTCAAAGAGAACACTTAAATGTGGAGTAGTAGTAATCAATCCTATTAAAGTTTAAAATTATATTTGCAAAGCTTGGTCGACATGTGGACAATCTTTGATAGGATTGAAACTATTTTAACTAACAAATGTGGCTACCGAGATGGTTAAAAACTCTAAGTCAAAGCCAAAAGAATAGCAGCTAACATAGGAGGATAGTAAGATAAATAGCGGTATGAGCTCGAGAGAAAGGGGGGACAAGAAAAAATTAGAAAAAAAATAGAGATGCAGGATTGAAAAGAAAGACACACATTCACAAGCAAGGAGAAATGATAGACTCACGAAGGAAAGAAGAGAATAGTAGAGGGAATAGAGAAGATACTCTTATAGTATCAAAGAAAGAGAGAAGATAATTGTTTTAAGAATAGAGTGATAGGATAGATTGGAGAGAGATTTGTAAGCAAGGCATAGTTCTATTTGGCGGAAGACTGTCAAAAGTCTCACAAACCAGCTCAAGCTTACAAAGAGGTTGGAATTTATTTTGATTTTGGTTATTATTTAAGGAAGTGTGAAATTGGAAGTTTTAGATATAGGTTACGATTATTTATATGATTTTTCTTATATCGTTGTTTATTGAAAATGTATTATTAATCATTTGAAATAGAGGAATAGAAATCATAGAGAAATAGATGTTAATTAATTTAATTGCTATAGTAGTGAATAGGGGTATTTAATCTCTTAGTTATATTATAAGGTTAGTTGTTAGGGAGCATGATAGAAGTTACGAAAGTCGTAACATTGCAAATATGTTTCTTTTTTGCTAAGAAATATCGACATTTCTTATGGTTTAAAATTCTATGTTTATATCACCTAAGCTCTCTATATTCCCATGTGTCCTAGTTCATTTACCTCTTTTCTCAACAAATGACAACATTGATTTATTTGTATTAATATAGTTGTAATTCTTATTTTCTAGAAATCTTAAATTGCAAGCTATTTATGCATGTGGTTGTTTTAAGAAAAGATTGTCTATATTAGGATCTTGTGTAAATGGTGTTTGCAGTCAAGTTTAAATTTTGTTGCAATTATGGTTGTGTTGTCATTGTGTCCTATGTTATTATATCTCCTTGGTTAGGTGTTGTTGTATAACCTTATTAATGTTGGCCATTGTATGTTGTGTCCAAATGGTCAATCTTGGGTTAGTGATTGTGTATTCTTCACCTATGGTTGTCAGGATTAGGTATGGCTATTTGTTTCACCATAGAGTTCTCATAGAGAGACCTTTCCTGTAGTGTCGTATGAGAGAGAGTGTATTTCAAGCGGGGTATCGTGCCTGAAGTGGATGATAGGATAACCCGTCGAAAGTTAGTTAAAAAGTGATAACCTAATAATTGATTTGGGATGGGTGAGATAAATATTAATTAAGATAATGTACCCCGTGCATAGGTGAGTGCTAGTATAGGGCTCATAATGTTACGAGAAGGCCTAGAATGGCAAACTTACCACCTTGTCTTCATGAAAGGATTGGTAGGGTTTGCATGAGACTTAGTTGGAACCAGAGGTTCGAGAGAGGTTACCAGGATAACCTAGGATGGGGGTCGGGACCTATGGAGGTTGTACCATGGTATCCATCTTAAGCTATGTGATGACACTCTCTCCTTAGAGTCACTAGTGTTTGTGAGTTGAGTCACATGGATGTTTGCGGAGTCTTGTAGTTCTTTCATACTTGTCTTACTTTGCTTGCTTGAGGGATTTCTACTATCTCCTAGCACAGTGGGGTGGTTCCATTTTGGGATCACATGGTCGGGTGGTAGTGCCACTTCCCATCGGATGTTCTAGAATGTATCTTCAGGCAAGGAAGGGCTTCGCTGGTGTTTCTAGGTTTATGGTTCATGTACCAGCTCATGTTCATGATCATTGTTCAGTTGAGACCTTGTGGTCATTGTATCAAACTTTTATGTAGCCTTGATATTGTAACTTTGTAATCCGTGGTATTATTGGAGACCATGTATTTATGGATATTGTAAAAGGGAATCATTGGAATGTATGTTAATTCAGTTGCTTTAATATTTTGTATATATGATCTATGGGAAATGAATGCATTGGAGTACTTTGATTCTTTCATTATGGAATCTAGATGTATGTGTAGATTTTATCTTTAGCATTTAATTTTCCTAATTAGCTGAACAATAGGATTAACCATGGTGTTAATATAATCTATGAATTAATCTTCATTGGTAACCCTTAGGAGATCATACGTTAGACTTTCGTTGTGTCGTTAAACGTGTTATTGATATTATTATGCACTTAATCTTTAAAAAAAAAAAAAAATTATGCCCTTTTAGTTGCCTAGTTGTATAGTTTTCCTTTAGGGTTTCTGGCGGGGCATTACATGTGTGATGAAGCAAGCTCTTTCAAAATTAATGATAAAATAGAATATACTCATTCTAAAGAATCCATGTGTTTAATGGTCTCTAAGAATAATGAAGAAAATTCTTCCCAAATTGATTATGCGGAACTCAAGAAGGCTAATGAAGTAGAACATACTCATTCTCAAGAAATGACTCAAAGCATTCAAGATAAAAATTCTCTTCTAGGAAAAGAAGTTTGTAGTAAGTCTTAGCACAACATAGTAACAAAAGAAGAAGATAATAAAAAATGTCTAGCAAGATTGATTGAAAATTAAGAAAGCATAATGAATATAGTGGATCAATCTTTCTTTCCCGGGGATTTATACACAAGAGAAATAGATCATAATGAATGGATGCTTGATCAAGTCTTTGGAAATGATAAGGAAACTATTGGAGATGAGTATGATCAAAGTCTTCTTGACTATGCAACACCTTTATTACAAGGAATTTTTTCAAGAATATTTTGAGGACAAATAAGTCATAGCACAGATGGATGAAGTGCTACAACAAACTGATAATTTTGCAACAGCTGATGAAGTCATAACACAGATGGATGAAATATTGCAGAAAAATAATTGGAGAAAATTTTCAGCCAAGCATGAGCAGTTATTCAAAATAGAAAAGCAAATAGAAAAGTATGATGCCAAAAAGGTGTATCTCGGAAAACCTATAAATCCCATAATTCTTGTCATGGTAGGACCATAAGTTAAATATAAATTTTCTACTATTTTAGACATAGAATCTACAATTAGTATTTCCAAAGAATATATAATACCATCCCATTCTTGGCAACCCCAAAATATTCTAATCCAGGGAATAGGAGCTAGGAAGAGGTTGGAGAGAAAAGCATGCAGAATTCCAATAAATGTAGGAGAACTTAGTTATTCATGTTCATTTTGGTAGGATGATAGCATTAAAACCGATATACTCGTAGGATGTGTTTTTCTAAGCCAATTTTCAATTGTTTCTTTTACCCAGATTGGTGTCATTTTGGGAAATGCTTCAGGAGATAAATTTGTTGATTTCAACCAAGATTTGATTTGTATCAATGTTATTGGTAAATTTGATACACAAGGGAATTTCCTTCCCAATTCTCCAGGATTTTCAGCCATCAGACAAATAAAAGAGTTGCTAGCGGAGTGTCAAAGAAACATATTGGAAAGATATATCTTTAAAAATCATGTTTCAATAACTATAACTCAAGGATGGTGTAACTTGCAAATAGTGCCAAGTGCAAAAGAAATACACATTTGGTCCCCAAACCTTACTAAGGGAGAATTAGTTGTTCTAAAGGAATTAGTAAGGCAATATAAAAAGGCACATATAATATTCAACTGCAGGGATATTATGAGATATTTTCCATCAAATTTCCATAATGTTAAAGATTTTACTAAAGCATTAAGTCCTTCATGTTAAATTTTACTATCCCAGCTAACTCCATATAAGTCTCATACTATCCTCTTAGACATCATCTATCTTGTTGTGCATTTTCCTTACTACCAATTGTAAGTGCAAGGGTAAAGGATACTAAAACTGACTTCCATGCGGCCTGGTTATTGTTCACAGAGCCTATGGTTGTTGTAAATCCTTATCACCATTGTATCATCTTCGAAGCATAATAGAAATATTTTGCAGTGTTTATTCTAGCATTGTTTCTATCTGTCTCTTTTCATTGTGTTATTTGAAAAATATTGAGAGAGTTTCAAGTCTGAAAAGTTGAGGGTAATTCTTGCACGTAGTTGTGGATCCCGCAAAAGTAAGACCCATTGTTGAAGCCAGGGAGGCATTGTGAAGGGCATACGTAAGCTAGGAAATTGTAGCTGCAAATGCAGATTGAAATTCTAAGTCATATCTCAAAAGATTTCTTGTATCTTGTTAAATGGGTAAGAGTTTGAATACTAGCATGTCTTGAATTGCACCCTTGCATGATATTATTAAAGAAAAGGATGTTACAGTAGATGAAAAATGAAACTTTAAATTCTTGAGGATCACATCATTGGTCTTTATCCTAAAAAGGGAATAAAAGCTAGGCTAATAACAGCTGTAAGACAAACTTAATTAAATCTGCAAGTCCACAGTCAGGGAATTCGTCCAGTTTATTTACCCTTTATTGATCCCAAAGATGTTAAAAGATGGGAAAAAAAGGGATACTTCCATGTGCACTTTTCTTATATAGACATTATTGTCCATCCATAATTTAACTATGACATTGGTGTTGAATATTTTGCTTCTCTGAGAGATACAAGATGTAAAATTTGGGACCAAGCAGTAGTTGCACAATTTAGAGGAGTTTTAAATCCTGAAAGGGGTGATGGCAGATTAGCTGTAAGAAAAAATTTCACTATTTCACTTGATGATAAATATATATGTTCTACCTTTTGTTTGTTGCTTGAAGTCAAAGGTATAGGTTTACAGCTTGAATCAATTTATACTACTATTGGAGGAAGATACATATATCTTCTATTAAATATTGTTTTCCCTGGACATCAAATTTCCTAGCAGGAGTGTCTTACCCAGAAGGGAATAATAAATTGTTAGATTATGAAACACATAGATTCAGAAGGTTTTCATGTTGGTTTCCCTATTATATAAAATCTTATTCAAAATAATAAGGGGCCAAGGTTTCAATATTTAGATACACCCCCTCACCATGTGTTGCCCTTAACTCCTAAGGTCCAAAGAAGGAAACTATATGTAGTAAACATTGTTACAGATCCAAAGGTGTTCATTCTTGAATAACTAGTAAATGATGAATCTTATAAAGTCTTCTTAGATGAAATCATTCTAAGGCTTTAATTTTGGGTAATATGCCAAGTTCTATTAACAAACCATATATTGATTAAAATCCTTAAATATGTATCCTTCTAGGTCTTCTCTGGCAACACTCTCTAACCTGAGCAATAATCCTAAGCTCATGGATACATTAGCAAGGCAAGTAAGTCTAATGCTTGCATTGAACCCAAAAGAAAAATAACTTGATGAAGATAGTAAGGAGAAAGAGATTAAGATAAGTAAGATGCTAGAAAAAGCAGCAATGATAAGAGAAATTCCCCCAAGAGAACAAGAAGAGAAGAGAATAAGATTTCAAATAAATATCAAGGGGGGTAGAGAATATCTTAGTGGCTATGCACCAGATAGATGGCCAACCCCTGAGTCATTCACCATACTTAATGAGGATTATGAACTTTGGGGTTGATATGAGTCCAGGTTGCACACAAGAATTGGTCAACCACAGAAGAACTCTGAGTCTCAGATAAATTGGCTTGCCCAATGGAACATATCAGCACAAGAAAATATTAATGACATAGCTCTTGATGTTTCTAAGAATTTACAAATTTTTTAAAGCAACCATGCTCAAATAGGTGCTATGTATACAGAGTTTTCTTCACTAACCCATAGCCAAAAAAGGACTAAATAAGACATATCAGAACATAAAGCATTGGTGGATTTAGTCTCCAGAAAGCTTGATAAGATTAGAGCCTATGTCAAAAAGATCAGAGTAACTCAAGCCAAATATGATAGTTCTGAAGAAGAATATAACAAGAAACCTCAAAAAAAAAAATGAAAGGAAAGTTATCATATAGAGAAGGAAAGGGATTTCTGATGATGATGAACCTAAAAAGGTTCTTAGGTTCCATAACACAAAGGAACATGCTAGTGTTGTGGTAAAAATAGATTGGTTACAAGAAAATGGGACAACTGAACAAATTAGTGAACCTATGTATGATGAACAAGATAAAGATTATGAAATAGAATCTCTTCAAGAAACACCAATAGAAATAGACATTACTGACGAAGATGGTTTAGATCCAGCATCAGAAAAAGAACCAATCGTAGAACTCCCGTCAGAAGAAGATGAAGAATGAGAACAATTTGCAAAAATTGGTGATGCTTTTGATGAAAGTGTGGGAGAAAATAATGCACTCGGCCCTATTACCCAGAATACCCATCCTGAATAGCTAAGGCCATAGGCTACAAATGGGTATATATTGAATATTGATGAATTGATTGATCTGTATGATGCAATTACAGTATGGTGTGATTCCTTAGAAAATTTATTTGATACTAGGACTTCCTGGATGGAATCTCAAAAGGTAGCCTATGCAGCAAGACTATTTTCTGGAAAGTTAAGAGATTAGTGGGAAGGATTGCCAGATTAAGGACCTATAGATGCTATAGGCAATCAAACTCAATATTTTGAGGAAGATCTTGTAAAAGATCTAAATCTTGGAAAACAAGATATAATGACTGTTGGGTTTCCACAATTAAAATTTAAAATGATTGATGAATTTTGTATAGCCACCAAAAATAGGACTAGGCAAGCTACAAGGATCTTATATACATTAAAATTAAGGAATTTAACCTTGCTACATTGATATAATTTGGTTTTTGAAAAGTATTTTTTTCAAGCTAACCTACAAAATATTGAGTCAGCCAAAAGATATTATCTAAACTCTTTGCCTTGTTAATTGGGTAGTTGGGAAGAAGATTATGTGATGAACAAGAAGGGCTTTCAAGTACAAAACTGCACATTTTTTGAGCTCAAATATGTTATAGCAAATAAGTTACAAAAACACTGTCTCCTGAAAGCAATTAGCTAGAATGATAATGAGTTTAATTCTACATGTAATCTTAAAGAATTCTAAAATAAGCCTACACATAAGGATTTCAAAGAGTTTACTTTAGTTAAAGAATTTAAAAAGAAATGTTCATACAAAAAGCCTAAGAAGAAATCTTTTGCTTCCATACGATCTGGGGATTATGAGAAACTGACTTGCATAGGTTATGAAGTCTATCTCATAATAAAGTTGTCTCATGTAATGGAGTTTTATTAATGAAATATTGGCTCTAGCTTCATTGTTGTTTTTCCGCACTTGTTTGGTATTAGAGCATTATTCATTGTTGTTGTTCTGCACTTGTTTAGTATCAGAGCATTATTGTTGTATACTCTTTGTTGGTATCAGAGCCTTGGTTATTATTCACAGAGCCATGGAGATATTGTAATCATCCAGTTTATCAATGAAAATTTGAGTCTATTATGCTATGTTCTTTATGAGACTTTTAGATAGAAGTATTTGTGTTATGTGTTGTCTATTATTTTGTTCAAATCTTGTTGAGTATAAAGACTGAAAGATTGAGGGTAAGTCTTGCAAGTAGCTATGGACCCCGCAAAAGTAAGATTCGTTGTTGAAGCTAGGGAGGCATTGCCAAGGGTAGCCACAAGCTGGGAAATTGTTGCAGTGAATGAGGACCAAAATTTTGAGTAGGATCTAAAGCTTTCCTTAGTAATATTTTCTCAAAATGACAACATACAGAGGTATAAATTCTTCTAGTTCAAGATCCATGTCAGGACATAATATTGTTGATAATGAATTTTTTGTTGATGAGAATGGATTCTCTAAAATCTCAAAGAATGGGCTATCATATTTAAGGAGTGAAAAGAAAGCTTGTTCAAAAAAAGATAATAGACAGATTGTGAAAACTTTGCAAGTAAATAGGAAGGAAGTCAAGTCTTGTATGCAAAAGGATACTTGACAGATTGAGTCAAACTTGCAAGTCCAAGGTCAAGATATAAAGATTGCTAGAATAAAAGAAAATGTACAAGATTTGAGAGAAAATCTTGAAGAAATTGAAGAGGAAATTGATATAGTAAAGGGTAGAAAATCTTATAGAAATGTAGAAAATCTAGTAGATAGAAGAATTAAAAAAGAAAGGTATTTCCAAAAGACAGAAAGCCTCAACAAGGAAAATGATAAAATTTAAGAAGAAATAGAAACATGGGAAATGAAAAGAAGGGATTATAGAGATAATCTTTTGCAGCAAAAGAAGTTACAAAAAGAAGATGATAAAATCTCTAAGATTCAGAAAATTTCTAATGTGAAGAAGATTCTGGATAAGGTGAGAAAATCCTTTCAAATTCAACATGAGATTTCTAGAAGCTTGTCTAATGAAAAATGTTGTGTCAAGCACGAAGATTCTGATATAACATCTGTTTGCAGCCAAAGTATATCTTTTGATCATAATGATGCAACTTCTTCCCAAACTAATGATGAATCTATTGAAGAGATTTTTGGCAAAGAAATGTTTTTAGATGACACTAAAGAAGTGGATCATAATGAAGATTATTTTAAAGAAATTTATGATAATGATAATCATAATAAACAAAGTCTTTCCCAAAAACAAGATGTCTAGAAGGAATCTTATGTAGACACGGGAAAGGAAGCTTCTGAGGAAGAAAGTTCAAATAAAATAATAGGAAAACAAGCTCTTCCTAGAATTGAATGCAAAGGAATGTACATCTTTGCAGTGGGATAAAGAAGAAATGATTCAAGAACAACAAGATCATCAAGATATGGAAATAAGTCATGATCTTTATGAAGAATTTATTCTTTCTAAAGCAAACACTCAAGAAAATAATGGTCTTGATGAGTTCTTGAAACATCTTAATAAGAATCAGAATGGAGGAAAATCTACAGGGCACAAAGATGGTAAAGATTCTAGTCAAGACAAATTCTCCAAAGAATTTTCAAAGAAAGAAAAGGGAAAGAAAAGACTTTGCATTTATCATAGACCATTCAAAGAAGATTTTTACAAGAAAATTTTCTCAAAACACAAAAAGATCATGATAAATTTCAAGATCTGAGCTCGAGATAGAATCTTCAATAATATCAATATTTGCGCAAGCAAATGTTCATTGAATCTTATTCTAAAAAGGTCTCTTCCTTAGTCATTTAGAAGATATTCCAATCCAAATATTTCTTTGTGTCATTATATCCCAAAGAAGCCAATAATTCATGTCAAAATGGAAGGCCTGAGTCAAAGTGATGCAGAGGATGGAGGATTTAGCTGCAAACTTATAACTTAAGTGGAATATGGACCCAAACCCCAACACTCCTATGGTGTTTCAAATGCTCAAAGTGCCTCAATAGGCTCAAAACTTGTCTTCACCTTAATCAGGTGTTTCCTCCACCTCCACACACATCAAATAACTTCAACTAACATGTCTCTAAGGTTTTCAAACCCTCAACTCATCAACTGATACAAAAACCCAAATCTAGCCCTTCACTAGGCCTAGTCTCCTAGTAGCCCTGCCTGCACTGTTTTATGCCTATTTCATGAAATTTTCCCAAAACACCAACAAATGTTTTGACTATTTTAGATATCCATTATCAACCCCTATCAACACCCAAAGTTGTACCTATGCTTGTTTTGGACCAACTCCTTCAAACATCTGTTGTCCTCATTCACCGTGAGGGCTAATTAGGTCTATTTTGTGAAGGAAGTACCCTTCAAACTCATCCTCAGGTCTAACCCTTTCGTATAGTCTTCAATTATGATGCCAAAACAAGTATTTTCAAGTTATTAAGGTTCATTTACATTCCTAAATACCCAAACTCCAAAACCCTCCTTAAATCACCCACAAACCTAGGGCTTGCTCAAAATCACTTCAAAACTCACTTCTAGAATCAAACAAAGGTTGATTCACCCAAAATTTAACATGTCTTTACTGATTCCATCATAAAAGTATGACCTCCTTAAGTCCAATCCTCTGCTGCTACACCTATGGCATCAAAACCATGTGTTTTCAGTCATCTATCTCGGTGTCCACCTACAAACTCAAACTTCCTGTCACCAAACTGTTAGGAACACATATAGTACATGTTAGAAATGAATCCATCCCATGAGAATCAGAAAAAAAATTCACAGGATGAATCCAAACATCCTTAAAACCTCTAAAAACCAATGAAAAACCTCACTGCCTTTTCTGGGAAAATCAGCACTAAAATGGAAATAGTATTATTTCAAAACTTCAAAACGTCTCCAGCTTGCATGGAACAAAAAAATAAAACCTCAGAGCATGGCCAGCATGATATTATGACTTCCAAAGCAAAATAAGACAAACCATACACAGAAAATGCAAGAAATTAAAAGTTTCTTATTGCTATTCTAGATTTGCAAACTGTCCAACAGATTTTTCCCAGCCTTCCCATAGACTTCTTCCAAACTTCTTCCAGACTTCTTCACGTACACTAATGCTTGCATAGAATTTATAGGCATCTAAACAACCACCATAACTGATCCAAATCAGTTAGAAGGCACTAACAACACCTAAAAGCATGATTTTCACATTCCCACCATTTTACATACTAACCATTGTAATTCAAATATTTGAATTTACAACTTATTGATTTTGTAATCTATGACACTTTTAATTTATCTAAATCACAATTTGACACTCCTAGGGACAATTAAATGAATCTAGAACCTCATCAAACCAAACTTGTTCTCATGGACACTATTGGCCCTTATTACAATAATTTTATGCATAGGAGCATCATTAGGAGACTTAAGGTCTTTACACAAACACATCATCTTTAGCATAAGAAACCATAATGGGCTTCAACACCTCCAAGTTGATCTTTCTTGATGTCATGATCCTTCCTTCACTCCTTGGTAACATGAAACAAGTTCTTGCCTTCTGCGATGCTCCTACATCACAAAGGTTCTCCGCTCTTATAGATATGGGGTCAAAAGTCAGCATTGCTAAGAGTCATGTCCTGCCTTTTATATATTTGAAACCTCAAAACACCTTAATTAAGGGGCTTGGAGTCATGGAAACTATGAAAGAAAAAGCTTGTGACCTAGGGGATATTAGTCATCTTTGCTCATTTTAGAAAAATGATGATATAAAAACTCATATCTTCTTGGGTTGGGACTTTTTACGTCAATTTCAGTCTTTTCCTCATAGTGGGGGAATCATGAGAAATAAGGAGATTAAATATATTTATTCTCCTCATAGCATATATTTTTTCCATATGATTGAAAGGTTGGATGAAGATGTTCATACAAAGACCCAAGATCCACAAGTTTTAGCCATACAAAGAATCAAATAGCTTCCAGAAGAATGCTAGAGAAATATTTTAGAAAAATATTTCTTTCAGAATCCTACTCCCATATTTCAAGATGATGGATGGGGAGATATCTAGACAGTCCCAGATAACAAGCAGATTCATGTCATATCTCCATTCTTGACAAAAGGACAACTAGTTGTGTTAAAGCATTGGGTAACACAGTATAAAAATGCTCACATCATTCTTCAATGTAGAGATATTACAAGACATTTTCCATATGGTTTTCATAGTCTACCAAACCTTTTAAATAATTTTAGTCCTTCTTTCAAGATACTATTATCTCAGCTAACACCTTTTAAGGTTTATAGTAAGAAAAATACTTCATTGTACATTCTCACCCTATGTGTACATTTCACTAGTAGTCAACTAGAATGGTATATTGAGCACTCAAATACTAGAATAATGGGAGAATGGTACTCCCTTGATGGACAATCAGGTGTGAAGAAACTAAAGCATAATTATCACTGTAGATATATTATAGAGTTTGATAATCTAGATAATATCAGTGGTCTTTTTCTTATACCAAACATTGGCAGGATGGTGCATTATGGATTGGGATAATGGATAGTGAGGAATCATGATATTGTAAATAATTAGCTTGTATATAATTAGGCTTGTAATAAAGAAAGGACTAACATTGTCAACCATCTGGTTTGATATTCCTCCTTGCAAATTAGTTTAATATATTTTAAGCTTAGTAATATAATGTCTTGCATATTAACTAGCACAAGGGTTGTATGTGTTGTGAAGTCAGCCATGTTAAGATCTAACAACAGGATGCAACCCTGTTTTAAAAAGCCATGATTTCAGCCATGTAAATCTTGACAACAAGATACAAAACCTGTGTAAAAGAATGATCCCTGTAAACACTTACGAGTGTTAAGAGGACCGTTATCACTTTTTGGGAATACAAAAAGTGATAGTAAATAAATTATTAAATAGTGAGTCAGTAGGAAAGATGTAGAAATTATTAAATAAATTGTAAAGAGACCAACATGATCGTGTACATATCACAGTACGTACTCCACTATGAAAAGATTTCATAGTATGTACCACTACCTACCACTCCACTTCAACTACCCTCCAAAAGTTCCTCCTACTTTTCCATCTACTTTCCTCATCTACCACTCACATCTACCAGTACAACTATCTACCACTTTCTCCGTCTACCACCTACATTTGTTGGTACAATCCATCTACCACTCACACCTACCGATCAAAATCAACCCCTTGGCCTCCAACTACTATAAATAGAGGCCTTGTGAGCTCATTTGAGGCATCAAGTGTAGGATTTACCTTGAGTTGTATAGAGTTTCATTGAGTCTTGGAGTCCAAGTATTGAGTCTTGTGTGAAGTTAGAGTGTGGTGTGAAGAGTCCAATAGGAGCAAGTTGGAAGTATCCTCTACCCTTGTGCTTCCATGCGATCTAGGCATTATGAGAAACTGACTTGCATAGGTATGAAGTTTGTCTCACATAAGTTAGTAGTTATTAGGATCCACAAGTTTCATCCATACAAACAATCAAAGAGCTTGAATAAGAATGCCAAAGAAATTTTTTAGAAAAATATCTTTCATAATCTGACTCCCATATTTCAAAATGATGGATGGGGAGATATCCAAATAGTCCGAGATAGCAAGCAGATTCATTTCCTATCTCCATTCTTGACAAAAGGACAACTGGTTGTGTTAAAGAATTTGGTAACACAGTATAAAAATGCTCACATCATTCTTTGATGTAGAGATATTACAAGACATTTTCCATATGGTTTCCATAGTCTACCAAAACTTTTATTAGTTTTTAGTTCTTCTTTCAAGATACTATTATCTCAGCTAACACCTTTCAAGGCAAACATTGAGAAAAATACTTTATTGCATATTCTCACCCTATGTGTACATTTCACCAGTACTCAGCTATAAT
The DNA here is from genome assembly GCF_030272615.1 of Cryptomeria japonica. NCBI lineage: Eukaryota > Viridiplantae > Streptophyta > Pinopsida > Cupressales > Cupressaceae > Cryptomeria > Cryptomeria japonica. The sequence goes on along the minus strand of NC_081408.1, from coordinate 694,760,752 downwards.
GGTATGTTGAGCATTCAAATACTAGAATAATGAGAGAATTGTACTCACGTGATGGACAACTAGATATCAATAGACTAAAGCATAATTATCACTGTAGATATATTATGGAGTTTGATAATCTAGATAATATCAGTGGTCTCTTGCTTATACCAGACATTGATAGCTAGCACATTCTGGATTGGGATAATGGTTAGTGAGAAATCATGAAATTGTAAATATTTAGTATGTATATAATTAGGCTTGTAATAAAGAAAGGACTGACACTGTCAACCATCTGGTCTGATATTCCTCCTTGCAAATTACTTTAGTATATTTTATGCTTAGTAATGTAATGTCTTGCATCTTAAGTAGCACAAGGGTTTGTCAGTGTCGTGAAGTCGGCCATGTTAAGATCTGATAGCAGGATGCAACCCAATTTTAAAAAGCCATGTGATGCCCTCCTAAATGGCACAATGTTAGTTTAAGATCAATCCACACAAAACACACAAGACGTTAGAGTTAATCAATCAAAAACTAAACACAAATGAAGGCATTCCAAATGAGACACTAAAAACACATGCTAATGAATCTAACTAAAGAAGTAAGACAATGAGATATCTCCAACTATCTCTTAGCATGAGATTAGCTTCTTCTCCCTTGTTCCTCTCCTCTCCAAGTTCCAAAATAGTGTAGCTCTCAGCAGCTTTTTACACTATGGATGCTTATGGAGGATTGAGATTGTAGAATAGCTCCAAACATGAAATGAAAAGCTATTAGTAATGCTAAAATGATGTGTTTTACCAAAAAGACAATATTTAGTTATGCTATTGCTAAATGCTCTCTAAAATTGCTATAGTCTAAATGCATACAAGTTTTCAGGATCTGGATTATGAAGGAATGGGCTCTATTTATAGGAAAAATGGAGCAATGGATGGTTGAGATTGAGCAATCTCAACAAGGGTCAGGATTGAATGATTTCAAATCCATGTGAGGGCTTTCAACCCAATCCCAGGATGACAAGTGTCAATGTGAGATAGGTTGAGAGGAGAGGGAATAAGTATTAAATGCCTGATATGACCTTGGGATTTTGAGTCAAGGTTGGTTGAATGAATAAACTCTTTATTCAAAGAATAAAGCTTTTATCAAATGGATAAACTCTTGTGCAAATATGAAATGGATGAATATGGTCAAAACAATAAATGTTTGGGGAGACAAGATTGAAATAACCATAAATGGTTATGTAAGAGCCATAAATGGTCATGTAAGAGCCATTAGTGGTCTTGGAAGACTTTGGAGGTTAATTTGTTGAACACACAAAGCATTAAATGCTTTTCAAAGACTTTGGAGTCTTTGAGAAGTGACTCCATTTTGCTTAGGAATGTGACAATAATTAGGGGATGGATTAGGCTAATCAGGAAGGGGTTAGAAGAATCTAGAAGGGGATTAGATTTTGCAAGTGGATTTGGTGGGTGAGGAAAAATAGGATTTTATTTAAAATAAAAATTCATTTATTTCAATAAATGTGTGCAAGTTGCATTTGTAGGAAAATGCAAATGGGGGGGGGGGGATAATGATTTAAATAAATGTTAATTTATTTAAAAGAGGAAAAGGGGGATTTAATTAAATAAATTGATTTTATTTATTTAATTGATGGGAATTTGATTTAATGAATTAATTAAAATAAATTGAATAATTTATTTAATTAATAGAAGAATGTTTGGGGATGAATTAATTAAATATTAATTTAATTAATTGATGGCTAGTGGATTTTTAATCGAATAAATACGAAATATTCATTTAATTAAAATGGACAGATTTATGTGACTACATTTGCCCCTCTTTGAGACGGTGCAGTTTATCGCATCGTTTCAAAGAAAGAAAAACTGGTGTGAAGAAATGCCCCATAAAATGTAAATTTAATGGGTGGTATGCCCCCTCGAGAGATGGGCCGAAATTTTTTTTTGAAAAATCGGGCGATCTCTCGAAAAAGAATGAAAATTGGCGAGGTGATAGAAGAGAAGAAGTTAGGTATACTGGTTAAAAATAGAAGAAATCGGGGGAAACATGGAGAAATGGGGGGCTCGGGAAGTTCACGGGGACCATGGCGATGAGCGGGGCGAAGTTACGGTGACGGCGGGGGGTATAAATGGGGTGAAAGGGGGTAAAATAGAATCATTTGTGACCGCGACCAGTTGAAAACTATAGCTCTGACAGTGACATTTGGAGGAGCAAGGAGGAGCGACGATGCCGTTTCCGATCACCGAGCACCGATTTGAGCGAGTCTGCCGGTACCAGCGCCCAGCCGACTATGGACCAGCGGTACGCAAATTCGAAAACTCACTTTTTATGCATTTTTGGTATGTTTTTAGCTAAGTCCAAGTCAAGTCGGAGCAAGAGCGCTGGAACTATGTTTTTAGCGCTTTTGCTCCATAAATTAGCGCTATTGTGCCGCAATAGCGCTTTTGTAGGCTAGTTGTAGCGCTTTTGAATGGATTGAGCGCTTTGGTATGCAAGTTTGAGCGCTTTTGATAAATTAGCGCTACGGTAGGGTCAATTGAGCGCTATTGATGTGTAATAGCGCTATTGTAGAGTGTTTTTAGCGCCTTTGTTTTTGTAGCGCTATGGTGTAGCTAATTGAGCGCTATTGTCTTTTAATAGCGCTATTGTGGAGTGGTTTTAGCGCTTTCATTTTTGTAGCGCTATTGGAGGGCTGTTTGAGCGCTATTGACATTGTTGTAGCGCTATTGTTCCGAATGAGCGCTTTTGTAGGTTTAAATAGCGCTTTTGCTTTAGGGTACAAGATGCCCCAGTTTCGGACAAAACAAATCTCCTGATACCGTAACGATTGATGGATGACGAGGTGAAGTGGGAGTTGTTTTGAACCATAGCAGCCTGATGAGACTTAGGTCATTTGTTAGGAGAAATGCTTGTTGAAGTCTAGGCGGCCATGATTGCTTACCTGTTGAGACTCGAAGATACTTGATCAAAGTATCTGATGATAGTCTAGGTTTAAACTTAAGAAAGTTTGATAACAAAACAACTGATGGTGGTTTGATGAATGTCTATGTGCAGGAGGATCTACGCGTGTTGCAGTTACGCGAGCGCCACCCCGCGACACAGGGGTTGCGAGATCGTTTGACTCAGATTGAGATAGATTGTATTGCGGCTACTGGGCTCTATGAGATGATGCATATGCCCGTGATTCGGATGAATCACGGCCTGATTACAGCGTTAGCAGAGCGATGGCATAGTGAGACATGCACGTTCCATCTGGCTCAGGGCGAGATGACGGTGACTTTGGAGGACGTGTGGCGTATTCTGCGGATTCCGATTCGAGGGCGGCTGGTGACGTATGATCGATCCTGGGGGACAGTGTCTTGCCAGAGGATTTTTGATGAGGACGTAGTCATTGATGATGGGTCGATTGCCTGGGAGGATATAGCGGCACTATATGAGCCCCTTCCAGCAGTTTTGTCAGGGATCGTGGGAGGGCTTCTGTGTCCAGACAGGCGGTCACATGGATTGGCGGTCGGATGGGGACAGGTTATTGAGATGATGGTGACAGAGGGGACCCAATATGCTTGGGGGCCGTGCGTGCTAGCGCACATGTATCAGGAGTTACACGAGGTAGTGTACAGAGGGCGAGGGTCTCTAGCAGTGGGCATGAAGTTGCTGCATGTGTGGGCATGGGAGCACCTACCAGTGACTCGACCAGTGAGCCTGAGATTCCGAGCCATGGACCAGCCCTATATGTTTATGTATAGTGGTATGATGAGCCAGCCCCACTTGGGGAAGCTAGAGTGGTGGAGGCGAGCATTAGATGACCTAGATGCAGTGATCTGGCGGCCATACTTGGAGTGTGAGCCATGGGAGGATGATGCAGAGGCACTACCTTATGTCTTCATGACCCGATTCCTCATTGGGAGGACCTCTTATCATGTAGAGAGACAGGTGCCAGGACGGGTTATGAGGCAGTTTGGACGGCAGCAGGGTCTGTCGAGCGGATCGGGAGAGTATGCTCGAGTGATTCGAGAGCGGTATGCATGGGGTCCAGTGCTACCGTATGATCAGACATTGGCAGAGTTCCGGACATTGCAGGCGAGGCCATGGGATCTACGACCGAGGGTCGTTGATGCAGGGGTTACAGCAGAGTATACCCAGTATCGGGCGGCGCACCCGATTCGACGGATATCAGATCCAGCGGAGCGGATCCCAGCGTTTGAGGATGAGAGGGGACGAGGACGGAGAGGAGGAGGTCGAGGAGGAGGTGGTGGTAGAGGAGGAGGGGGAGGAGGAGGAGGAGGAGGAGGAGGTGGTGGAGGAGGTGGAGTAGGGATGGGGATGTCGAGACAGCGGAGAGGGAGAGGGGGGTTACCACTGCAGATATCACAGGGACCTTTGATGCAGGGAGGAGTGCAGCTGAGTGGGAGGGGGATGGAGAGAGAGATCCCGATGGATACAGGTGCAGGAGAGGGTGGTGCAGGGGAGTGTGGTGCAGGGGAGGGACCTAGTGGAGGGGGTGATACAGGTGCAGCAGCCATGGATATAGGGGAGGGAGCTACTGGGGATCTGCGGGAGCACATGATAGGTTATTTGCAGACCCGGGTAGAGAGATTAGAGGCGGAGATAGCAGCTAGAGATGTGCAGCTATTTGCACGTGAGGCAGAGCTGACAGTGGTGCTGCGGGAGAGAGATACTGCGGTGGAGAGTTTAGTGGAGCTGCAGGAGAGAGTCCGGACTGGTGCGCAGGGGTCGTCAGGGGAGATTATGAGAGAGATACGGCGAGCACAGGCGGAGATAGAGTACTGGCGTGGGTTATATGACCAGGTGGTACCGATTAGCCAGCGAGCTCTCAGCTATACCCAGATGCGGCAGGCCAGATCCGAGCGATCACAGAGGATGCAGAGCAGTGGGGGAGTGATGGGTCCTTTACGGCAGGATAGATCAGGAGATGCAGGAGGGAGTGGGGGTTCGATGAGGCCTCCACGGAGGGATGGATCAGGTGGTGCCGGTACCAGCGGTGGAGCAGGTAGGGGTGGGGCAAGTACAGCATCTGGCCAGAGCGGCATCTGAGAGAGCATTTTTGCATACATGTGTTGTATCATTGTCTATGTTTTGGACTGTATCTTGGATGGCTCTTGGTAGCCGATTTTTGTAGACTTCATTGTACTCTGATATATGAGATGATATATATGAGGAGATCCCATATTTGTGATGATTATGCATGTGATTATGTATGGATGTTTATGCATGGTGATGATTTATTGCTTAGATGTATATGTGGACATGTATGCATTTGATGAGATGTTTCTTTGATGAGATACTGACATATGAATGCAGGTTTATATGTGTAGGATATATGTAATGCTTTATGTATGAACAGGATTTTTGATGGTTTCCTATTGCAATGTAATGATGAGATGATTTATGTGATGATGTTAATGTAATGGTTAGATGAATGATTTTATGTATAAATATACTAGGATGATATATGCTTATGTTTTTGATGGATGAACAAGATTGTATGATGTTTCCTTTTGCGATGAGATGATTTATGTGATGATGTCAATGCAATGGTTAGATGAATGATTTTATGTATGGATATGCATCTAGATGTGTTTAGATGAATGTAAAATGGATAAACAAAATGTTAAGTGAATGCATATGGATAAACAAAAGGTTAAGTTCAAATGTTGATATGATGATGTCAAAATGAATGCAGATGGATAAACAAATGTAAAGTACAAGTGTTTATTTATGATAATGTGTTTTAAATGAATGCATATGTAAAAGGGTTACATGAGATGGTATAAACCAATGTTTTGTAAACAAATGGTGTTATGAATCTAAAATGCATTAAATATGGAAGTGGGATGATACTATAACTAATATTCGTAATAACTGTACCTTAATACAATTAAAAAGAGGATAATGAATGCGATGTGAAAGGAATTCTAAAATGAACATAATAAGATGCTTATTAATGAATGAATGCATGCACTTTGTATCTAAATGGATAAATGGATGTGTGGAATAATAAGTTGATAAGATGATAATAGATAATTTACACTGGATGAAATGTTTAGTAAATGATTTAAAACAATCAAAGACAATTTGGTCCCATGAATGTATCTAATTATTTATGATTGGTGCAATGATGAAAATGATTTTGTTTAATGAAAACGAATGTCAATAATGAACTATATGCAATGTTTTAAGTTTAAAAAATGACATGAATGGACATAATGCAAGATGCACCTAAATGCAATGATGATATTGTCATGAGGAATGCAAGGTTTTTAAGACTTTGCATGATGCATTGATGATGTATCAGAGTAATCGGTCGTGATTGTATCCAAGACCAGCTTTTATTTTTACATGTAAAAGCCTACATATGAATGAATGGATGGGTGATATGCAACGGAATGCAAGATATAAACAGATGAGGTGAAATGACGATCCATAGTGCTCTATTTTCATCATTGAGCTTTAAAATGTTGGAAGAGAACACAAGCATCTTGACACAATGATTCAAGATGACCTGAGTATTTCTTTCATGGATTTTAATATAGCAAGTTAATACAAACGACTTGATATAAGGGTCAAGTCGACCAGAGTATTGCTTGCGGAACAGACAAGGATTATCTCCTTTCGTGCATGACTTGGATCGTCCTCCTTGATCTTAGGCTTGATCAGATCCTGAGACAAGTACATACCGTACTAAAAAATAAAACCTTTATCCAATTTGGAGGAAGAGGAATCAAAGGATGAGCATTGTACCTGCAACCAAACAGTATATACATAAAGAATAAAGAATATGGATCCTTGGTAATGGTTCATTTTCATATGGTCGAGGTATACGCTGTAGTCAGCAAGCCGTAGTGATCTATGACTGCATTTTGCATAAGATCACGTAGCTTAGTGAACTTCCCACGTAGACACCATTAGTACATGCCCCAGTACTTCATCGGAAATAATGCGCAAACGATACAAAACAATGCTGAAAGATCCCGATACAGATAAACAAATGAATTACTCACGAATCAACCAAGCATTTGATAGCTTAACAGAATTTTCTTGTCAAAGAAAACGTCATCTTGTCTTTGTTTTTGATAAGGAAGGATGCATCCTTGTGTTAAAGACAGTTTGGTTTGTTGATGTTGATTGTGTGGTTGATTGGTAAATGGTCAGTGTGTGAGTAGTTTGTCAATGTTTGTTTTGGTATCTGCATAGATGGGTATGTACAAAGTTTTGTCATGTTTTTGTGTAATTTTCAATGTTTTTTGATGTTTTTGGATTTTGTGAAACAATTTTGAATGTTTTTGGTATTTTGAGAGTCATTTTTGAATGTTTTTGGTATTTTGAGAGTTATTTTTGAATGTTTTTGGTATTTTCTGATGATTGCCTGAATGAAGAGCGTAATGATATATAAGACAATGTAGAATCCACTTCCATCACGAGGGTAAGGGTATTGCCCCCAGTTTGTAGACCTGACTATGAAAAGGTGGGATGCTAGACGCATGGAATACTTTCTTAATTGTAGATCAAATAACGAGCCATGGTTGGGATGGATGGATGGGTGTGTGCATGAATGTGATCGCAACGAGCCTGAAAGATACTGGAGCCATTGCCTTTACGAGTGGCGCCTGTTTGCCAGGTTTTCACCACCGTACTTACCCAAGGTGCCACCGGAGTGTTTGTTCACCGTTTGGATGCATGATTTTTCTTTACTTTTTTGAATGTTTTTGTATTTTCTTCAGGACATTTTCTGAATGTTTTTGATATTTTCTTGATATGTAGGGGAGCCTGATGCTCTGTATACCTTAGGTATAAAACCGTTTGAGGTGCATGCTATTGATTGGATCTGCGAGCGGTTCTCCTTCTGATGTAGCCAACTGATATGCCCCGGACCCGAATACAGCAGTGACAACATATGGGCCCAGCCAGTTTGATTCAAACTTGCCTTGATGTTCTCTGTTTGGTTGGTTGCGAGGATTCTCTCGTAGAACAAGATCGCCTACCTCAAATGTACGAGGTCTAACTCGGTGATTGTAGCTTCTGCTCATGCACTGCTGATAGGCTTTGAGGTGATTGTATGTAGCTTGTCGCTTCTCATCTAGTAACTCTAAGTCTTGAAGACGGGATACTCTGTATGCTTCATCATCGATGAGATTGTGCAATGAAACTCGTAATGATGGTATCTCAACCTCAATAGGTAGGATAGCTTCAGCACCATAGACCCATGAATAAGGAGTTGCACCTGTAGGGGTCCGAATGCTAGTTCGATATGCCCATAGCGCTGGATTCAATTGAACATGCCAATCACGGCCGGCATCATTGACTGTCTTCTTTAGGATCCTCAATATGTTTTTATTGGATGCTTCGGCCTGACCATTGCCTTGTGGGTAATAGGGAGTGGAAAAGCGGTGTTGGATATGAAATTTCTCACAAAGCTCACGGACATCCTGATTTTTGAAAGGAAGACCGTTATCTGTGACGATGGACATGGGCACACCATACCGGCAGATGATGTAGTTGAGGATGAATGAGGCGATCTGCTTTCCGGTGACTTGGGTAAGTGGAACAGCTTCGATCCACTTGGTGAAATATTCAGTGGCGGTAATAATGAATTTATGGCCATTGGATGAAGATGGATGAATCTTACCCACAAGATCAAGACCCCATTGACAAAAAGGCCATGGTGTCGTGATTGGTTGTAGTTCCTGGGCCGGTGCATGTATCAGGTCGCCGTGAACTTGACATTTCTTGCATTTCCTGACAAAGTAGTAGGAATCCTTTTCCATAGATGGCCAATAGTATCCAGCTCGCATGATCTTCTTGGCTAGTGATGGACCACTTGAGTGAGTCCCGCAAATTCCTTCATGTACCTCTTCCAAAACCTTTGTTATCTCATCTTGTTCCAGACATCGAAGGAGAGTACCATCAAGACTACGTCGGTATAGGGTTTCGGCTATAATGGTATATCGAGTAGTTTGGCGAATGAAGGTTTTTCGTTGGTTATTCGATTGGTTGGGAGGAAGGGTATGATTGCGGAGATAGGTGTAGAACTCACCGTACCATGGGGATTCAGAACCGACAAGGCGACATATCATTTCGGATTCGGGGATATCATAAGCGGGAATCCAAAGCTGTTCTACCAAGAACTCGTAGCGTGTTGAATTCTGTGGAAGATCTAGGAGAGATGCGATAGTAGCCATAGCGTCAGCAGCTCGATTCTGATCTCTTGGTATCTGCTCAAAGGTGATAGTAGTAAATGATGTCTTTAGAGTGTCCACCATTTGCTTGTATGGCATGAGTTTATCATCTTTGGTCTGATATTCATCAGTTGCTTGTCGAATGACCAGTTGTGAGTCGCCATATACTTGCAGTTCTTGTAATTTCCATTGTATGGCTAGCCTGAGTCCTGTGATCAAAGCCTCATACTCTGCTATGTTGTTTGTGCATGGAAATGTGAGCCTGTAAGACTTCGGGATGCTATCACCTTGAGGTGTGATAAACAGAATGCCTGCCCCCGAGCCATGCCTAGTGTATGAACCATCAAAATATAGTTTCCATGGTTGTGCTGTTGTAATCATGAATATCTCTTCATCTGGAAAATTGGAAATGAGAGGATGATCGCCTATGAGAGGTGCATCGGCCAACTGATCTGCAATAACCTGACCTTTGATAGCTTTACGGTCCACATACTCAATGTCGAATTCACTTAGAATCATTACCCATTTGGCCAAGCGACCTGTCAATGCTGCTTTGCTAAGTAAGTACTTGAGTGGATCAATCTTTGCGATAAGTTGTACCTTGTGCGTTAATAGATAGTGCCGTAATTTAGTGGCTGCTAAGATCACTGCTAGGCAAGCACGCTCAATAGGTGTATAATTGAGTTCATAGCCAACCAGTGTACGAGAGATGTAGTATACAGCACACTCTTTGTCTTCTGCATTATGTTGTGCCAGTAGTACACCCAATGCTGTACTTGTTGCCGAGATATAGAGTAACAACGGTCTACTTGGATCTGGTGGCATCAACAAGGGTGGATTCATGAGATAGTCTTTAAGTGCCTGAAATGCTTGCTGGCATTTGTCATCCCACTGAAAGCGGATATTCTTGTGTAGCAAGTGTGTGAAGGGGTGACACTTATCAGCCAATTGTGCAATGAATCTGCGGATGGATTGAAGTCGTCCTTGTAGTGTCCTTAGCTGACTGATATTCTTTGGAGGTGGCATGTCCATTATTGCCTTAACCTTTGCTGGGTCGACCTCAATACCTTTGCTTGAGACAATGTATCCTAGAAGTTTCCCGGAGGTCACTCCAAAGACACATTTCTTTGGGTTGAGTCGAACATGATATTGTTCCAGTCTTTCAAAGATTTGATCTAAGATATGGAGATGTCCTTCTCTTGTGAGTGATTTTGCTAGTAAATCATCCACATAATCTTCCATCATAGTATGCATCATGTCATGGAAGATGGTGGTCATTGCTCTTTGATAGGTCGCTCCTGCATTCTTTAGACCAAAAGGCATTACATTCCAGCAGTATGTGCCCCATGGACATGTGAAGGCTATTTTATGTTGGTCCTCGGGTGCGATCTTTATTTGATTGTATCCTAAAAAGCCGTCCATGAGTGAAAGCATGGCATGTCCTGCTGTCAAATCTACTATGATGTCGATATTTGGTAGAGGGAAGTCATCCTTAGGACATGCCTTATTCAGATCTCTGAAGTCTGTACAAATGCGGATGCCCCCTTTTGGTTTGCCAACTGGCACGATGTTGGAGATCCATTCTGCATAATCAATTGGTCTAATGAAACCAACATCCAGGAGTTTCTTGAGTTCTGTTTTGACTAGCACGGCAATCTGAGGATGCATCTTACGAAGCTTTTGCTTGACAGGTTTGGCTCCTTTTGCTACTGTGAGATGATGCATGACTAAGTCAGGGTCAAGCCCAGGCATGTCTGCATATGACCATGCAAAGTTGATCTGACGCTTCTGGAAGAACTCTATAAACTTAGGCTGTTCCTCTGGAGTGAGCAGAGATGCCAGATGTATGATATGAGGGTTTTCAGGAGTCCCCACATTATATTCTTTGGTCTCCTCAATAAGAATCGTAGATCATTCCTGTTGTGTACTATCAGGGAGAATGTCAAACCCTTCATCCTCAGGCGCCTCAGAGAGGTTTTCACCGTTGGATACGCTCTTTCTTTTTACTTTTGTCGAATCAAACAGTGCCACAGTGTGCTTTTCACTAGAAGATCCATGTTTTATCGTTATATTTTTGCAGCTGAAGGGTTTGGCATCCGCCCCGAAGTATGCTGCGCTATTAAGTTGAATGGCGAATCCAGCTTTGTGATCCCCGCTTGGTAGATTATCCCGTAATTCTAAAAAGTCAATGATAGCCTCATCGTTCTGGAAGAGGTCAAGACATGGGGGATTTGGTTGGTTCCATTCGATGAGTTCAGGGTGTATAATAGGCATTACTTCATCGATTAGATTAAGTTCGTTAGAGGTATCAGTGAGGGTTAAGACAGTTTGGTGAAGGTCGTTGATGGTACTCTCCCTGTCAGAATCAGGCGTAGGATGAGACGTAGGGTCTGTGGAAGATGTTTCCAGCTCAGGTACCCAAGTGGTCTTTATCTGTGCTTCTCCGTAAACAGGGATGTCTTTGCGTGGCGGAGGTGGTGATGTGTCTTCCTCATCTGAAGTGTTAAGCTGTACAGAATCAAATTCCCACTCATGTGAGTCGGTCTCTGAATCACTCTCCAGCATCCGATTACTATACCATACTGGGATGTCTTTGGAGTTAAACACGGCAGGCGTGATTGGTTTATGTACCTTTGAGGTGATCGGTGCTGCAGAAACCATGATGGGGATTAAAGGATTTGTTACAGGAAGTATCGGCCGTGTTGCCTCAGTGGCTTCTGCAGGAACTGCTGGGGCCATAAATGCTGCTGCGGATTCTGATACAGTTGCTGCTGCTATTGGTGTTATTGATGGGATTACTGGTGCGATTGGTGGTATGTTTGGCACTGATGATGGTTGCGGTGGAGTTGTGAGCCTTGATGGGGCAGTGGGGATAGTGCTTGATGGTGCTTTGATTATGAAAGGTGTCCTCTTCACAGTAGGCGGGCAAAATGTTTTGCTAGGTTTTCCTTTAAATCTGAGTTTAGGAAGGATCTCTTTTTCAAAGCCTAGGCCTGTATTACCTTTGGGCTTAAACTCTGGCAGCAATGGTTCATGTCGTCCTTGTTTGCAGTATCCCAAAGCACTCTGACCATCATATCCCATTCTTTGCATAATGAGGAGGCCTTTGCCATATTGTTCCGTAGGAAGTGTAACTCGTGGTATATCAGTGGTGATGGGATCCTTATAGATCCAGTCCGCTAGGTCCTCATCTTGTGTTTCTTCTTCTTGACTCTTTCCAAGGATGAAAGGCGTTAAGGCACATGCAGGCGTGTTTAGTGGTTGCTGGAGTAACTGCTGTGGTTTACCACATGTTCTAGGAGAAGTAGGCATTTGTCCCACACAAAAGAGTTGACTCAAGTTGTATTCTCCAGGACCTTCCTCTGCGACTTTCATCTTAAGCTTTTCTTGCTTGGGTATAGGGGTGTTCGAACTGGCAAGAGAGGCGGGATTTACATATGATGTGGAGGAAATAGCTTCCCTATTATTAGGAACAGTAATCTCTAGTTGATGGCTGATATTATGGCAAAATGCAAAGGGATTTGCATCGCCCAGGATTGTGATCTCTACACCGTTATGTGGGAACTTGATACATTGATGGTAGGTAGATGGAACAGCTTGCATGGCATGTATCCAAGGTCTCCCTAATAATAGATTATATGGCAAAGGAAGGTCCAGAACCTGACAGATGATGTGCTTTACCACAGGGCCCACTCGGATTGGTAGTACCACAGCTCCTTTGGATGAACGCTCTGCATCATCATAGGCCTTAATGGTGATCTTCTTACGAGGATCCACTGATTCTATTGCATATCCCAATGCTGTGACCAACTGTAGTGTGCAAATGTTTAGGCCTGCTCCATTATCTATCAAGACTCGCTTGATTCTGTGTTGGTTGACAAAGCCTTCAATGTGGAGTGAAGCGTTATGAGGTTGTTGGAACGAAGAGTTGTCACTTTCGGAAAAAGTGAGACAAGGTGATGACTTTAGGTTTCCAACCATGGCTTGAAATTGGTCCGTGTTCAGGTTTGCAGGGACTGACGCCTCTTGGAGTGCTTGATCCAAGATTGTTTTATGAGAGGGTGACAAACGCAAAAGCTCCAAGATGGATATAAGCGCAGGGGTTTTGTCTAATTGTTCCACAAGATTGTACTGCTTTGGGATGGAGGTGGTGCCTTGTGGAGCTACCTTGATGGTAACTTTGCCGCGACGCGTAACAACATTGCAATTTGAGGTGGGATTTTTGAAGGTGATAGTTGCAATTTGTTCACTGGCATCATACAGGTGATTGACAGTGTAATTATACGCAGCCTGCGTATAATCAGTGGTATCAAGACCTCGTCTGGAAGTGGAAGGACCCCTTTGATCTTGCGATGGAAGTGGATTCTTGAACATCTGATGATCATTATTGGTTGTTTTTGGGTCATGTCCTTCAATCTCAATTTCTCCTCGATCAATAAGATCTTGAATGAGATCTTTCAATCGGTGACAATTACTTGTCTTGTGTCCTCTTCCTTGATGGAACTCACAATGTTCAGTATCTCTCCACCATGCCGGTTTGACTTGAGGTTCATAGTTGGATAGCTTAGGTAGAGTGATCAAATTCTGAGAAATGAGTTGTCGCATCACTGTTTCAATGGGTTCCCCTAGGGGAGTGTATGTGCGTTTTTGTTTTTGTGGACGAGGTCTGGGTTCATCCTGAGATGTGATGCGACCTTGATTAGGAAGCACATTTGTGTTAGTTTGAGGTGGAGGATTTTGTCCTGCAAACCGAACCACAGGTTGTGCATTTTGGACAGTCCGAGCATCCACAACCCCATCATTGACGATATTCTTATTCTTGTTCCAGAAGTTCGGTTTATCACTATTGAAGCGCGGACGAGGACCATCTTTGGGTTCATTAAATATTTTGATGAGTCCTTTTTTGATGAGTGCCCGCTCACATTTTATACCCTTGGTGATCATATCGTTAAAAGAATCGGTGTCTTTGACATCCAGGTGAAATTCCATTTCTTCGTTTAAGTTGGAAATGAAAATTTCCACTAGTTCTCGTTCAGGTAACTGAAGAGAACGTCTGCTAGACATTTGACGCCATCGTTGCAGGAATACTGAGAATAGTTCACCTGGTTTTTGTTTGGTGTTGCATAGATCAGCCATGGTGATGTCGCGTTCAATATTATAAGAGTAATGAGATAGGAACTTCTGGATGAGTTCCTCAAATGTTCTTATGCCACCTGGTAGTCGGGAAAACCATGATGTGGTTGTTCCTCCCAAGCTTTGGGGAAAAAGGCGCATTAAGTATGTGTCCTCATAAGCTACTTCAAGACAAGCAGAATGAAATTCTCGGACATGATCGCGGGGATCTCCCTTTCCTCTATATTTTTCGAATTTTGGTGTTTCGAACCCGCGTGGAAAGGGTGGCATATAAAGATTCCTGTCAAACGGATAGGGACAGATGTCGTTAAGTGAGAATTGATTGGTTTTAACACCACTATGAAGTTGTTGGGCGAGATTCTCAACTTGTTGCCGCAACATCTCTATTTCATTAGGAGGAGGAGGTGGTGGGTTACCTCGAGGGATGTTATATCTGATGTGATCTCTACGCCTTTCCTCCTCATGGCGACTTTGTCTTTCTGATGCTTGTCTTAATTGGGCAAGATCAAAGTCTGAGGGGAGTTTGGCTCCTTCTTGAGCGAGTCTTAAAAAGTGAGCATCCGCATTGCTCCTTAGTATTTCATCGAATAATCTGTTAAAATGAGGGTTATGCTGAACCCTTTCGATTGTTGAAGGAGTGGGTGTACTTGGGTTTTCATCATTCCTAGTTCCTCCAAGTGCTTCTTGAAATTCATTGAGGTTGTCCTCTTCTTCCTCAATTTCCATTTCTCGTTGCCTTGATCGTGATCGGGTTTGAGCCATTTTGTTTTGCAAGTTTGTTTTGAAGTTGATTGAAGATGATGATGAGTTGGTGATGAAAGATTGATGATTGGTGATTTGTATTGTATGGGGATCTCTAGCACTTTAAGGTAGATGTAACCGAAATTCCTTCTTTGAATTGCTTGTTTGTTTGATAAGTTTGGATGTGATAAGGTGTAGAGAAATCTGAGATGTGTTACAGATTTTGACTACCTAGAAATGAGAGGATTCACTCATGAACTAGTTTTAACCTGCGTAGATGTGTCTCTTAGGATGAGCTTATCCTAGATGTAGAAACAATCTAAAAAGTGATGTGATGTGTTTGATTTCAAGCAATATCTAAAAGAGAATCTTGGGACAAGAACCTCTTAATGTTTTGAGAGTTTTTGGGATGGATTGATGATGGAGTGATGATGTATGAGTGAGATGATGGATGAAAATGTTTTTCAACTTCAATAAAAACTTTGTGTTACAAATGGGACAAACTCTATCTCTTCCCTTTCAGGCGTTGGTGGTACTTCTCGAGCTGTGTTGTAGGTGATACAGATGTTGGGGAAAAAGTTAGGATTAATCTTTCCTCCTTGATTTTTGTGATAACTCAGAGCTCTATATTGCATAAAAGCTCTGCGGTTCAATGATTCTGAATCAAATTCGTTTGTTTTACCTTGAAGGTATAGACGCATGCGATGTAGAAAGACTCTATGTGAGACAAAGATTTGTCTATTGAGATAGAAGAATTTCCTCCTTTTGATTAAAGCTTTTGAGCTTAATGGTCTTCTTTTCAAGGTAATATTCTGATGACACTTCTTCTTTCGCAAGATGTGAAGAATGGTCATACAAGTTGTGACTCTGTGTTGTTTGCACTTTGTTTTTGATGTTTTTGGTTGTGTTGACAGATGTTGGATGAATACTTTGTTTTTGAAAGTGATTTTCTGATTTTTCTTTGACAAGAAAACAAAGCAAGCACACAAACACAAGAATGTTGCCTAAAAAGGCACAAATGAGTATGGGTCTAGATCAACCCAATTCTTGGACTTGTTTCTGACCCTTCCTTTAGATTCATTTTAAGGTGTATTTCCAAAGCCTGAAGTCGGCTCAATTTGCACTAGGTCTGTAAAACGAACACACTTCAAACACTCTTTATCCCTAAGGTCAAATGGCCAGTTGTGATAAATTTAGCCCACATCTTGATATTTCTTCGACTTTGGTACTACATACCTTATGAATCCCGTCGTGGCAGGTAAGGATGTGATATACTAAGTCTTGCGCGAGCATAACAAATAGATGATCCCTATGATGGGGGATTCACCACTTTTATCAAGCCACAGGTGACTTTTCAAAAAGCTATGTTTCTACTCAAGGAAATATGTATGGTGAGTATCTTGGGAGCAAAACCTTCTATGCTCTTGCACTAAATTATACCTCAAATATCCTCAATCAATAGAATAGGTGGGCTACTACTTAAAGGTGTTTAGTCATGTTCGATGTTTTTGGACATAAGTTCATTCTGCAGTGACTCACTTAAGAGCCTTGTAACTGGTGGTGGGGCCCATTTGTCCTTTCGGCCAGTTACACTGTAGGAACAGCTATACCCAAGGCTACAGCTTTCGCTCTCACCTGATTTCTATAGCGGCTCGAAGGATTTACCGCTCGAGGTCGTTCCCAAGAGTATCGATCCCTTGGCAGGCCTCTCTTAAAAAGATAAAATTTTGAGCGTTACTAACACTTTTCTCTTGCACCTAGGACCACGAGAGCCAAGGGAGAGGATAGTGTGTGTTAGAAGTAGGACCACTCGACTGACTTTTTGTGCACAAGCGTGCCAAACACGAAAAACACTTGTTCTTTTTAGTCCAGCATTTGCAAATGTGATCTAACTATTTGGAGATGTTGCTCCAACAGTCCTGGTGTTCGTTTTAACTTCAAAGGCAATGTGTTTTGTAATCTAGAATTTGAAATCCTGGTCAACTTAATAAAAAACACGATTGCATGAAGGAAAATTTGTTTTTGCCAAGAATGAAGACAAGTGGATTTGTGTATTTTATTTGCACCAAAAATTTGAAGTGTGGATTGTGATTTTTAAGTCCCAATTGATGCAAGAAATAAAGTTTGTTTGGTTGATTTTAAGCACCAAAACCAAAATGTATCCCTAACTAAAAAAAAAAACAATGAAACTATTTTTTTGTGTTTTTAAGTTCTTTTTAAGCACTAAATAAAAAAATTTTGTGATTTTTTTGTTGTGTTGTTAACCTGCACAAAGAAAAGAAACAAGTTAAGAAAATTAATGCTCACAGGGGAGGGCTTCCACAAGCCTAATTTTTGATTTTTCGGTTACAAAGCGAATTGGACAACATTCTGTCGCAATAGCGCTATTCTGCTTTTTTTTTTTACAATAGCGCTAGTCTGCGGTCGCAGAAGCGCTATTTTACACAATAGCGCTGAAATAATAAAAAAAACCGGAAAGTCAAAAGCGCTAAAATAGTTTCAATAGCGCTATAACTGTGACAAAGGCGCCAGAATGGGATCAGTAGCGCTAAAACTTTTTCATTAGCGCTATTATATGGACAATAGCGCTAAAAGAAAATTTTGCAATAGCACTAGAACGTGTTCCATAGCGCCGAAGCGCGACCTGTGTGGCAATTTCAACAAGAAAAATGTTAATTTCAAAAAAAAATCAATCAGAAGGTTGTGTGTTCGATTCACGTCGGGTTCACCAAATGATGCCCTCCTAAATGGCACAATGTTAGTTTAAGATCAATCCACACAAAACACACAAGACGTTAGAGTTAATCAATCAAAAACTAAACACAAATGAAGGCATTCCAAATGAGACACTAAAAACACATGCTAATGAATCTAACTAAAGAAGTAAGACAATGAGATATCTCCAACTATCTCTTAGCATGAGATTAGCTTCTTCTCCCTTGTTCCTCTCCTCTCCAAGTTCCAAAATAGTGTAGCTCTCAGCAGCTTTTTACACTATGGATACTTATGGAGGATTGAGATTGTAGAATAGCTCCAAACATGAAATGAAAAGCTATTAGTAATGCTAAAATGATGTGTTTTACCAAAAAGACAATATTTAGTTATGCTATTGCTAAATGCTCTCTAAAATTGCTATAGTCTAAATGCATACAAGTTTTCAGGATCTGGATTATGAAGGAATGGGCTCTATTTATAGGAAAAATGGAGCAATGGATGGTTGAGATTGAGCAATCTCAACAAGGGTCAGGATTGAATGATTTCAAATCCATGTGAGGGCTTTCAACCCAATCCCAGGATGACAAGTGTCAATGTGAGATAGGTTGAGAGGAGAGGGAATAAGCATTAAATGCCTGATATGACCTTGGGATTTTGAGTCAAGGTTGGTTGAATGAATAAACTCTTTATTCAAAGAATAAAGCTTTTATCAAATGGATAAACTCTTGTGCAAATATGAAATGGATGAATATGGTCAAAACAATAAATGTTTGGGGAGACAAGATTGAAATAACCATAAATGGTTATGTAAGAGCCATAAATGGTCATGTAAGAGCCATTAGTGGTCTTGGAAGACTTTGGAGGTTAATTTGTTGAACACACAAAGCATTAAATGCTTTTCAAAGACTTTGGAGTCTTTGAGAAGTGACTCCATTTTGCTTAGGAATGTGACAATAATTAGGGGATGGATTAGGCTAATCAGGAAGGGGTTAGAAGAATCTAGAAGGGGATTAGATTTTGCAAGTGGATTTGGTGGGTGAGGAAAAATAGGATTTTATTTAAAATAAAAATTCATTTATTTCAATAAATGTGTGCAAGTTGCATTTGTAGGAAAATGCAAATGGGGGGGGGGGGGATAATGATTTAAATAAATGTTAATTTATTTAAAAGAGGAAAAGGGGGATTTAATTAAATAAATTGATTTTATTTATTTAATTGATGGGAATTTGATTTAATGAATTAATTAAAATAAATTGAATAATTTATTTAATTAATAGAAGAATGTTTGGGGATGAATTAATTAAATATTAATTTAATTAATTGATGGCTAGTGGATTTTTAATCGAATAAATACGAAATATTCATTTAATTAAAATGGACAGATTTATGTGACTACACCATGATTTCAGCCATGTAAATCCTTACAACAGGATGCAAAAGATGTGTAAAATCAAGATCCATGGAGCCACTTACGGGTGTTAAGTGGACCGTTCTCACTTTTTGGGAATATAAAAAGTGATAGTAAATAAATTAGTAAATAGTGGGTTAGTAGGAAAGTTTAAAAATTATTAAATAAATTGTAAAGGGGCCTACATGAGCTTGCGCATATCAGAGTACGTACTCCACTAGGATAAGATTCCATAGTATGTACAACCACCTACCACTCCACTTTCACTACCCTCCAAAAGTTCCTCTTACTTTCTCATCTACTTTTCTTATCTACCACTCACATCTACCAGTACCATCTACCACCTATATCTATTGGTCAAATCCATCTAACACTCACACCTACTGGTCAAAATAAATCTACCCCCTAGCCTCCAACTACTATAAATAGAGGCATTGTGATCTCATTTGATGCATCAAATTTTAGAGTTAGATCAAGTGTTAGATTCATACCTTGAGTTGTATAGAGTTTCATCGAGTCTTGGAGTCCAATTATGGAGTCTTGCGGGAAGTTATAGTGTGGTGTGAAGAGTCTAAGGTTGTTGTAAATCCTTATCACCATTGTATCATCTTTGAAGCATAATAAAAATATTTTACAATTTTTATTCCAGCATTGTTTCTAGTTGTCTCTTTCTATTGTGTTATTTGAAAAATATTAAGGAAGTTTCAAGTCTGAAAAGTTGAGGGTAAGTCTTGCAAGTAGTAGTGGACCTCACAAAAGTAAGAGTTGTTGTTGAAGCCATGGAGGCGTTGTGAAGGGCAATTGTAAGCCGAGAAATTGTAGCAGCAAACGCAAATCAAAATTCAAAGTAAGATCTCAAAAGCTTTCTTTTTTTTTTGTTAAATGGCAAGTCGTAAGATTTTGAATACTAGCATGTATAGAATTGCACCCTTTAATGATATTATTGAAGAAAAAGATGTTACAATAGATGAAAAAGGAAACTTTAAATTTCCTGAGGTTTACATCACTAATCTTTATCCTGAAAAGGAAATAAAAACTAGGCTAATGAATGTTGTAAGGCAAACTAAATTAAATATGCAATTCGAAGGTCAAGAAATTCATACACTTTATTTACCCTTTATTGATCCCAAAGATGTTAAAAGATGGAAAGAAAAGGGATACTTCCATGTGAACTTTTCTTATATAGACATTATTGTCCATCCACAATTTAACTATGACATTGGTGCTAAATATTTTGCTTCTCTAATAGATACAAGATGTAGAATTTGGGACTAAGCAGTAGCTATACAATTTAGAGTTTTAGATCCTGAAAGGGGTGACGGGAGATTAGCTATAAGACCAAATTTCACTATTTCACTTGGTGATAAATATATATGTTCTACCTTTTGTTTGTTGCTTGAAGTCAAAGGTATAGATTTATAACCAGAATCAATTTATACTAATATTGGAAGATGCATATATCGTCTATTAAATATTGTTTTCCCTCCATCAAATTTCCCATCAGGAGTGTCTTACCTAGAAGGGAATAAAAAAATTTAGATTATGGCAGACACATAGATTTCTAAGGTTTTCATGTTGGTTTCCCTATTATAGAAAAGCTTATTCAAGATAATAAGGGGCCAAGGTTTCAATATTTAGACACACCCCCTCACCTTGTGTTGTCCTTAACTCCTAAGGTCCAAAGAAGGAAATTATCTATACTAAACCTTGTTACAGATCCAGAGGTGTTCATTCTTGAACAACCAATAAGTGATGACTCTTGTAAAAGTTTTCTTAGAAGAATTCAGTCTAAGGCTCGAAATTTGGGTAATATTCTAGGTTCTATTAAAAAACCATATATTGATTATAATCCTGAAGAAGCCTTTACCTTCATGTACAAAATATCCCTTGAAATGACAACTATCTCTTGGAAAATCCTTAAATCCTTATCCTTCTAGGTCTTCTATGGCAACAATCTCTGACCTGAACAAGAATCCTAATCTCATGGATACATTATCAAGGAAAGTAAGTCTACAACTTGCATTGACCCCAAAAGAAAAATAACTTGATTAAGACAGTAAGGAGAAAGAGATTAAGATAAGAAAGATGCCAGAAAAAGCAGCTATGATAAGAGAAATTCTCCCAAGAGCACAAGAAGAGAAGAGAACAAGAATTCAAATAAATATCAACGGGGATAGAGAAGAGCTTAGCATCTATGAACCTGGTAGATGGCAAACCCTTGAGTCATTCACCATACTTAATGAGGATTATGAACCTTGGGGTAGATATGAGTCTAGGTTTCACACAACAATTGGTCAACCATAGAAGAAATCTAAAGCTTAGATAAATTGTCTTGCCCAATGAAACATATTAGCACAAGAAAATAATGATGACACATCTCTTGATGTTTCTAAGAATTTACAAATTTCTGAAAGCAACCATGGTCAAATAGGTTCTATGTATACAAAGTTTTCTTCAATAAAACATAGCTAACAAAAGACTGAACAAGACATATTAGAACATAAAGCATTGGTGGATTTAGTCTCTAGAAAGCTAGATAAGATTAACTCAAGCTGATGATGATGAACCTGAAAAGGATCTTAGGTCCCATAACACAAAGGAACATACTTGTGGTGTGGTAGAAATAGTTTGGTTACAAGAAAATGGGATAACTGAAGAAATTAGTGAACCTATGTATGTTGAACAAGATAAAGATCCTGAATTAGATTCTATTCAAGAAACGATAGTAGAAATAGACATTACTGATGAAGATGCTTTAGATCCAGCATCAACAAAAGAACCAATCATAGAACTCCCATCAAAAGAAGATGGAGAATGGGAATAATTTGTGAAAAATGATGATGGTTTTGATGAAAGTATGGGAGAAAATAATGCACTCAACTCTATTATGCAGAATACCCATCGTAAACAACTAAGGTCATAGGCTACAAGTGGGTATATATTGAATATTGATGAATTGATTGATCTGTATGATGTGATTGTAGTATAGTGTGATTCCTTAGAAAATTTATTTAATACTAGGACTTTGTCGACAAAATCTCAAAAAGTAGCCTATGCAGTAAGACTATTTTCTCGAAAGTTAAGAGATTGGTGGGAAGGATTTCCAAATGAAGGACCTATAGATGCTATAGGAAATCAAACTGCATATTTTGAGGAAGCTCATTTTAAAGATCTAAATCTTGGAAAATGGGATATAACGACTGCTGGTTTCCACAATTAATATTTAAAATGATTGATGAATTTTGTATAGCCAAAAAAAATAAGACTAGGAAAGCTACAAGGATCTTATATATATTAAAATAAGGAATTTAAGCTTGGTACGTAGATATAATTTGGATTTTGAAAAGTATCTTTTTCAAGCTCACCTACAAAATAATGAGTCAGCCAAAAGACATTATCTAAACTCTTTGCCTTATTAATATGGCAATTGCGCAGAAGATTATGTGATGAAAAAGAAGGGCTTTCAAGTACAAAATTGCACATTTGTTGAGCTCAAAAATGTTATAGTGAATAAGTTACAAAAACAATGTCTCCTAAAAGTAATTAGCCAGAATGATAATGAGTTCAATTCTATATGTAATCTTAAAAAATTCTACAATAAGCCTCCACATAAGGATTTCAAAGACTTTTCTTTAGTTAAAGAATTTAAAAAGAAATGTTCATGCAAAAAGCCTAAGAATAATTCTTATTTTTCTCTTGACTCATACTATATT
This sequence comes from Cryptomeria japonica, assembly GCF_030272615.1. Taxonomy (NCBI): domain Eukaryota; kingdom Viridiplantae; phylum Streptophyta; class Pinopsida; order Cupressales; family Cupressaceae; genus Cryptomeria; species Cryptomeria japonica. The sequence continues at coordinate 694,737,848 of NC_081408.1, read as the reverse complement.
GGTTGGATGAAATCTTTTTGTCACCGTCAGAAAAAATATAGGGTTTTGCCAATCAAAAGAAATCAATTTATAAGAAAAGGGTTTAAATCTTTATCATATATGCTTAGAAGGAAGATTGCAAAGGCTCCAAAATAGGTCAAATTATTCATTTGTAATGGACCTCATTATGCAATGAATTTCAAAAGGAAAATGAGTGTAGCAAGTAAATTATATGTCGTATTCCAACAGCAAAATTCAGAGTGGGATGTTATTCCAGGATTCCAAGGATTTCTTGAGGAAGATGATTATTTGAACTTCTCACCATAGCATTGGAAACATATAATATGGTAAAAGAAAAAGGAAAACAAAAGTTGATATATTCTGAAGAAAGCTCTTCTAATGGAGAAAAACAAGATTATCTAGTCAGCCTTTTGAGAGAAAAATTGAGTAAAACTAAGAAAAAAATATGATACAAAAAAAAGTAGAGATCCATATAGAGAGATTGAATCTAAATAAGAAAGAAGGTCTGGAGGAACAAGGCATTTAAAGAAATTAAATGATCTCAAAGAAAAATAAAACATATAAATGAGGAATTATCAGCATATGGTAATAAAATGGCTAGTTACAAGATTTTGTCAGGGAAAGGAGAACATCAGAATAGGAAAAAGAATAGTACTAGAAAGTTTGTTAAATAGGATAAAGAAGAAGAAGAAGAAGAAGAATCTAGTCCAAGGAATAGAATGATATTAAAAACTAGAATAATGACCAAATTGTTGTCTTCAAAAATCTAGATCTAATAAGGAATGATGTGGAAGAGATAGCCATGTTGGTGAAGGAACAAAAAAAACAATTAAGAACACTCAATTAGTCTATGGAAGAAATTAGAGATCTTATGCTCGAGGCTGAAATAAATAAAACCTACACAAAATCTGAAGAACAGGAAAAAGAAAAATCTTTTGTTGTTACGCTCTTAGCAAATAATACTGTATATATTAGAAATTCTTTATATTTTGAAGGATACAATCCCATTGAATATGATAAATTCATTGACTTGAGACCAGCAATATCTTTTGCTAAAACAAAAGCAATTCCATAAATTTTTTTGAAGCCAAAACCAAAATTACCAAAAGGACATTCTATCATGGGGGAAAAATTGAAATGGGGAAGGTATGAACAAGATGTTCATATCAAGATTCATGGTAAAGGATTTATTAGATATTTTATATAATTCAATGATATGGATAGTGATATTTTACTAGGATATTTATTCCTAGTCAAATATGAACCCTTCATTCTTAGAAGAACACAAATCTCTTTACATCATAAGGATGAAGAAGTTAAAATTCTAATTTTGAAGGTAGTTACTTATAGATTAGAAGGACTATAAAATAATTATACAAAAGAATAGGCAAAATAGGTTTCTAGAACATAAGAATGAAAAATAACTAGCTGAAATCAAAGAAAGATTTGAGAAAGATTGTTGTAGCATGAACCCTCTAGAATTTTGGTATGTAGAGCAAGAAGAATGTGAAATTGAGATAAGACCAAAATGCATGTCCATCATACCCCATGAACCTTCATATTTACTAAGTCCCATTGAATTGAAAGAAATGGATGAACATTTAAATGAGCTGCTAGAAGGAAATTTCATAAGTGAAAGTAAAAGCCCATTTGTATGTCCTACATTTCTAGTAAATAAAAGAGTTGAAAGAGAAAGAGGTAAAAAGAGATTTTGCATTAACTCTAAACCTCTTAATGACATTATACTTCCATTCAAGTATCCCATACCTTTTAGTTCAGATATGATTAGAAGAGCAGTCAATAAACATATTTTTTCAAAATTTGATTATAAATCAGGATTTTGGCAAATCAAGGTCAAAGAAGAAGACAGGTATAAAACAACATTCTCATTACAACAAGGTTTACTTGAATGGAATGCTATGCCATTTGGTTTATGTACTACACCATCATATTTTAAAAGAATAATGGACCAAGCTCTCAAGCACTTGAAAGAATTTTTTGTTGTCTATATTGATGATATAATTGTTTTTTCCGATAATGTTTCTGACCATATTGAGCATTTTCGAAAATTATATACAACAATCAAGAAAAATGGAATCTATTTATCAGCAAAGAAAATGGTGATTGGTCAGACAGAAATAGGTTTTCTGAAGAATGTGTACATCATTACCAAGAATGGTAGACAATTTAGGATGGATCCTTTGCCTGACCAAGGGGAAGAGAAGATTGTTAGTAAAAGTGTCATGTTGCTTAGTGGTAAGTTTTCAGAGATCCTCAAGCAAGAGGGTACCCAAGGGTTTGCCTTAGATTTACACCCAAGGGATGCACCTAAACTGGGAAATGGAGAAAAGAAGGAGATTCCTAGTGAAGTGTGAGTCACGATGGTCTAGATGTATTGAAAGATAAAAAATAAATTCAAAGATTTCTTGGGTGTTTGAATTATGTAGCACCATTATATAAAGAATTGGCAAAATACAAGAAAAATATTCAAGACCAACTCAAAGAATCATCTTTTGGATGGAATCCTCAAACTACAAAAGCAGTTCAACAAATCAAAACCAAATACCAAAGCCTACCTAGTTTTCAGATTCCAACCCTGGGTAATCCAGTGATTTTATATATTGATGCTTCTGACACAACTTGGTTTGTTGTGTTGATATAGGATTTTCCAAATAAAAGGATGGAGATTTGTGGTTACCAATCTAGAACATTTACAGATACAAAATATCGATATCACATTTATTAAAAAGAGATTCTTGTTGTTAAAAAGGGAATTGAGAAATTTAAAATATTTCTTAAACCAAAGCATTTTGTGGTAAGAACAGATAGACAAGCTATGAGGAGCCTTATGAAAAAGAAACCCAATAAAGACATTGCATAGGGGAGAATTGCCTGATGGTTATTTGAATTCCTTGGATATGATTTTGATATTGAATGGATAAAAGGGGAAAATAATCCACTTGCAAATTCATTAACTAGAGACCTAGCAACAACTATTCAAATTCAAGTTGGTGATTCAATACCCCGATGGGAATTGACAGATGGGAGTATTATAAAAATTCCACAACTCCCATTACAAATTATCACTTCACTTATCGAAGTATGGATTTTAGACAAATGGTTGTGAGATCTCAGAAGACTCATCCTAGATTACCATGACCAAAGGATTCATTATCCTGAAGAAGAAGAAAAGTTCTTAGAAACATTTGGGTTATCATATGCTCCAATTGCTTTCACTTTGAGGAACCATTTTTATATGGATATATAGATTACAAGGTTTCAATCCTTATGTTGGACCAATCCAACAAAAATGAATTTCCTTGAATATTGTAAGTTTGGATTATTAATAGTATCACTCTTCTACAAAGTGAGTTTGAAGATTATATTGATATTTTTACTCCAAGCTTCCTGCCTGATATGAGACTGTAGACACCTAAAACTTTCCTATCTAATTAAATAAATATCTTTATTTATTTAATTATTTTAAGCCTAATTCTTCTATTAATTAAATAAATATTTATTTATTTTATTAATTCATTTATCCTCTTCTATCCTTATTTCTCATTTAAATAAATACCTTTATTTATTTAAATAATCCTTTTCCTAAATTAAATAAATACTTTTATTTATTTAATTATCCCACTTCTTCTATTAATTAAATGAATCTTTATTTATTTAATTAATTCATTAGCCTTTTCTACCCATGACACATGTCATTCATCTCTTAATTCCTACACTACCTACCCTCTCATTATTTTCTTATTTTCTCTACCTACCCTCTAATCTTAGCTGACCATTTAACTTTTACACCTCTTAATCTTATTCCTCCATTTCTTATAGTGTCTTCTATATAAGGAGATGCTTCATTTATTATCAATCTTGATCATTTTATTCAATTCAACTAATCAGCTAATCCAGCCTTCAAGCATTCAACCATTCTATCCAACTACGCTTTCGAACTTTCATATGCGATCAAGCTATCAACCACATTTTCATTCTTTGTTGAGCTTTTGTGCACATAAAATCTGAGAGAAAATATATCAAGCAAGATCAATGGAGATAGGAAGAATGGAGATCCAAACCCTATTGGACATGTTATGGTATAATCCTTGTGATTTCATTTGATTTGCATTGTCTTAGGTAATCTTCATATGTTATGGTTGATCTTTGTTGTTGTTAGGCTAGGGTTTTGTGGTTGAATCCATTTTAGTCTTTCAATATTTTTGTTTCCATTTTTACCATAATCATTTTGGCATGCTTGGTGGGACTCTTGTCCCTTTTGCATTTAACATCTTTTGTTGCAGATTTTGTGTTTTTGAAGTTGCAGATCTGACATTTCTGACAAACTTTTGACATTTTCACATCTGCGCATCCTGGAACTACATTTTTGCTTTCTGTTGCATTTGTGACCTTCGTAATTGCATTTGTGTTCAAGATTATTTTATCTTATTTTTCAGATTGCCAGGTTGTGTCTTTGAATTCAAACCGCGTCTGTGAACCTCTCAGTCACATCTTAATTCGAGAGTGGTGTCTGTGTGATCTAGGCACGTCTATGATGAATTTAGATGCGTTTGTGATTTTCAACCACATTTGAGTTAGGTTTAATCGCGTCTGTGTCTCAGATGTTGCATTTTCAGTTGTTGATCCAATTTTTGAGGCTTTATTTCATCATTTGGATTTCAAATCTAGTTTATTTTGGGCTAACATCTTGTGATCTAGCTAACAAAATTGGTGCAGCTTGTCTTGGAAGTGAATCGTCTTGTCAAAGGCCCATATTTCACAAAGTCTTTTGGATTTAAAATTCACCTAACTCATTTGCTTGTTGGAAGGGGTACTCATTTGAAGCAACCCAAACTACTAACAAATATTTGTTGCAGGATCTTGGCAAGGGTTTTTGATCTTTATTGTGTGCCTTATTTTCATAGATTACTGAACACTTCAATTGGTGCACTAAAATTGAACCAGTGTCTTTTGTGTCTTGAGCAATAGGCTCTTTTTGTTTAATCTGTAGAGGGCCTGTCTCCCTGTGTGGTCATTAGGACTACTAGTGAGGAGAGAATGACCCAAGTTGTAGCAAGGAAAACCCACCTCTTCTGAACCACTATAAATAACTGTATCCACAGTGAAAGCCATGGGTAACATGTGTTGATTAGTTCATACCGACACTATGTCTCCCCATAAACCCATTTGATCAAATTTATTTGATCAGTTGTAGGGCATAACCCCTACTAGCTCGGAGCCTTCTGTATTTATAGAGCTGAAAGTGCAGCATGTATGGCCACACGAGCGGATGCCATTACTAGCACCTTTTTATTTTAGAAAGCCAAAATCCTTCTAGTTATTGGGGTAGGAGGTCGGACCTTTGGAACAACCCACACACATACGGTTCTTAGTAGAGATACAAAGTTCACCATGGGGAGTTTTCAAGGGGACTGATGCTTGGCTGCCTTGGAGAAGTGATTGCCCCAGAGAAGTGAGTGTTGAGGGTGGAACCAGTGGGGTCAAGCATCTAAGTATCCACTCTGAATAGCGTAGCCTCAAGGAAAACCCCATGTGGTATCAACAACTATTGTCCTGGCCAACCATAAGAATTGTGCTTGTCTTCTTTTGAACATTCAAACATTCAAGATCAAACATCAAAACATTGTCTCTTTTGTGTCTTCAAGTATATGCAAAACATTTTTACATCAAACAACACACTTTCTTTGGAGTTATTTTTGAGTCTAAACACTTGCAAACATTGAGTCCTCATCAACATTGTGTCCTCTTGTCATGAAAAACAGTCAAAAATTCATATTTGGTCACAACAAACAACTTTACAAATTGGAAAAATTGCACTCAGTTTCCAAAAATGTGTCTATGTTTGACAAAAACATGTCTGTGTCATTTAACTACATGTGTGAAGTACAGAAATGCATCTATGTCATCCTAAAGAAAATTACATTCACAAAATCTTAGAAACACATTTGAGTAGTGTTCAACCACGTCTGTGTCATTTAACCGTGTCTGTGAAGTATACAGGCATGTTTGTGTTTAGATTGGGAAAATTTATAGTCCAACAAACAAGAGCAGTTAGTTTCAGAATTCTTGAGCTTCCTAGGTTATTTCTCTGGGTTTTCATCTAGCATTCAACCTATCTTTGGGTCTCGGAAAGTTCATCATTGCTTTACACCTTGCATTACATTCACATTTGTCTAAACTTGAGTCAAAAGGTCACTTGCTTATCCTTATCTTACTTTTTCAACACACTACATACAACAAAATTTTGCTAAGTGGTCCCTCATCAAGGTCTATCACCTTTGGGTCTCATTTGGTCTTACCTAGAGTCAAGGTCAACTTACCTCATCAAGAGAAACTATCATCTCTTTGGAAGCCACACCTACTCTACTACATAAATACTTGGTCTTACACTTTGGACATTGCAAGTACACCTCAAATTCATTTACATTCTATCCAAACTCTTGGTCTTCTATACTCTTCCCATTTTTCATCTAGTCTCACACATCTTGGTCAAGACCTAGTTCATGGTTGAAACCCATTCTCAAAAATCTAGGAGAGAAGCTAAAGTGGCTCAAGAGTCCGCAAACATGAGTGCCTATGAATATGACAATGATGTCTTTTTCAATTTTGACCATACCACATTACTTGACATGGACACTTATAGAAACATTCCAAATGTTGAGAACATGGACACTACAAACAACAATGATACACATAATGACAATATGGACAACTTTTCCATACATTCAACAGAAGTGGAAGAATCCATTATGGATCCCCATTTTAATCGATTGGTTGAGGAAATAATGAGGAGAGATACACAATATTTCTTACAAGTGATGGCACAAAGTGGAGACAAGATCCCTCATGATTTTGACATGTCTCAAATAATGGAAAATCGACCTTTGCAAGAACCTCAACTCAACATGGATCAAAGGAGGCCTAATATTGGAGGCAATAGAGGACCACATTTTGTGCCTGAATTGCCATCATCTTTGTTTCAAAAACTTGAGGTCCCACATACACATGGTCAAGCATATGATACTCATCTACGTAAACCTTTATGGAAGTCTTATGCAGAAAAATATACTCAATCATATACCAATGCTAAGGACCAGCCACAAAAGCAATTGGATATCCAAAGGCATGTTCAAAATTTGGGGGCAACACACTAGAACAAACTCATGACATGCCTGTAGAGTATGGTATACATGGACAAAATAGATATTCCATTCCTCATCATGACTCTATACCAAGTGGTCCTTATATGCAGCATCACTATAGACCTCCTCCATATGAACATGTGTATGATCAATATCATCCATATATGCAGTATGCTTCGCCCCCACTCGGTGGCTCAGGTATGGGATATGGTCCAAGAAATCGGTCTCCACCCAAAAACAATTTGGAACAATAAATAAAGGACTTACAAAAGAAAATGGAGGACATAAACACACCAAAGCCAACTTACACAATGAGAGACATATGTCCCTATCCATTTGACAAAACCATTCCAATGCCTCCTTTTCCTACACATTTCGTGACACCTAAGTTTGATAAGTATAGAGGCAAAGGGGATCCTAAGGCACCTATAAGATAGTTTTTCATGGTTTGCATTGAGGTAGCAGCAGAAGAGACATATTTGATGAGATTATTCCCATGGAGCTTAGGTGATCAAGCTATGGAATGGTTCTCTCAACTCCCACCTGGAATTAAGTCTTGGGGTGATCTAGTAGAGGCTTTTATCCAACAATTCTCATACAACATAGAGATATATATATTAGTCACCACTTTGTGCAACACTAAGCAAAAGGATGGAGAATCTTTTTCATCATTTTTACAAAGATGGAGAAATCTAGGCAGCAGATGCTCTTGTGAAATTCCACAAAAAAAAATGGTAGAGATGTTCACCCATAATGTGAACAAAGAAATTGGTTATGACCTAAGAAAAGCTTATTTTTCCACCTTAAAGGACGTCATTGAAAAGGGCTTAGCAACAGAGAAGGTCCTAATTGAGCAAGGCATCGTCAAAATATTCAAAGAAAATAAAGAGGACTTTAAAGGAAAAGACAAGCCAAGATTTTGGAATAAAAACAAGAACACAGTCAATGATGGTGTTGTTGATGCCAATATAGTGAGACCCCAAATTATTCTTTCTAGATCGAGCTCTATAAACAATCAAGTGAATACTCAAACAACTTCCAAATTACAAAGGAAGTAGACCCCATTGGGAGAACCACTTGAGTCAGCTTTCAAGAAGCTAGTGGCAAACAAGATAATAATAATTCCTGACAATCCTCCATACAAACCAAAAGTCAAACCAAATTGGTGGAATGACAATGAATACTGTGAATATCACAAAAGCAAGCATCATAAAATAGGAAATTGTCATTGGCTGAAGAACATCATACAAGATCTTATTGATAGAGGAGACATTGAGATTGAAGGACACTCATCCAGTCAAGAACATGAGATGTTTAAGGAACCATTCCCAAAACATGACAATGGAAAAGCTAAAGCCACAGATGACCAGACCAACTATACTAGAGCATCCTATAACTATAATTCAACTATTAATCACATTTTAATACTAGACAATTATATCTTTACCATTATCATCAAGGACAAAATGCCTGAAAATTCTACCCAAAGACCTAAGGTTGTCCTGAAAGGAATTGGATCTTCTTCTAAACCTACCTCTAAATGCAATGTTACAACTCATCAAGGTAAATTCACTTTGCAATGTGCTCTAGCTAAAAACACCGCTTCCTCATTAATTAAACCTGAGTATGAGACAATCATTCCATTATGGATCCCCGTTTTAATCGATTGGTTGAAGAAATAATGAGGAGAGATAGACAATATTTCTTACAAGTGTTCACACACCTATAGGAGCCACACCTTATTCACTTGTCTATGGCATTGAATCTATCTTTCCTATTGAGGTCAAGTTACCATCTTTACGAGTCTCTTTGCAAAACATTATCAGTGATGAAGACTACAGGGTCTCTCGCTTGCAAGAACTAGAATTATTGGATAAATGAAGACAAACTTCTTTTAATCATCTCAAGGCTTATCAACAATGAATGAGTCACAATTACAATCATAAAGTGAAGCCTCATACATTTGAGGTGTGTGACTTAGTTCTCAAAGAAAATCCCAAAAATCAGCAAGACAGAGAGAAGAAGGGCAAGTTCGAACCAAATTGGCTTGGTCCTTACATCATCATAGTAGCCTATGGATCCGATGCATATCAACTCTCAATTCCAGATGGTGAACCTCTGGAGGACCCTATCAACAACATGCACCTTCATAGGTTTTACACATAGCTCTTCAGAGTATCCTAATTCAAAAATACAAAAAATTCAAAAAAATCAAAAATACAAAAAAATCAAAAAATTCAAAAAATACCAAAAAATCATAAAAATATAAAGAATCGTTACTTGGTGAAAACCTGGAAAACAGGTGCCTTGTGACACAAAAAAAAATTGAAAACCAGAAAAACATTTCCTCCAATAGTGAAAACCACTTCGGTGGTGCCCTAGGCAAGTACCATGGTGAAAACTGGGTCACCGATGTCATGTGTAGAGACATTGCTCCTCCCTCCTTTAGGATTCACTTTCCATCCTTTCACTTTGCACACATTCACAACCTTTCCATCCATAATAAATCAGCTCCTATCTATGGCTAAGGAAAATCCTATGTCTAATGATGGGTGTGGAACTAAGAGCATCCCACTTTCCAAGGAGTACAGTCTTCTTCAGTCTATCCATGCGCAATCCACAATAAAGAAAGACTTGCATCGCCAATGCATAATAAATTTTTGTCTTCTTTGCAATAAAGTATCAATTTCATGGATTCTATTAGTTTCAGATGAGATGTAAATAGCAGCAATGGGCTTCAACAAATCAAATCTTTCAAAAGACTCAGACAACATTATGGTTCAATGCTTTCTATCCTTTTGTGAAGGAAAACATTGTGACCACAATCAAATAGACTTATAAAAGTGACAAGAGACACTAAAGTTGAGGACTATAGTGGATGTTGTCATTGATTCTTGGTTTTCTTTTGATTTTATCTTTTGGTGATGTGTCTTTTAGCTTTTCTGGGATGTCTCTGACTAGAGATTCTATCTCTAGTATGTCTTTGACTAGAAAGGCGAGGGTGGGGTATCGTCACCTATTTTTCTTTGTGGTCTGTGGATTGTCTCTTAGTAATGCTATGACTTGTCCAAGGATATGAGGACATTGTGAGTCTAGTGTGAACTGGAACATTCCTTGTTTGTGACTGTCTGATCTCCATGCAAATAGGTACAATGACTTTTTGGGTCGAACATATGCCTCGATTGTCATAACCTATTTTGCCATAATAAATCTCAATGATGATAATAGCACAAGAAGCTCTTTCACTTTCATATCTTCTATCTTCCATCCCCCTTTCTTGATTGAACTCCATAGTCCTTCTTGATTATATGTAGCCTTCTATCACACGATAGAGTATAATGACACACCAAAAACATTTGCATCTCATGTAGTTTGCACCTGCACTACTACATATTAAGCATTTCATACATACATATAGATATAACAATTGCATCACATCCTACACACAACACATGTTAGCACATTTTACATTCTCATCATGTAAATAGTTATTTGTATTATCATATTCATCTACATTTCATACATTCACATTTTGCATCATGCATAACATATAAAACATAAAAGAACAAAAAAATATTGCATTTCATCATGTACATATTTGCATCCATGTCATAAGCATCACATAGATACACATGCCTATAGTTTCCACAAGGGTGAATCATCTCATATATATCTCAAAATCATAAGTGTCATGATAAAATGATGTCAAAATACATATGGCTACAAAATCACCTGAAGGTGTCTACATCATCATACAAAATGGTAAAAAATAGATACATAGGGATCCCTCTAAGGCTATGATGAACTCCCTCCCTTAGAGCCAACTGGCCTCGATAGAGTCTGAGCCCTGGAAGGACCCACCCTAGGATCGTCCCTTCTACCCCCTCTATTTGGTGGTGGTGGAGGACCCATGACCCCACTGCTAGATGCCTGTCTCCTGTCTCTCCCTCCAGTGGTCATCGCAGTCCATGATGGTCTTTGGAAGCTCCTGGCCTGCTGATCTAGTGGTACCACTCCATAGTATAGGTCTCGCCAGTAGGCTATCTCCTCCCTTGCCTATAGAACATAGGCATATCTGGCCCCTATATCTTCTGTTGCCTACCTTCCTACCCTCAGTGTTGTCTCAACCTCTGTATAGTGCTGAATAGCTTGATCCCTCTCCCGCTTAGTGTTCCTCAGTTGTCTCCTGAGCCTAGTTGTCTCCCTCTCCAAATCCTGGATCTCATCTGCATGTTTGTGGCAGATCTCCCTCAAGGATAATAGCTCATTCTCCTCCTCTCTCCCCTCACCCTGTGGCTACTCCTATCCCTATCCTCATCCCTGTACCTGTCTAGGAACCTATTCTGCTGGCACCTGTAATGGCAATCCACCTCTACCCCTCACTACATGAGCCTATCTCTCCTCTCTGCCCTCTCTCCTTGGAGCCACTCTCCTCTCTACCATTGTGCCCCGCCTCCACCGTTCGCCTCTACCTCCACCATCCCCACTATCATCTCCATCTCCTCCACCGTCTCCATCTATCAACTCCCCTAGATCTGTTGGCCATGGAAATGGATGCTCTGCCCAATATGTCATGTACTTTGCATCCATCCTTGCATCCTCTACATCTACCCATATGTCCCAAGGCAAGGGAACCATCTCTACTAGTTGTGTCATAGCCTGATCATATGAAAACAATGGCCCAAAATGCACCTGATCCCTCATTGTCCGTGCATACATCCCTGACCCCCATGGCATCCATTGTATCTTGACGAATTGCCTACCCACCCTATCCACCAATTGCCTCTCAATAACATATGGTGTCAAACCAATCAGATACCTGCTCCAGAATACATATGGAAGCTCCACTGAATCATCCTCCCACTCCTCATAGTCCCGATATAGCCTCCATACCACACTGTCTATCTCATCCATAACCCATGCCAATAATTTGGCCTCCCAATCTATGGTCATGATGTAATCATATCATACAGGTGTACATAACTGTACCCATGTCCTTTGCCCTTGAAGTGTATCGAACATGTAATTGGGAGATGCTCATAAGCCCATACCTGCAATAGTGTCACCCCACATCCCAATCCTGATGATCCGTGATATACAAACCGATGCATCTCATAATACAAGTGTGCTAGTAGACTTGGTCCCCATGCAAACCTAGTGTGCTCAGTCACCAATGTCTCCAGAGTCCTCCCCCATCCCAAAGCCAACCCTCATGTCGCCCTATCTGGATAGAGGAATCCACTGATAACTCTTACAAGCACCACCAGTAGTGCCAATCCTATAGCCATCATAGTATCTCAGGCTACATGTCCAGCCCTCATCTCCAGTCCTAGATCCCGAAACACTCATCTCAGTGCATCCTTGTCTCCATCTTGATCATAAGGAACTAACTACCCATCGATCAATATCCTCAGTATCCTATACACATCCTCCAAGGTGACTGTCATCTCACCCATCGGCCAATGAAATGTGCAAGTCTCTAAGTGCCATCTCTCAGCTAATGCAGTTAGCAATCCCATGTTCGCCTAAAACTCAGGCACATATAGAATATGTCACAGTACCATAGCCTGAACTGTTGCTCTATCTGCGAGTGTCAGCTTTGATCGTAAACTCTGAGTCAAAGGGAATCTCTCCTATGACTCTAGCATAGGTAGGTCCTCCTGCAGTCAAAAAAATCAACTGTGTCAATCCTAGTGGCATTCCCTATTCATCATTAAGTGTTGCTTCTTATCCTAGTGGCCCTCCCTATTCATCACAAAGTACTGCTCTCTTTTAGTATTCCTTGTTCATCACAAAGTAATGTTTTCTATCCTAGTGGCATTCCCTATTCATCACAAAGAGCTACTCTTTTTTAGTACTCCCTGTTCATCACAAAGTACTACTTTTTTATCCTAGTACTCCCTGCTCATCACAAAGTGCCTTGATCTATCCTATCCTAGGGCCTCTTCTTGAGTGTATCCTCTTGAGAAGTTTCCTGATTGGCAACGTATGTTCTATCACAGAATTGTCAATCCTAGCCCTATCTGCTATTCTAGTCTTCCCTAGAGGACTTGCTTAAGTGTATCCTCTCAGTAACTTATCAAATTGACAACGTATGTTCATCATAAAACAACCGATTTATCCTTGAAGATGCAAATGTATTTACATACTTCTCAAATGTGCCTGTCCTGCACAGACGTGCCTGAATCATACAAACATGCCTCTATTCGGCACAAACACGCCTGTCCTACATAAACGTGCCTGCAAGACATAGACGTGCTCGCATTGAACACAAACGCTACTGCAATCATAGATGCACCTGGCTCCAACACAGATGTGCCTATCCTACTGAGACATGCCTTAGCGTTTTTCCCCCTCGCTTGACATATCTAAACTGCATTTATTTCTCTACCTAGCATGTATTTATGACAATAATTAATGCGGCAAAGTACAAGGAGGTTTTGTGGTACTTAAAAGCTCTCCTACATCTGCTAGCCTCTAAAATCGGCGAACGCGATCGAATCTATGCACCAATACCATCACTTTTGACTACTCTCTACTCTCTCTCCACTTTGATCTCTTGGATGTGTGGATGAAAATGAGGATATTTTCCCCTCATAGTCTATCTTATAGACTTCCCTAGCCCTAGTTTCCCATGTTAGTCTTCTTTATACCATGACTCTGTCACTCCATCCAGTCAGTCCATTCTAGCCTTTCTTTCTTATCGAGAGATTGTCTATGATCTTTTCAAACATTTTCATCCAATCTCTTGAGGGGACATATCATTCCCATCTTGAGGCAACTTTGTATCAATTCAGCTTATCTTCTTTGAAACAATGTGACAAGCTGCATTGTCTCAAAGAGGGGCAAAATGTAGACACCTAAAATTGTCCTATCTAATTAAATAAATATCTTTATTTATTTAATTATTTTAAGCATAATTATTTTATTAATTAAATAAATCTTTATTTATTTAATTAATTCATTTATCCTCTTCTAGCCTTATTTCTCATTTAAATAAATTCCTTTATTTATTTAAATAATCCTTTTTCTAAATTAAATAAATACTTTTATTTATATAACTATCTCACTTCTTCTATTAATTAAATGAATCTTTATTTATTTAATTAATTCATTAGCCTTTTCTACCCATGACACATGTCATTCATCTCTTAATTCCTACACTACCTACCCTGTCATTATTTTCTTATTTTCTCTACCTACCCTCTAATCTTAGCCGACCATTTATCTTTTACACTTCTTAATCTTATCCCTCCATTTCTTATAGTATCCTCTATATAAGGAGATGCTTCCTTCATTATCAATCCTGATCATTCTATTCAATTCAACTAATCAACTAATCAAGCCTTCAAACATTCAATCATTCTATCCAACTATGCTTTCGAACTTTCATATGCGATCAACCTATCAACCATATTTCCGTTCTTTGTTGAGCTCTTGTGCACATATAAAATCAGAGAGAAAACATATCAAGCAAGATCAATGGAGATAGGAAGAATGGAGATCCAAACCCTATTGGACACGTGATGGTATAATCTTTGTGATTTCATTTCATTTGCATTGTCTTAGGTAATCTTCATATGTTATGGTGAATCTTTGTTGTTGTTAGGCTAAGGTTTTGTTGTTGAATCCATTTTAGTCTTTCAATATTGTTGTTTTCATTTTTACCATAAACAGAGACAATTCTTTAATCTCACAGATGAAAATTTGTTTCATATCATTTTTGAAGAAATGGTTGATTATTTAGTTTCAACAGGAGGATATTGTCTCCCAAGGATTGAATTATATCCCCTCATATATCCATGGTTTCCAGAAGTGATGATTGAGGATGTAATACCAAGCTTATTTCTTGCCAAACTAGTTGTAAGCATAGAATGGGATGTTGTAAGAGGTGATGAACAAGTCAGAATCATCCATACTTTCCATAGAAGACCAAAAGATTGGGATGATGTTTTTAAACCCCTTCCAAATAATCTTTTACCACCTATATCCCATCTCAACTATCACAAGGGTTTGTCTGTGCCATGAGGTCAGCCATGTTAAGATCTGACAGCCTGTTTAAAAAAGTTACAAGTGAACCATGGTTAAGATATGATAGTAGGATACAACAACGATAAGCACTGTGAACAATAACCAGATCGCATGGAAGTACAACGGTAGAGGATACTTTTAACTTTCTCCTATTAGACTCTTCACACAACTCTCTTCATACAAGACTCAATACTTGGACTCCAAGACTTGATCCTTCAACTCCAAGACTCTATACTTTAACTTGAGGTCTAATTCTAAGATTCTATGTAAATCAAGATAGCTCCCACAATTGATCTAACTCTAAAACTTGATGTTGTTGGCAATTGACACTCATCCAGTTTAGTTGTGTTGTCATTCATGGCAACACACACTATTTTGGGTTGGTCAGTTTACTGGTACTCACCGGTATTCATGGTTTGGACACAGGCATTTTGCATTTAGTGAACTGGCATGTTAGGGACTTTGGCAACTGGCAAGAAAAGGAAACTGACAAACTAGGAACCAGTATATGAGGCCGACATGGGAGATTGATCTGCGGATCTACACGGCAATGATCAAAGGCATCAGTCTTGAAGTTTAATGAATTTATTTTTTCTTAGGTCGACATGTAAATAAATTATAATATCATTGTAAGAAAACATAAGGCATTTATGTTTGTGTTTGGGAAGGGTATTTAAGTCAGTCTGGTTAGGTTATTTTATAACGTAATGTAATATAGTGATGTGATATTGTGAGAGTGATCTTGATCGACAAAATGCGAATGCAATATTATGTAGTCGGTCTTGGATATTGGTTTAGAGGTTTGGGAAGCAAAACAAGATATTGGTAAGGGAGGACACAATGAAAACTGGTACAGACTGTACTTTAACCAAAACTCATCTAGCATAGCAGATGCACTTTCAGAGTTTAGAATTTTATTTGTAACTCCATATTTGGTGTTTGTAGTCAGTGAGGCTCCTTTTGTGATGAGTAGAATTCTCTAGGTTGTTGGCCTTCCTGCATGTGCAAGCCCCTATTGTAATATTTATTGATTTGGTGAGTGGATAGATATTGTGGGTCACCAATCCCACTGTGGTTTTTCCTCTTTGAGGTTTTCCACATATAAATATTTGTGTTATGGTGTATGCTCTTGTGGTTGCTTCATTTCTATTTGTTGTTATACTCTTTTATGATTATCGATTACTAAAATACTTTGTTATTAAGGTTAAAATTGATCTTGTCAGTAGAACACTGATTCATCCCCCCTCTTAGTGTTCTTGGATTTGAACAATTGGTATCAGAGCATGATGCCTTGGAGTAAGTCTAACAACTTAAGAAAGATCCTGAATCCGGAATCCATGTAGAGCAAATCAGAATAGTAATGTTGTTCCTGGTCAGTGTTCAAAATGTAATAAGAATGGTCATAGGATGGAAGATTGTAGAATGAATGTGAGATGTCATGCATGTGGAAAGTTTGGACATATGTCTACTCATTGTAGGTTGAAGAATGGTCAAGGACTCAACAAGGCAATTCAAAAAAACAATGTTACTTGCTATGCATGCAACAAAATAGGACATATTGCAGAAGCAAGAATACACCAAAAGGGAATGACACATCAAACGAAAAAGGAAAGAAAAATGTTTATGAGATCCAGTAAGCTCATGCTATACAATGGATTAGGAAGTTTGAAGATGAATTGGCAGAGGTAAATTCTTTGTTTAATCAACCAATAGAGCAGATTGTTCATGCACCTGTAGGAAACTCATCTTAAAACTAAGGCATTAGCCTTAGGGGGAGGAAAATTAATGATGAATATTGCATTATGCCTAGTAGCGGTCTGGAAGCTTGTTTCAGATCTTGGAGAAGTCAGTCTAAATATTTTCTGGTACTGAGATTATAGATTTTGAATCCGATATTGATATGTCGGCATGCATTAATGTCAATAAGAAATTAGGGTTTTCATAGAATAAAAGGGAAATGTTGGTTCATTTTCAATCATACAGCATTCAGAGAAATGTAGAGCGAGTTCAAGGTGTTTCAAGATGATCAAAAGCATTTCAAGTGAATTACAGTGCATTTAGAGTGGATCTTCAAGAGCTTTCACCGGCAAAGGTTGTGAGTTATTTTCTCAGTTTTCGAGCTATCTTTTGTTTGCAATGGCTTCTAGATCGACCTCCTCTCTTGTAGGTGTGGCTACCCCTATTGTTGTTGACATCAAGGACCACCCATGCACTATTTTCAATCAATGCCCTTAGATTGTGAAGGTTAATGATTCAACTGACGCATTTTCTAGGGTTCCTAAAGGAGTTTTGTATGTCGAAGATGTTTATCCATATATTCACTACACTTTGGAGGATTTGGGTTCTGCTTGGATCAAGAACATGTATATTGGCACCTTGTTGAACCAGGATGGGTCAATGAATCCATAATTTTAAATTCTGAAGGATCAAGGTTTTACCGACATTTCAGAGATGTCATAATTTGAAGATGAATTGATCCAATATGCACTGAGCCGAGTCCATGGCTAAGTCATATGGCTAGACTGACCTTACAAGATCACCAAGGAGGCTATTTATGTGATCACTAGTTTACCCCAGACCGGTCGGACCCCTATAAAGAAGAAGATATCTAACGATGAGGTCGACAAGTTAACTAGTACAACATCTGACAATCGGTCAATGAGGATAAGTACTATCAAAGACAAAGTTGTTCAATTTGCAAGCATGATCATCGGTTACAAGGTAACCCAATCAAACCGGTTGAACTCTATTTTTAGTTCATACATTTACTATGCTCACAAAATGTCTAAGGATGATGAAAAGCTAGATCTATGTCAATGGATGTGTGATGAGTTAATTTTAAACTTAGGAACGATTAAGGGTGATATTTTCTGGTATGGAAACCTTGTTGGCATTGCATGAAGGTTGGAAGTGTTGTCATTGATGTCAATAGTAACTGGTAATGAAACAAGTATAGCAACCGGTAATGAAAAAGTAAAAGCAACCGGTTATGAAGCAGTGAAGATCAACCGGTAACCCTAACCAATTGAGAAGTAGAACCCTAACTGATTGAACTTGGAGATCAGTTGTGATGGTTTATGATTGGATGATGATCAGTGATGAAGATGTCACACATGCATGTTGCATGTGATCAGTTTCTAGATTCTTTTGGTGGGTAAATAGAACCGTTTATCTTGGGAATGATCAAATGCATAGTATGAAGTGACAAACATGTGATGAGTTACAAGATTCAAAGCGCGGTGATCTAGGAGAGGTTGTATATGCCTAGAAGAATGTAATGTTGATTGCAATGTAATATAATAGTCAAGATTGAACTAATGTGTTTGTAATCTCTATAAGAAGTTTAGTGTTTATGTTGTGTTACTGACCTAATGTATTTTCTTCTAAGGTCGATGGATTGATTAAATGAGTTGTTGGCAATTTGATAGAATGTGAAAGTGATTGTTGCCGAACCAGGAGGTGTTTCTACAAAATGATGTGAAGGAAGATCAGAGCGGTAAAGGATCTGATTTAGAAAGGAAGTATTAATTCCAGATTGGTCAAAGAACCTATTGTTCTCTATCCATTACAACAGTTGTGAAATCCCCTCACGGGGTAAGCTCAAACAGGATTGTTGTTGAAATCCTCTAACTAGGTGATCCATTAGCTTGGATTTGAAATCATCCACTAAGGTTTCCTTTAACAGGATATTTGTAGTCAATCCCTTAACGAGGTGGTCCTTAACCGGATCTATTCCTAACAAAACATTATTGTATAAGCCTCTAACTAGGCTAACATGCCCTAATCCTACCCTTTGACACACACTATGGAATACGAAAGAGCCTAGAGGTATCACACAATTGGCTACTTCTTTTTGTGGAAGAGAGAGCCACGGGCTACCTATTAGGGTTTCTATTCCTTTGTTGTAATTGAAAGATAAAGTGATGCAAGTTCAATCCCTAACCCTAAAGTGCAAGTATGAACTAATAGCAAGATTTGTAGAATTGAGATTAAACAATGGAAAGTTGTAAACACAAGGACAAGGCAAGAATGCAAATACGTACCCGGTGTTAAAATCTGAGTGAAAATGTTCGAGACGGGGGTGCAAGCGCCACTGTCCTGATTCTGCTCCTGAAACTGTTGTTTTGCAATTTGAAAAAGCTATCGGAAATGCTGAAAAACTTGCTGTCTGAAAGAGGGACCAGGGCGCCCAGCGCCCCTTTCCTGGCAGGACCAGGGTGCCCCATGCCCCTGTCCTAGTCTTTTGCTCTGAAATTTGGTGTGAAGTTCTATCTCGGTCTGCTTCCATCGGATCTGCAATTTGCGACGTCCTTCGAATTTGGAAATCTGCACTTATATTTGAAAAGGGTTGTAGGCAGCTATATAGGGTTTTGCCTTAGTCAAAACCCCGCTTTGGTGATTTCCACCTCCACGAATAGCCAAGTTGTATTGTAAAAGTAGTGTGTGTGTAGACCTTGTGTGTGTGCAAGATCCTAAAATGCAAGTAAGCAAACTAGAGCAACCTAGAAAGTAAACCCTAATTGCTTGTAAATGATAATGTAAATGCTCCAAATCAAGATGCAAAGTGATCTAAAGCATGAATACAAATGATATAATGAGGCTTATGCAAAGACATGAAAACAACATGAAATCATACCCAACCCCAAGGGAGGGGTACAAGCCAATCTTCAGTCGGTGATCCCCTATTGCTCTTCAATGTCTTCAAAGCCCTAAATGGATGAATGAAATTGATGAATGCTTGATGGATGGATGCTGAATGTTGTTGAAGTCTTCAAAGATCTACTCTTTCGCTGCATCGAAGGTCCTTGAGACCAAAATTTAGATCCTTTCAAATGAAGAAAGAGAGCTCTTATATATGAAACCCTAGGCCTTAATTCCAATTTTTGGCCGACCTAGAGATTGAATCTCTCACCAATTTCTTGGGGTTAAGCTTTATTTTATGACTAGATCGTGCTCCTAAAATTTTGGGAAAAATGTCCGAGACCCTGTGCACTCCGGGCGCCATGGTCCCGACAACTTTTCACCAAATTTTCAGGGCCGTTGGATATGATGATTTTAGAGCGAATCCCGAAGTTACAGGTGATTTTGAAATGTTTTGACCCCCGAAATCAAGCCCCCGGGTTCAAAATAGGACCTAATTAGGGTTTTTGATTAAATGATGTCTTGGAGGAATAAAATGAAAGGGGCACACTTTAATGAAAGGGCCTAACTTTATGATGTGGGAGATGATAAAATAGAACCTTAGACCTAATTAATTTGATTAATTAAGTGCTAAAGGGGAAATGCAATGCAAAATGCAAAATGCGCCAAGGCGGGTGCTAAAGTAGGTGTGAAATTGTACCACCCTAGCAAGTGCATACAATTTATGATGCTACATTTAGCCCCCACTTTAGCGGTCATATGAACACTACATGCATATGCAAGCTAAAGTACAGAAAAGTAAACATTTTTTGAAAAAGGATATATCCATAAGTCTATCGAACGAAGCCCCCAGCGGTATCTGCAGTACACAGTTAGGAACCGCACCCTACAAAACACACGTTAGATCACGAAATCACCTAATGCTTACTAAGGAAGGTGATGAAAATTCGAGGGTAGCTATATGCCCCCCCTGTTTCGGCTTGCTAATTTTAGTGAGTTGAAACAGGGTATCATGTTTACCACTTCGAATTGTTAAAGAATATTGATGACAAATGCTCACAAGAAGATTTGATATGAGATCAAAAACTAATGGAGAATCATTTGGTAAGAAAGAGGACTAAATCTCAATTCCAACACAACAAAGAATGTGAGGATTTGAGAGTTCTCTAACACAAGATGAAGGATGTAAATGGAAACAAAATGCAAAGAGAAAGAAAGGAAAAAAAGCATGAATACACGCATTGGTGATCCATGAAAAGAATAGTGAGAGAGAAAAACATGGACTTCTTGCCCCTAGATCTTGTCTAGGTGATCCATGAAAAGAGGACATGGAAAACTAGCCCCTAGAGTCTATCTAGGTGATCCATGTAAGGGAGGAGAGTGAGAAAGTCTAGCCTTATGCCGCTAGTTCCACTCAACCTCATGCATGTGTGTGTAAGGGAGGTTAGAAGCACCTCATAGGAGTCTATACCCGAGTATGCTACAACCTGTATATATATAGTACAAAAGCGTGACATCTCACTCTAAGAGTCTGTGGTCTAGTTCCGAGAATAATCACCTTGCATAAAAGAAAAATGGAGACATCTCGCTCTAAGAGTCTGTGCTTTGGTTCCGAGAATGACCCATTGCTCAAAAAGTGTAATGTTTATGTCATAAGTAAAGTAGAACAAGGATACCTAACTTCATCACAAAAGAAGATACCCCAAAAATGCAACAGTGTCATAGATCCAAGCAAGAGAGTTTTGCACTCTTTAAGCAAGGATAAGATAGTTGAAAAGGGATATCCTGTAGTATGTGTAAAGGAGATCCTTAGAGGAGAAGAGATCTTTGTACAAAAGACACCTATCCCCAAGAGGAATTGTCTTAGACAAATATAACATCTTCTAGAATAAGACAAAGAAGAGAATAAGAATGCAATACTTCCTTCTTTTGCGAGGTGAAAGTGATTCTTAATGAAGGATGACGCTTTTTTTTTAACCCAACTGGGAGAGTGAATTCATTATGGATGTATTTTACCAAGTGAAAAAGAGGTTGTAGTCAAGGACTTACACCTCTTGTAAGAGAGAATCCTTGAAAAAACAACAACAAATGCATACAAGGAATAAAATCAAGTAATAAAGTTCACACCATCCACGAAATAGGAAAAAGTGGATCCTTAGATAAAAATAAGGAAAGATCATTGCCTCCCAAGGATAAGGACACTGAGAAGGACTTACACAATCTTCTAGGCAGAGATTTAGACATAAGCAAAATGTACTACATACTCACATGAGTTCATGCAAGCAAGACATTAGTGTATGTAAAATGCTCCTCACAAGAAGTGGGTAGGATAAGAAAGAGAATACACATCTTCTCCCATATCTAGGAAAAGAGGATCCTAAAGAAAGGATGATCAATATTTCCACACTATTACCCCAAAGGGAAATTTTAACCATAAAAAGAAGAGATGTATGAAATCACTCTTGTCCCCATAGGAACAAGAGATAACGTAGAAAAATTAGGCTATTATGTTGCTTCAAAAATATGATTGCACTTGAAATTGTACCATCATGAATGACAATGAGCCCCCAGTAAATGAGCTACCAATGTCACATAATGATGAGCAACATAATAGCCATTAATGTTATTTAAAGACATGATAGACTGAATGAGGTATTTGAATATGACATGCTAAATGCTCAACTATAAGTGAGATCAAAAACATGTATAAAATGATAAAAATTGAAGAAGAAAAGTCACAAGAAATCTTAGAAGAGGGATGAGTGTAATTTATTAGATCCTTCTCCTTGGAGGAAAGGACTTTATGATGAATAGGAGATAAAGATTCATAAGTGGATTTAGAAATTTGAGGGGAGTCATAAAGATATTTGTTCATCGCCAAGATTTCCTTATGAGGGGAATGAGAGTTGATAGAAGTAGAAGATGATTTAGTTGAAGTGAGATCATCATCACTACTAAATATAGCATTCACATTGAGAGATGGTCTTTTAGATGCTTTGGTGGGCTTAGAAAGATTATATCCAAGTCCAAATGAATATTCATGCATGGTATGTTCTAAAGGAACTTTAATTCCTTGTTCATTTGTGCCACAACCATTTCCACTATAGCCACTCTTAGCCAAAATGTGAAAACCACAACCATAAAGGGATGCTAAATTAGAGAGAGATGGTGATTTTTCATAAGACAAAGAATCAAATCCTTCAGAATTAGAGGTGTGAGGAGAAGAAGTTTGAGAAGCGGCCACAAAATTATTGTTCATAGGTTCAGGTAAGATTGATTGATTTTTAGTTTCTTCCTTCTCTTTAACTTTAAGCTCTCTAGGAGGAACCCTATACTCACCTACAAAGGTGGGATTAAAATCAAGAGATCCCCAATCATCTTCTGCGAGAACCTTCTCAGGATCAAAAGCCTTCTCATATGTAGATTCAAGTTGAGAAGAATCTTCTTCAAGAACTTCAGGCTCATCCAAAGAATTTTGATTATCCGAGGATGATGATTCATCCATAGGTATCTTGTTTAAAGAGTCATCACTAGAAGAGGAAGGTTTAGAAGAACTCCCTTTGGAAGTAGATGTTTGCAAACAAGCTTGAAAATTAGTATCACCTATCAAGGTATATGTCTTATTGTTATAAATAAATTTAACTTGTCTATGCAATGTAGAGGGGACATCTTGCATACTATGAATCCAAGGTCTCCCTAATAACAAGTTGTATGTTAGATTTCCCGACATAACATGGATAGGAGTAGGCAAAGTAATAGGTCCCACTGTGATGGGTAAGGTGATAATACCTAATGAAGACTTAGCCACATTATCAAAGCCTCGAATGGGATGAGAGTCAGGCTCAATAAGGGATGTATCCACATTCATCTTATGCAATAGATTAATGCTACATACATTAAGGCCAGAGCCATTATCTACCAGTATTCGTCTTATAGCAGTGTCATTTATGATAACCACAATCATCAAGGGATCATATTGATGTTGAATTTCACTAGTAGGCAATTCATCTTGAGTAAACACAATTTGAGCTTTAGGATTCATCACAGAGTTAACCAAAGATACTATATTACTAGATGTATTAGGTGGAGGAACATTCAAATCTTTCAAGGCATCTTGTAACATTCCATGATGAGTGGAAGAAGTTTGGATCAAATCCCAAAGGGATATCTTAGCAGGGGTAGCTTTAAGTTGTTCTATGAGATCATATTCCTTACCGAGAACTTGTGAAATACGTGGAGCTTGAGGAAGAATAGGTTGGGAAGGAGGAAGTGAAATTGGGATAACTGGAGGAGGATTAGGTTGCCTATTGTTTCTTGTGTTATAGATATGAGAAATAGCATTATAACTCTCTCTAGTTAGTTGCTTAGCATAATCATAAGGGCTCTTAGTAGAATAACCTCCTTGCATAGTAATAATAGGTTTCTTAGGAGTGCAAAAAGAATCATTAGCATAACCACCTTGAACCACTAAGATAGGCTTATTTAAAGGTTGAGAATTTTGAGAAGGACAAGCACCTTGGACAATGAAGAGAGGTTTGCTAGGTGTTTCATTCACATGTATCAAATTGATTGAGGATGGTTTAGAGGAATGAACAAAAGTGTTGGAAGAATTATTGATAGTCTTCTCTTGCACTAAAATCTTATCATGGATTAAATCAATTTTAGGAGAGAGACAAGGGGTAGGCATTGATGTTCTAGTAGGAAAAGTAATACTAGGAAAGGTCATATCATCCTCTATCATCAAAGGATCTACACGGGGAATAAACTCTCTAGGGGAAGGATCAACATTACTCTCTAAAGTCTCACTTTTGAGAGGGAGATCTTTGAAAGAGATGTTAACCATCTTGCTTTGAACTAGGGTTTCCTTATGACTAGAACCAAGTTGAGGAGAGGGAGATGCTTTATTTTTAGAAGGAGAATAATTGAGATTCAAGGAAGGTGAGAAACTATCAAGGGAGTTTTCAATCTTGATTTCATCCCCTTTGGCTAGGGTTCTCTCATGAGGTAGAGAATAATCTACACCTTCTTCTAATGGTTCATCCCAAATAGTGAAGTTGTTGAAATGAATGTTTGAAGTATTGTTAATTTCGAGAGAGGAGATAACATTGTTTATTAATTCCTCATCCTTAGGAGGGAGCACATCAATAGATGTGTTAAACTCATCCTCTTTCCTCAAAATATGTTCAATATGATCTTTAGGGGAGAAAGAATTAAGGAAATTGCTTATTATTTCATCTTCTTTCTCTAAGGGATGCTTATGGGTAAGACAAACTTTAGGAGAAGGGTAAGCATTTATCATTAATTCATCATCTCTAGTGGGAATTTTGTTGGAAAAGGAAATGCCATCACTAGGAAATGTAGGGATAATGTCATCTTCTTTCACAAAAGGATCCTCATGAAGGGAGTGTTTTTTAGGAGCCACAAAGTCATCAAGGGTATCATCCAACAAAGCATGATCATATCTATTAAAAGGTTTATCTTTTGATTCAAAAGGAGACATCTCTTAATAGAGGGGATCATTGAAAACAACCATGTTACTAGATTTAGTGGAAGAGTTGATAGGAATGTACCCTTGAGAGGAATCATTCGACTTATCTTTCTCATCACAATGAAATGGCATAGTAACAATGTTTATGAGTTTTTGGTAAAATGAAGGCTTGGTATCTTTAGGGTTCAAAAACTCATCTAAAGCTTCATCTAATCCATCTTGGCTATACTCATAATCAACATAATTGCATACATCATCATAAATATGAACATCTTGCAAATAAAAATCTGACATTTTGAAATAAAAATTGCATAAAACTTAAACACACAATGCCAAGAAACAAAGAAACACACTCTTTCCTTTTCCTCTTTTTTTTTCTTTTTTTTTTTTTAATGAAAATGAAACTTAAATGAAACACACTAAATCTAGATCTAGATCTAACAAATGCAATGCAAGAGAAAGCAATAATAAGATCCACGTCGGGTTCACCAAAATGTGTAGGAGAAAAAGCGAGACTAGGCTAACATGCCCTAATCCTACCCTTTGACACACACTGTGGAATACGAAAGAGCCTAGAGGTATCACACAATTGGCTACTTCTTTTTGTGGAAGAGAGAGCCACGAGCTACCTATTAGGGTTTCTGTTCCTTTGTTGTAATTGAAAGATAAAGTGATGCAAGTTCAATCCCTAACCCTAAAGTGCAAGTATGAACTAATAGCAAGATTTGCAGAATTGAGATTAAACAATGGAAAGTTGTAAACACAAGGACAAGGCAAGAATACAAATGCATACTCGGTGTTAAAATCTGAGTGAAAATGTTCGAGACGGGGGCACAGGCGCCACTATCCTGATTCTGCTCCTGAAACTATTGTTTTGCAATCTGAAAAAGCTGTCGGAAATGCTAAAAAACTTGTTGTCTGACAGAGGGACCAGGGCGCCCAGCACCCCTGTCCTGGCAGGACTAGGGCACCCCACGCCCCTGTCCTAGTCTTTTGCTCTAAAATTTGGTGTGAAGTTCTATCTCAGTCCGCTTCCATCGGATCTGCAATTTGCGGCGTCCTTCGAATTCGAAATTCTGCACTTATATCTGAAAAGGGTTGTAGGTGGCTATATAGGGTTTTGCCTTAGTCAAACCCTCGCTTTGGTGATTTCCACCTCCACGAATAGCCAAGTTGTATTGTAAAAGTAGTGTGTGTGCAGACCTTGTGTGTGTGCAAGATCCTAAAATGCAAGTAAGCAAACTAGAGCAACCTAGAAAGTAAACCCTAATTGCTTGTAAATGTTAATGTAAATGCTCCAAATCAAGATGCAAAGTGATCTAAAGCATGAATACAAATGATATAATGAGGCTTATGCAAAGACATGAAAACAACATGAAATCATACCCAACCCCAAGGGAGGGGTAAAAGCCAATCTTCAGTCGGTGATCCCCTATTGCTCTTCAATGTCTTCAAAGCCCTAAATGGATGAATGAAATTGATGAATGCTTGATGGATGGATGTTGAATGTTGTTGAAGTCTTCAAAGATCTGCTCTTTCACTGCATCGAAGGTCCTTGAGACCAAAATTCGGATCCTTTCAAATGAAGAAAGAGAGCTCTTATATATGAAACCCTAGGCCTTAATTCCAATTTTTGGCTGACCTAGAGATTGAATCTCTCGCCAATTTCTTGTGGTTAAGCTTTAATTTATGATTGGATCGTGCTCCTAAAATTTCGGGAAAAATGTCCGGGACCGTGTGCACTCCGGGCGCCATGGTCCCGACAACTTTTCACCAAATTTTTAGGGCCGTCGGATATGATGATTTTAGAGTAAATCCCGAAGTTACAGGTGATTTCGAGATGTTTTGACCCCCGAAATGAAGCCCCCTGGTTCAAAATAGGACCTAATTAGGGTTTTTGATTAAATGATGTATTGGAGGAATAAAATGAAAGGGGCACACTTTAATGAAAGGGCCTAACTTTATGATGTGGGAGATGATAAAATAGAACCTTAGACCTAATTAATTTGATTAATTAAGTGCTAAAGGGGAAATGCAATGCAAAATGCAAAATGCACCAAGGCGGGTGCTAAATTAGGTGTGAAATTGTACCACCCTAGCAAGTGCGTACAATTTACGACGCTACAGCTCCTAATAGGGAAAACTTCAGAAGAGTTTAAAGAATACTTGTGGGTATTCATCCCCACCGTGGTTTTTTCCATTTGGATTTCCATGTGAAAAATCATTGTGTCAAGTGGTGAATGATTTTATGATGTTTTTTTGATATGGTTGATATGAATGACTGGTAAACCTACATAGATATATTCAATGATTGGAAATGATCTAAAATATGTTATTATTAGCATTAGTGAAGTGGTTTGAGGTTTTGTTCAAAGGATATTTAAGTTTCAGATCTGTTGCATTATATCACTAAAGTATTAGGTCAATCGGTAAAGTTTAATGATGCAGCTACAGATTTGTTAAAGTGACTAAAAAGGTTAACTTTGTGAGTTGTTTCTTAGTTGAAAATAAGTTTGGTGAAAGTTCAGTTAATTTTCTAACTATTGATTCACCCTCTCCCCCCTCTCAGTATTTGACCGGATCTTTGTAGTTTCATCATATTATCAATTGGTATCAGAGCTTTCCAGTTCCTCTTGAGTTTAATCCTAATAGCTTGAGGAAAAGATCAAGGAGAAAATAATGAAGAGAGAGGGTCCAAAGTTCAATAGAGAACTATAGAATCTGGAGTGATAGGATGAAGATTTACATCAAGAGCTTAGGAAGTCAGTATTGGGATCATATTATTACTAAGTATAACTTGCCTAGTGGAACTCTAACAAATGATCAAAAGAAGGAGAAACAAGAGAACAACCAATCATTGGAAGCCATCGTCAATACCTTGTCAGATTTAGAATATGTTGATGTTCATGGATTGGAGACTGCACATGAAGTTTGGAAGAAACTAGAAGAAATCTATGGCAGTGATGAGCATGTAAAGATAGCCAAGGAAGAGAGTCTAAGAGGAAAATTTGATGATATGCGAATGGCTGAAGGAGAAAACATTCAATAGTATGGTCAGAGAATCAAGGAGATAATTGGAGAAATCAAAAGTATTGGAGGTATAGTGGATGATGCCATTGTGGTTAGCAAGGTGTTGTGAACTCTTCTACCAGTCTATGCTATCAGAGTTGCAGCCATTCAAGAACTCAAATATATTAACAAGACAAAGGTAACTCTTGACTCTATCATTAGTAAATTGACTGCATTCAAATTAAATGGTTTTTATGGAAGTGTTCAGAGGTCAGAATCTGCATTTAAAGCCTTAGTCTCAACCCTACTAGTAAGGAAAAGTAGAGAAGTAAGTTGCAGTCATGAATCTAGATCCAACAGAGAGGTAGATGATGAAGATAGCCTGATGGAACTCAAAGCATTGTTGGCCAAGCGGTTACCCAGAGGTATCGGTAAGTATAGAGGTAAATTACCATTGAAATGTTTTGCATGCAACCGGATAGGACATATTGCTACTAACTATCCTAATGGAGATAATGAGGAAAAATGAGAGAAATATAGGAAGTTTAAAGGAAAAGGAGAAATAAATTGTCTCATTGCAATGGATGAAGGTGTTGTAGATGAAGAATGTAAGGTAGATACAAATGAGGGCATTTCATTTGTTGCTACCAAATAAGACATATCAAATCAAAAGGCATTAGTCTCTCACTTGGATAATTCAAATGTCTGGATTATAGATAGTGGTTGTTCTCACCACATGACTTGTGACTAGAGAAAGTTTCTAACATTGGAAGAATTTGATGGAGGTGTTGTCAGATTTGGGAATAACACTCTATGCATGGTGAAACTCAAAGGATCCATTTCCCTGAATGGTAAGAGTAGTGCAGATGATGTCTACTGGGTTGAAGGTCTAAAACACAATCTTTTGAGTGTTGCTCAACTCAATGACAAAAATTACCCGTTAGAATTTAAGAATGGAGTTTGCAAGATCTTTTGAAGCAAGGGTGAATTGATTGCAACTGGCAAACAAACCAAAGGTAACCTATTTCACTTAAACTCTAAAGTCAATAGTTGTTTGATTGCAAAAGTAGAAGATAGTTGGATTTGGCATCGGATGTTTTGTCATGTGATTTTTGATAACATTGTAAGAGTTAGCAGGTCAAAATCAGTAAGAGGATTGCCACAGTTGGACAAATCGATGAATGCTTTGTGCAAGTAATGTCAGTTAGGGAAAATGAAATCCTCAACCTTCAAGAGAAAATATTTATTAGTTGAACATTTGCTAGATTTGGTTCATACTGACCTTTGTGGACCAATGAGGGCTAGGAGTATTCAAGGAGATCTATACTTCATGATATTTACCAATGACTGCTCAAGGATGATGTGGGTCACATTCTTGAAAGACAAGACAGAAGCATTCAGCAAATTTAAAGAATTCAGAGCCTTGGTTGAAAATGAAAGTGGAAGGAAGCTAAAACGTTTAAGAATTGATCAAGGTGGTGAATTTACTTTAGAGGAATTCACTAGATAGTGTTAAAACAATGGGATCAAGAGGTAGCTTTCTGCACCAATGACACCATTGCATAACGACATTGCAAAAAGGAACAACTGGTTAGTGGTTGAAGTTGCTAGGACTATGATAATCCAAGGAGGTGTAGCTAAGAAATGTTGGAGAGAAGATGTCAGGACAACTATTTATACAACGCATTGAATACTGGTCAAAAGAGATAAGGACAAAACACCCTATGAATATTGGTATGATAGATCACCAAATGTTGATTACTTTAAAAATTTTGGTAGAAGATGTTTTATTAAAAGAAGTGATTATATTGGAAAGTTTGATGCAAAAAGTGATGAAGGCATGTTTCTTGGTTACTCCACCAAGAGAAAAGCTTACAAGTGCTACAAAAACAAGACTAAGAAGATCATTGAAAGTGTCAATGTCTGAGTAGATGAATTTCATGAAAAATCTAAAGAAACCAACAAGGAGAAGGAAGAAGAAGAACCAAACACAGTGTTTTTGGAACCAGAACTGATAAAGCCAGAAGTTGGAGGACTGAACATAGAAGCCCTAGTCCAACCGGAATAGGAATGTCAAGTAGAAGATGAAGAGAGTGAAGAAGAAGAAGAACCTGAAAACCAAGATCATGTTATTCCAAGGTATGTCAGACTCAATCATAGCCTCGATCAGATTATTGGAGACAAGAATGCAGGTGTGTTAACTAGAAGAGGGCTAAGAGAAAACTCTTGTATGATCTCCACCATTGAGCCTAGAATAGAAAAAGAAGCCTTTGCAGATGAACACTAGATCAAGGAAATTGAAGAAGAACTTGATCAAATAGAGAAGAATAATACATGTTCATTGGTACCCAGACCGGAAAATAGGAATGTAATAGGCACAAAGTGGGTATTCAAATATAAATTGAATGCAGATGGAGCAGTGGTCGGGAATAAAGCCAAACTGGTATGCAAAGGATATTCACAAGAGGAAGGTGAAGATTATGGTGAGACATTTGCACAAGTAGCAAGATTGGAAGGTGTAAGTATTCTACTTGCATTTGTAGCATACAAAGGATTTAAGGTATATCAAATGGATGTTAACATCATTCTTAAATAGAATATTCGAAGAAGAAGTCTACATAGAACAGCTAGATGGTTATGCATTAACTGAAGAAAAGGATGTGGTGTACAAGCTACATAAGGCACTATAT
The DNA here is from genome assembly GCF_030272615.1 of Cryptomeria japonica. NCBI lineage: Eukaryota > Viridiplantae > Streptophyta > Pinopsida > Cupressales > Cupressaceae > Cryptomeria > Cryptomeria japonica. Next base: position 694,706,826 of record NC_081408.1, on the reverse strand, counting down.
GGACTGCAACAAGCACCAAGAGCATGGTATGAAATATTGCGCTCTCACTTAGTAAAGATAGGTTTTCAAAGAACTAGTGAAGATAGTAACATATATCTTAAGATAGAAGGAGACAAAATATTGGTAAGTGAGGTATTCGTTGATGATATTATTTTTGGAGGTAATGATGATATGTGTCATGATTTTGCTAATGAAATGAATAATGAATTTGAGATGTCACTGGTAGGTGAGATAAAAAATTTCATAGGTTTGCAAATCCAATAGATGAAGGAAGGAATTTTTATTACACAATCCAAGTATGTGAAGAAAGTGTTGAAAATTTTTGAAATGGGAGATTGTAAACTAGTTGGAACACCAATGGTTATAGGCTATAAATTGTCAAAGGAATATGATTCTACATCAGTTGATGAAAAGGAATATAGATCCATGATAGGTAAGCTACATTATATTGTCCACAACAGACTGGACATTGCTCATGCAGTATGATTGGTTGCTAGATTTCAGAAAAAACCGAAGGAGTCACACATGATTGCAACCAAAAGAATTTTTAGATACTTGAAAGGCACAATAGATTATGGATTATGGTATCCATATGCAAGAGACTTTGACTTAAAATTCTATATTGATGCAGATTGGGCAAGCAATATTGATGATGGGAAGAGTACAACCAGAGGAGCATTTTTTCTTGGAGATAGATTAGTGTCTTGGAGCAGCAAGAAACAAAGTTGTATCTCTCAATCAACAGTAGAAGCTGAATATGTTGCAACTTACATGAATTGTACCCAAGCAATTTGGATGAAACACATATTGGAAGGTTTCAAGTTGAAGATATCAAAACCAGTAAGAATTTTTTGTGATAACACAAGTGCTATAAATATTTCGAAGAGCTCAATGTTGCATGCTAGGACAAAGCATATAGAGCTGAAGTATCATTTCCTGAGAGAGAAAGTTAAAAGCAAAGATGTATCACTAGAGCATGTTTCCACTAAAGAACAACTAGCAGACATTTTTACTAAACCTCTACCTAAGGCTACATTTGCCAATCTCGGAGGTGAGTTAGGGGTTGTACCCCTACATGAAGTCAATTAATAAAATATGGAAGACATCAATCTTAGAGCCTATTGAAAATATTGAAGAAGGATTTGTGTAGAATGGAGCTACTTCACAGGGGGAGCAACTCATTGCAGATCGGTGAAGCATGGATAAGAAACATAATGGTTTACCTTCACTTTGGTATTATTGTCAAAGGGGGAGAAAAGTATATGATTGATTGCTGAAGATATGAAGATACAGTTGAAGGAGAGTATATGGTGAAAAATGTAAACTAGGATTCCTATACCTGAATCATTTGATAGATAGTATATGTTTTACTCTCAATCATGACAATCAATTGGTATTAATATTTATATTGCCATCAATGTCAAAGGGGGAGAATGTTAGCATTGAATGAAGATTGGAAGTATTGTCATTGATGTCAATAGCAACCAGTAATGAAGAAAGTATAGCAACCAGTAATGAAGTAGTAAAAGAAACTGGTAAAGAAGTAGTGTAGATCAACCAGTAACCCTAACCAGTTGAGAAACATAACCCTAACCGATGGATGTTCGAGATTAGTTGTGATGGCTTATGATTGGATGATGATCAATGATGAAGATGTCACGCAAGAATGTTGCATGTGATGAGTTTCTAGATGGTTTTGGCATGTAAAGATAAACGTTTATCTTGGGAATGATCAAATGCATAGTATGAAGTGACAAATGCGTGATGAGTTACAAGATTTAAAGTGCAGTGATCCAGGAGTAGTTGTAGATGCCTAGAAGAATGTAATGTGTTTCTAATCTCTATGAGAAGTTTAGTGTTGGTGTTGTGTTACCGACCTAATGTATTTTCTTATAAGGTCAATGGATTGATTGAATGAGTTGTTGGAAATTTGATAGAGTGTGAAAGTGATTGTTGTCGAACCAGGAGGTGTGTCTGTAGAATGATGTGAAGGCAGATAGGAGTAGTAAAGGATCTGATTCAGCAAGGAAGTGTTATTTCTAGATCGGTCAAAGAAATTGTTGTTCTCTAACCATTAGAACAGTTTTGAAATCCCCTCATAGGGTAAGCTCTAACAAGCTTGTTGTTGAAACCCTCTAACCAAGTGATCCATTAGCTTGGATTTGAAATCCCCCACTGAGGTTTTCTTTAACAGGGTATTACCTTTAATAGGGTATTTGTAGTCAATCCCTTAACTGGGTGGTCCTTAACTGGATCTATTCCTAACAGAACATTATTGTATAAACTTCTAACCAAGCTTGGCTCCTAACAGGGTGAACTATAGAAGAGTTCAAAGAATACTTGTGGGTATTCATCCCCAACGTAGTTTTTCCCATTTGGGTTTCCACGTGAAAAATCATTGTGTCAAGTGGTGAATTATTTTATGATGTGTTTTTGATATGGTTGATATGAATGACTGGTAAATCTACATAGATATATTTAATGATTGGAAATGATCTGAAATATGTTATTATTGGTGTTAGTGAATTGGTTTGAGGTTTTGGTCAAAGGATATTTAAGTTTCAAATCTGTTGCATTATATCACTGAAGTATTAGATCAATTAGTAAGGTTTAGTAGTGTAGCTACAGATTTGTTAAAGTAACTAAACCGATTAACTTTGTGAGTTGTTTCTAAGTTGAAAATAAGTTTGGTGAAAGTTCAGTTAATTTTCTGACTACTGATTCACCCCCGCCCCCTCTCGATAGTGGACCGGACATTTGTAGTTTCATCATATTATCAAACCTTGTTGTCTGTTTAATGATTTTCTTTCTGAATGAGTTACCCAGATCCAGTAAGACCCAATGGGCATTTGATATACCAGTAGAAAAAAAAATTAAAGATGCTATAAGGAATATGGGATATGATAGGGACTCCATTCTTTGGGGTTATTTCAAATCATTCCAGAAAGAAATGAAGAAGAGAGAAAGAGTTCCAAAGCATATAGTTGAAAAATATTCAACTGAAATCTACTTTATGGTAAAGAAGGATAAAACACTAATGGAGGCAGTGAAACCATGGAAGATCAGGATCACAAAGATGGGCTATGAGGTAGATGCACACATCTTGGAATTGTATGCCAAGACTCTTATTGATGCCCCGGTTGATGAATCAGAGAAAGCCTTTGGGACTGCAAAGCAAAAAGAAACTGTAGTTGAAATTGGATTTAGCAAAAATAAAAAGGGAAGAAAAGATCAAGAAGGTTGGGGAAGTTGTACAAAAGATGCCTTCTGAAATTGAACAGATTATTGGAATAGTTGAAGGATCTTCTCTGATAGAAGTTTAGGCCTCACTGATAGCAACAACCAGAAAGGGTGTAGTAAAGAGGAAGAAACCAAAGACTTATAGTGCCCCTGTTACATCTAGTTCTGATACTGATGTTGTGTCCTCATAGATTCCTAATACTTTCATTAGGATACCAAGGAAGAAGGTTTAGAAAGTAAAGAAGTCAAGAGTGAAGGTCACCCCTCCAGCACCCCCAAAGAAAATTTTGAAGGAGAGGAAGCCCACAGAGAAGAGGAAACCGGTTAAGGAGTCTACTTCTACTCCCAACAAGAAGAAGAAAGAAGATGAAAATATAGCTCTCGAATCTGGTAAGAGTATTGAAGTTATTCCTCCTCTCAATTGTTGAGTTGACTGATCACATAACTAAAGATAGAATTTTGAGTAATATATAACATTACTATGTACATATGGATGATATGGAGCAAATGAAAATAGTTGAATCAGTTTTTTTGTACTTAGATATATATAAGAAAGCACTTTTAGAGATTGAAAAATAGATATCGATAGACTTGTACAATAAACTAGATGCTAGGAGATTATCTATGGTTGAAGATGATAGACGTATAAAGATATAGGAGTTGTTAACTATTTATGTAGCCATAACTGATGAGGAGATGCAATAGTGTCTAGATTCTCCAAATAAAACAATTTTTCAAAGTAAACATCGACATGTGAGTCTCATGGTAGGTAGAGTAAATGAGATAGTTAAGGAGACACATGAGGCTTGGGTAAAATTATTTGTAGATAAACCTGGATTCTTTACATCAGTAGAAGTCCCTCAAAAGTCTAACACTCCAGACATTGTGGTAGATGATAAGGAGAAAGGTATATTGGACATGGATCCACCGGTTTTTGAATAAAAACTAATAGAGGATATTCCTCTGGTAGATCCACATGTACAAAATATAGAGAAACCTGTAGATAATATTGAAACTGTACAGGATAAGAAGGATACATTGGAACAAATCATTCTAGATATAATTGTTATCGATGTGGATACAAAAAATAAACAGGTCGAGGATACTAAACCTCCCGCACCAAATGTACATACTGAAGAGGTTAAGGTTGAACAGGTTACTACACCAAGTGGTGAAGCCACTGGTGCAAATCATAAGGTTGAATCCTCCAGGAAGATTTTGGATAATCATTCATTGTTGGCACTTGACTCATCCGGTCAAGTTGATTTTACACAGAAGAATATTGAGCAGCTGAGCAGTTTTGAATCAATGTATGTTACATCTTAGAAGTTAAGGAAGGAAGGGACTGAAGATAAGAAGGTTATGTTGGCATTTGCATGAAGATTGCATTAATGATATGTTATGTTGTCATTGATGTCAATTAACCGGTAATGATCTTGTTGATATTGTTGTAATATTATTTTGTAACCGGTAGGATGAACTAGTGAAGGAAACTGTAACCGATAGGAAGAATTTGTGGAGTGAACCAATATTGCTATATATTGGAGAGTTGAACCAGTAACCAATAAACCCTACCTATTATTTTTGATAAACCCTAACTGATTAAGTTTGGTAAATTGGTTATATTGGTTTATGATCTAATGATGAGGGGTAATGATTATGACACATATGATTATTGTATGAAGATAATTTCAAGTGATTTTGGTGCGTTGATGTAACAGTTTTTGTCTAGGGAATGAGCAAGTATATTGCATATAATGCAAAGCACGTGATGAGTTACTAAGTTCGATGAAGTAGTGATCAAGGAGTGATTGAGGTTTTCTTGATTTATGTGTAGAGCTTTCTATGTAATCCAACAGTCATACTTGAACCGACTTGTTTGTAATCTATATGAGAATTAGATTTTGTTGTGTTACCAACCTAATTGATTTTTTTATAAGGTCGATGAAGTTGTTTAGTTTGAGTGTTGGCAAAGATCAGTTGAGTGTGTGGTTGCCAAACCGGATGATGTATCTATAGTTTGAGTAGAGGCAGATAGGAGCATGAAAAGGATCTGAACAAGCAAGTGTAGTGCTATTCAAACAGATCAGCAAACTCATGTTGTTTTCTAACAATTACAGCATAATTCAAATCCCTTAACTGGGTAAGCTCTAACAAGCTTGGTGCTATTCAAATCCTCTAACAAGGTGATCCATTAGCATGGATTTTCAAATCCTCTACCAAGGTTACTCCTTATAAGGTATTGCTTCTAACAAGGCATTGTAGTCAATCCCTTAACCGAGTGGTTCCTAACAGGATCAATTCTTAATAGGAATTTTGTAAAGCTTTAATAGGCTAGGCTCCTAACAAGGCGAACTTCAAAAGAGTTCAGATAGTTATCTTGTGAGTCTCATCTCACCGTGGTTTTTCTCATTTGGATTTCCATGTCAAAAAAATTTGTGTCAAGTGGTGAATGTTTTTCTGGTTATGTTTTAATGGTTGATTTACTTAACTACTTAACTACTTTGATAAGTCATGATAACCGAAAGCATTAAGAAATGAAGTCTGTTGACATATGAAAAAGAATTTGGATGTTTATGGGTTTGAAGTTGTTTACTATTAATTTGTTGTAACAGTCAACCTATTTATCTTATGATTTTTTATCTTGATAGTGGTATTACATTGATAGTTCTAAGTTTACTTTGAGAGATTGATTTTGAGATTGGTGAAGTTTGTATCACTTTTTCTATCTACTGATTCACCCCCACCCTTTCTCACTAGTTGACCAAATTCTTATTCTTTCATCATACCATCAAGTTATTAAGCAGGCCATTCCGGTTTTGCAGCATCTTGCACTAGAATATAAGGTAGATCATATTGGAAGCCCATCTGGAAAAATGAAAGGTTTGACAGAGCATATTTCCAAAGATTTTAAAACTCTTCAACAGGTATCAAACCGGCAGTTGGTTGAGCGGTATAATGCAGTCTGGAAGGTGACTTGTGACAACATGATTTCATCTGACAAGGCTAAGCTGACAGATGAGATAACAAAGATTGATGAGGCTCTAAATGAGTGTAGCATTATATATAATTCATGTACTAACACTGTCAAACTAACAGCGGACCTTGAGGTAAAATTGAAGGCGGCAAAGGCTCAGTTAGAACATTTGGCTAACATTTTTTATGGTACTCAGAAACTGACCAGTACCATTGATGGTCAGATTTTGATAACAGAGACTGAGATTTTTGCATTAGAGAAGGACAAGGATAGGCTAATCTGATGTGCAAGGGAATTAAGAGGTTTGGTGAGTCCCCTATTGAACACTCTATTACTTCACAAGAGGGAAAGCATAGAGTTAATGAATAATCCTACTTCGAAATACCTATCAGAAGAAGAGCTTCATGCAATATTCTTAATGGATTTGTATCCATTTTGAGCACATTGAAGACAGGTCGGGATACATACAAAAGATTTTTGAAGAATGCTTACCCGGATATTTTCAAGTACATCTAGATCCAATAATTAGATTTTTGCTCTCATTCTTTCATTCATTTGCTCCGTCTTTGTCATTGACATGAAAGGGGGAGAGGTTGATGTGAAAAATGATTGGGACATAAGAAGTAATGTATAGCTCAGGGGAAGCAATCTTCCAACAGTTTTTGAGATTAGTTTTGGATTTTTTGGCAAGGAACTAGAACAACACTTCATCGATCCATTTTTCACATGAGTGTTGCCATCAATGCCAAAGAGAGAGATTCTTGGTAATTGACACTCATCAAGTTTAGTTGTGTTTTCATTGATGGGAACACACACCATTTTGGGTTAGTCACTTTACCAGCACTCACTGGTTTTCATGGTTCAGACATAGGCATTTCGCATTCAATGAACTAGCAAGTCAGGGACTTCGACAACCGACAGGAAAAGTAAATCAGCAAACTAGGAACATGTATATGAGGTCATTTTGGGAGATTGATCCGGTAGGTCTACATGACAATGATCATATTGAAGTTTAATAAATTTATTTTTTCTTAGGCCGACATGTAAATAAATTGTAAGCTAACATAAGGCATTTATGTTCATGTTTGGGAAGGCTATTTAAGTCAATCGAGTTAGGTTATTTTATAATGTAATGGACTATAGTGATGTGATATTCTACAAGAAATCTTGATCGACAGAATGTGAATGTAATATTCTGGAGTCAGTCTTGGATATTGGTTTAGAGGTTTGGGAAGTGAAGCAAGATACCGGTAAGGGCGGACTCAGTTAAAACTGGTATAGACTGTGCATTAATCAAAACTCATCCAGTATAGTAGATGCACCTTTAGATTTGATTTTTTTTTTTTTAACTCCCTATTTGGTGTTTGTAGTCAGTGAGGCTCCTTTTGTGATGAGCAGTGTCTTCTAGGTTGTTGGCCTTCCTACATGTGTAGGCCCCTATTGTAATATTTATTCATTTGGCCAGTGGATAGATATTGTGGGTCACCAATCCCATCATGGTTTTCCCTCTTTGAGGTTTTTCATGTTGGCCATTTGGTGGAATTGATTATGTGTTGCATTGATGTTTTGTCATTGAAACCAACACTAGTTGTTTGGATTCTTTACCGGCACCCTTTTGGTCCCTATAGGATGACTAGTTTCTATTTGGTTTGGATCCAACATGATCCGGTAGGCTCTGGTATGATTTGGTTATGAAACTGGTTTATTCATGACACTCATGTTCATATTCAGTCAGTTGGTTTTGGTCTAGTGATCGGATGCTATCCTATTTGCTTAGAAGCTTGGCTTCTGGTTGTGGCGAGGGTTTCACCGGTATAGCTTTTGATGAAGATCTTTGATAAATTGATAAGTGGTATTGGTGCATATTCTGATGGAGTTTCAAGATGCTTTTGGTGATCATCTTTGAGACTTGGTGGATGGAGATTATTGTTGCAGCGTGTAGACCTATATTGGGTCCTGGTTGGTCTAGGTTATGGACCAATTTAATGAAGCATGTGGATTGGACTTATCAATACGTTTCTAGGATTTCTTAGGTGTTGGATATTATTTGTTTGGTCTAAGGCTGACATGTTTTCTAATTATGTAATTCGTTTATTGTCTGGTGGCTGACCTGATTGTTTATGGTCAAGGGTTTGTATATATAATGTAAGATCTCATTGTAGATCAACATGGTAATGTTCATGGTCAAGGGATGTAATGTGCGAATAATGTAATATCATTCAGGTAGAATATTTTGTCGATCATTGGAGATCAAACTGGGTTTATGTAAGAGGATTTAGTCCTCTGATATTCAGCTTAACCAGAATTGTACTCAGACATAGGAGATACTATCTTTGTAGTTCAACCTCTTCTCCAGATTTTAATCTAAATTTTTATATAGTCAGTGAGACTCCTTTTGTGATGAGTTGTGAACTCTAGGTTGTTGGTCTTTCTGCAAGTGGAGGACCCTCAATTTTAATTCACATACTTATTGCAGAAGTATCATCTGACTGTGGGTAGGCTTCCCACCATGGTTTTTCCCTTTATGAGGTTTTCCATGTACAAATATCATTATCATGTGGATGGTATTTATTCTATAATTATTGTTTATGCTTAATTGGTTTAACTACTATTCTGGTATTTTATTTAAGATTCTGGTATTAATGTTTTGGGTTCCGGTATTAATGTTTTAATTGCTAATGGTTTCGATAATCTGGGCCAACTGATTCATGCCCCCACCATCTCAGTTATCTTCTGGTTATTTGAACTGTCTAACAATTAGTATCAGATTTTTGGTCCTCTCTACAAAAAGCTTAACCACTTGAGGAAGATCCTATGGTGACTAATAGTTCAAGTTCATCCAGTTCTTCTGGAGCTTATTTTCAGAGAGATATTCCTAGGCTTGATGGAACAAATTACATAGTATGGAAGATTCAAATGGAGACTTATCTGAGATGTCTTCGCAAGGAGATTTGGGAGATCACATAGAATGGTGTCACACCTTATAATCTGGCAAGGAGTTTGAGAATGATTGTAGAGAAAGAGAATCCCTCTTATGTTCACTTTTTGATCAGTAAATAATGAGATTAATCGACAAATCATCTGGAAAGGCTATATGGGATAAGTTGGAGACTCTTAATGAAGGTGACCCTATAGTGAAGATTGTTAAACTTGATGTTTATCGGTGAGATATGAAATCTTGAAGATAGAAGAAGATGAAAGGATTACTGCATTCATGGAAAGGGTAAATGAGATTCTTATGGGAATTCAATGTTGTGGTGGAACTCTCAGCGAAGATGAAATTGTTTCTCAAGTCTTGAGAGCCTTACCATTGACTTACAAAATGAAGTCTACTACTATTAATGTGTTGAGAATAATGGCTACTACATCTATTAACATAGATACTTTGGTTGGGAAACTATCTTCTTTTGAGCTTGAAGAATTTGAACATTTTGGAGCTGTGAAGTCTGAACCCGCCTTTCATGCATTTGCATCATCAATCAGTAAGCAAGATTGGAAAGCTTTATATGCAAATGAATTAGATGATATGAAGAGAGAAGATTAATAATTTGAGCAACTTGAAGCACTATTTTCTAGAAGAGTACCTAAAGAATCAGTAGGAAGTAAGTAAGAAGGAAAAGCACCTTTTAAATATTTTGCATGTAATAAGATTGGTCATTTTGCATCTAGATATCATGAAAGGAATTCAAGATTTCAAGAAAGAGTTAAAATATCTTTTATGCCTAACCTTGGATATCAGAACAAGTATAAGTATAGGAAAAATAGAGATAAATCAGACTACATAGCGGATGAGGAAGGCATTACTGATTTTGATGATGAACCGAGAGAAGACTCTATTAGTGGTTTCTGCAATGGGAAGGAATGGGTGTTCGTGGCTATCAAGGAAGATGATCCGGCACCGGAAAAGAATGTACCTAAAGAGAAGGAACTTGCTGCTAAAATTGAAGACAAGGATGAATGGGTAATTGACAGTGGTCATTCACATTATATGACTGGAGATAAAAGGAAGTTTCTATCTTTGCAAGAATTTGATGGCGGTCTAATTATATTTGGAGATGACAAAGCATGTATGATCAGAGGAAAAGGAACTGTATAATTGGATGGTAAGAACAATATTGATATTGTTTATTGTGTTGAAGGTTTAAGATAGTCTTTTGAATGTAGGACAAATGGTGGATAAGGGATTTCAATTACAGTTCAAGGATGGAAAATGAAAAATCATTAACAAATCTAGTTTGGAGATGGCAATTGGTACACAGACAAAAGGTAACATATTTCATTTCAACTCTGGTGAGAAGACATGTTTGATTACACAAATTGATGAGAGTTGGCTATGGCATAAAAGGTTATGTCATGTGAATTCTGATTGCATGGTAAAGATCAGTTCAACTAAGGTAGTTAGAGATATACCTAAGATTATGAAGCCCTATAATCTAGTATGTAAAGAATGTTAAATGGGTAAACAGGTCAGAACCTCTTTTAGGAGTATACAAGATAGATATAATGATGTTCTTGATCTTATTCATACTAATTTACATGGCCCTGCTAGAGTTAAAAAATTTCAAGGTGATAGATATTTCATGCTAATCATTGATGATTATTCTAGAATGATGTGGGTTATTTTTCTAAAAGAAAAATATGAGGTATTTGAAACATTTAAGATCTTTAAGGATAAAGCAGAAACTAAGATAGGATTGAATACTAAATGTTTGAGGTCAGATCATGGTAGAGAATTCACATCCGATGAGTTTAATAACTTTAGTGAGAAGCATGGTATAAGAAAACAATTTTCTGCTCCCTGGACACCTCAGCAAAATGGAGTTGTAGAAAGGAAGAACAAATATAACTTGGATGCTGCTAGAACAATGATTATGGAAGCTAGTCTACCTCATATATACTGGAGAGAAGTAGTGAGTACAACGGTTTATATATTCAACAATACATATCAAAGGAGAAACTGGTAAGACACCTTATGAATTATCATTGGCAATACAATAGTTAAGTATTTCAGAATATTTGGTAGTAAGTGTTATATCAGGAGAGATGATATCATTGGAAAATATGATTCTAGATGTGATGAAGGCATATTTCTTGGTTATTCTAATGAAAGAAAGGCATATAGATGTTATAACAAGATATTGCAAAGAATTATGGAGAGCGCTAATGTCAAAGTGGATAAGTTGTAAAGAGGTCAAATCAGAGTTTATGAGAAGGAACCGATAGTGGAAATGATTATATCTGAACCTGTTGCACCTTTACCAGAAAAGAGAGTCAGAGGACTCCTAGGTATGTGAGATTGAATCATTCAAAAGATCAGATCATTGGGGATAAGACCAATGGAGTGATGACAAGAAGAAGACTGACAACTAATGAGGTATGTTTAATTTCTCAAGTTGAACTAGTATCAGTAATTGAGGCATGTAAAGATGAATATTGGTTGAAAGCTATGGAAGAAGAATTAGATCAAATTGAGAAAAATAATACATGGACTTTGGTTCCCCGGCCTAAAAATAAGAATGTTATTGGAACTAAATGGGTTTTTAGGAATAAATTAAATGAGGATGGTCAAGTTATAAGGAATAAGGCTAGATTGGTTTGTAAAGGGTATTCTCAGAAGGAAGGAATTAATTATGGAGAGACTTTTACACAGGTAGCTAGGATTGAAGCTGTAAGAATATTTCTTGCCTATGTTTCTCATAAGAACTACAAGGTTTATCAGATGGATGTTAAGTGTGCATTTTTTAATGGGGATCTTGATGAGGAAGTTTATATTGAGCAACCTGATGGTTTTTCACTATTAGATGATACAAACATGGTTTCTAGGTTAAGGAAATCTTTATATGGATTGAAAGAAGCACCTAGAGCTTGGTATGCAAGGTTGGATAAATATCTTTTGAATCTTGGTTTTACTAAGGGTAGTGATAACAATAATTTATATTATAAAATCACTGATGATGATATACTGATTATTGAAGTATTTGTTGATGACATTATTTTTGGAGGTGAAGATAAGTTGTGCATAGAATTTTCTAAGAATGTGGAGAAATAATTTGAGATGTCTATGATTGGAGAGATGATTTTTTTCTTAGGTTTGCAGATTACTCAGATTGACAAAGGTATTTTCATCTATCAAACTACTAAGTATGCTAAGGAATTATTAAAGAAATTTGTTATGGGAGATTCTAAACCGGTAAGTACTCCTATGGTTACAAGTGAGAAATTGACAAGAAAAGATGTTTCTGCATAGGTAAATCCTATAAGATACAAATCTATGATTGGAGGTCTGCTTTATTTGACTCAGACTAGGCCTGACATAATGAATGATGTTTGTATTGCATCAAGATTTCAGAGTGATCCTAGAGAAAATCATATGTGTGGTGAAATGGATTTTTAGATACTTGCAAGGTACATCAGAATATTATTTGTGGTACCCTAAGGATGATAAATTTACTTTGTGTGCATATATAGATGTTGATTGGGCTATAGATGTTGATGACCGAAAAAGTATTTCTGGTGGAGCTTTCTTTCTTGGAAAAAAGTTGGTTTCATGGAATAGCAAGAAACAATCATGTACTTCTTTATCTACTATTGAAGCTGAGTATGTTGTTGCAGCTACTAACTGTACATAGGTTCTATGGATGAAGAAAATGTTGAAGGATATAAAGTTAGATTGTAATGCACTGGTAGTTATACATTGTGATAACTCTGCTGCTATTGATATATCAAAGAATCAAGTATTTTGTTCTAAGATAAAGAACATATCTATCAAGTATAACTTTTTGAAGAAAAAGGTAGAAGAAAATGAAGTTAGACTGGTTTATATGAACACTAAAGAGCAGATTGGATATATTTTTACTAAACCTTTGCCTACAGAATCATTTGAGTACTTCAAAGACAGACTGGGGACTTTTGCCCCTCTGACAAAGAACTGATTGATGTGGTTTGGCATCAGTTGGGTATGCATTATCAGAGATACTATTCATTCTAGCACTCATGTGGGATGCTACTGCTCAGGGGGAGTAGTTAGTTTAGTAATTCAATGGTTATGTTTTTGGTTTCATATTTTTGTCATATTTTTGGCATTCATGTCAAAGGGGGAGAGATATTGATGTGAAAAAGAAAAAGTAAAGGGGATAAAGAGAAAAAGTAAAGGGGAGAGATATTAATAGGGGAAGAAATATATGTATAATTCAAAGCTTTACAAAGATATCATTCACAGGGGGATTTTTGTCTTTGTTATAGAACTTCATTTCTATATTTGTATCTGAGAGATTGTTGGTTGTCTTCCATTGGGGGAGACTTGTTTGAAATTTCTTGGTACTTAGATGTTTTTCACATCTAGTGTTGCCATCAATGCCAAAGGGGGACTTTTTTGTCCATTTGGTGGAATTGATTATGTGTTGCATTGATGTGTTTGTCATTGATGCCAACACTAGCTATTTGGATGCTTTACCGACACCCTTCTAGTCCCAGTAGGATGAGTAGTTTCTAGTGGTTTGGATCCAACATGATCCAGTAGGCTCCAATATGATTTGGTTATGGAGTTTGTTTATTCATGATACTCATGTTCATTATTTAGTCAATTGGTTTTGGTTTGGTGATCGGATGCTATCCTATTTTCTTAGAATCTTCGCTTCTGGTTCTGGTGAGGGTTTCACCAACATAGATTTTGATGAAGATGTTTGATAAATTGCATAAGTGGTCTTGGTGCAGCTTCTCATGGATTTTTAGGATTTTTTGGTGATCATGTTCGAGACTTGTTGAATGGAGATCATTATTGTAGTGTGTGGACCTATATTGGGTCCCAGTTGGTCTAGGTTATGGACCAGTTTAATGAATCGTGTGGTTTGAAATTCTCGATACATTTCCTAGATATCTTGTGTGTTGGATATTATTTGTTTGGTCTAAGGCCGACATGTTTTATAATTATGTAATTAGTTTATTGTCTAGTGTCTGACCTGATTGTTTATGGTCAAGGGTTTGTATATATAATGTAAGATCTCATTGTAGATCAACATGGTAATGTTCACGATCAAGGGATATAATGTGCAAATAATGTAATATCATTCAGGCAGAAGATTTGGTTGATCATTATAGATCGAATTGGGTTTATATAAGAGGATTTATTCCTTTGGTATTGAGCTTAACCAGAACTGTATTCAGGCATAGGAGATGCTATCTTTGTAGTTCAACCTCTTCTCCAGATTGTAGTTTGGATTTCTATGTAGTTAGTGAGACTTCTTTTGTGATGAGTTGTGTGCTCTAGGTTGTTGGCCTTCCTGCAAGTGGAGGCCCCTCAATTGTAATTCATATACTTACTGCAGAAGTATTATCTAACTGTGGGTAGGCTTCCCACCATGGTTTTTCCCTTTACCAGGTTTTCCACATATAAGTCTTGGTGTCATGTGGATGGTACTTATTATGTGATTATTGTTTATGCTTAATTGGTTTAACTATTATTCCAGTATTTTGTTTAAGCATTTGGGTATTAATGTTTTGGGTTTCGGTATTAAATTTTTAATTGCTAATGATTCTTGTAATCTGGGACAACTGATTCACCCTCCCCCCCCCCCCTCTTAGTTGTCTTTTGGTTATTTGAACTGTCTAACATTCCATGTATAAATCTCTATGTTATGGTGTATGCTCTTGTGGTTGCTTCATTTCTATTTGTTGTTATACTCTTTTAAGATTACCGGTTACTGAAATACTTTGTTATTAAGGTTAAAATTGATCTTGTCAGTAGAACATCACTCATACATTTGGCCTAAAATTTCGACAGAGGTTTCCAACGGAGAAGGTATATTGTGATCAAATTTGATTTATTTTTGAAAAAATGCCTGATTTCATCGGAATTCCGATGACAATGCAACATTTGGTTTCAACGGAGAAGGAATTGGCAATGACATTTTGGATTTTTTAGAAAAAGTGCCCGCATTCATCGAAAATCTGATGACCATGTGCATTACTTCAAAAAAAAAAAAAAAGACCAAGTTATTTCATAAATCCCGTGTCTTTGTCTGTCAACCTCTGCCATTACTTCGTCCCACCTCTTCCTCCCACCTCTGTAGGGAACCAGCCATGGAATGAAGTGGTGCTGGAGGAGCAGCTATACTAGGATACCAGGCGATGGGAAACTTTCCTGCAGCTTCATTATGGTAGGAATTTTGTTATGTTTTTTATTTGTTTTTGTGTTTTGTTAGGAATTTTGTTATGTTTTTGTTTTTGTGTTTTGTTAGGGTTCCCTAAGAGCCTCCCTCCCTTCAACTGAACTATCTATAACCTAACTTGCTCAACCCGGGGTGAACTACCTCCATCCTTTGGACCAGATTCAATCCCTCTTCCTTGGGATGGAGTGTAACAATTGTGGATCGATCCTTTGACCAGAAAAAAATCAGATGGAATAGATCTTCTTCCACCATAGAATAGTAGGGGCATACAATAGTAGGGGCCTCGGCATAACCACTCTCTCCATTTATCATTGTTCTTGCAGACATGACTATAGAAGCGACCAACCCTCTGACCTGCAGAAGATTTCGATGTTGAAGGCGACCAAGTCTGGAGATCTTTGCTATGAATTCCTTAACCCCATCATCTGTTTCTCTTGGAATACATTTCACCACTACCTAGATTCCATTTGTGGGAAGAACTCCTCTGTAGACTTGGCTGAAGCCTTCGGATCCCAAAAGTTCTTCATCTTTGAAGCCCTTGGTTGCAATATGTAGTTCTTTATACTTAAACCTGTGAGGTCAATACTCCTCTTCCCATTCTTTGATGATATCTCTGTACTGGTTTCTCTTCAACTAGACAAGCGATTCTCCTACCACCACGAGGAGAATGAGGATGATGCAAGATGTGCTTATGCCAGCTATAAGTCTGGTGTTTGAGCTCTTCAAATTTATGTGCATAAAGGATGGAAGATTAGATGTATTCAAGGACGAGGTGATTCCATTTGTAGTAAAGCTCCATGCCAGGATGTAATTCTCTTCATAAATGACTCCTGTAGCTACAGAGAAACCAATGTACATTTCATCTTCGAGAATGTTGGACAGGGATATATTTTTCATATATAACAGTGGTTTTTTTGGGCGACAACGCACATTGAATGAAGGTTATCTTGAAATCTGAAGCAGTGAAGTTGAGCCTCCATCTAGAATGGGGAACCCTTGCAAGGAGAGGAGTTAGTTGTTCCTCACTGCTTCCCTTTGTCTGACAGAGACAACAAAGAAAGTAGCCTCGGTGATAGATCCATCTCATGATCCTATGGGAAACTACTACTATAGTTTTCCTTCACTGCTCTATGCTTTGATATCTGCTACTACTCAAATTGAGGTGAATATGTACAAATTGAGGTGATATCCCTGTTGCAGAACCATCAAAGCACTATGTAGTGATTGTGTGCTATTTTTTGTCGGTGTTTTGGAAGGGAGCATAAGTGTACCATTAGGAAGGTGGTATAAAATGGTGAAAGATGATAAGATAGGAAGGTAAGATAGGGAGGTAATTGATAAAGGATGTAATGGTGAAAGAGTAAGTTAGGATATGTTATGGGTTTGGAAGGTAGGAAAGTGAATGGGGGGTGATAAATTAAGGATGTGAAGGATGGAATGGGGTTAGGTAGGTGAATTAAAAGTAAGTGTGTATGAGGTTAAGGTTTAGGATAGGATGTAGGAAAGTGGAGGAGGTTAAGATAGGGGATATGAAAGGTAGATGGAAGGTAATAATAATAGGAAGTGAGGTAAAGGTTGTTGGCATTATGTGAACTGGTATGAGGACATAATGACATTGTGTATTGTCATTGATGTCTATATGCTGAAGAGGTGAGAACTAGCATATGTGAGAACTGGTATAACACTGTGAACCGACATTTGTGCCAAAGTGAAGCGGTGTGCTTGTTCAAGGTGAACCAGCATATGGTAATGGGAACTAGCACATGGAAGCATTGTATGACTACCGATTAGTAATCTCAACTTTAGGTTTTCCGTTTGAAGTGCTTCAAGCCTGTGTGGCTCAACCGGTGACTTTGTATGATGAGTCAGCATGATAACGAAGAATTGATCATGCTGCCACATGAAGCCTTGTGTGTGTGAAGGATCTTGCATGAAGGAGATTGTTCCTCACTACCTCGGGAATGTGCGAAGTCTGTAAACAATGATAACGTGTGATGGGTTATCAGCCGCCATGAAATCGGTGGAAAACGAATGATGGAGATTAATCCAGTGTGCTCAATGGTCAGGATTGAACCGTTTGAATTCCTTAACCTAATAGGTTTAGGGTTTAGGGTTTATGCTACCAACCTATCTATTTTCCTATAAGGTCGATGTTGTGACTCTTTCTAGGGTTGGTGGCAAAAGTTTCGTGTGTGTATCTAAGAGAAGAGATATGTGATTCTTTCCAGACCAAAGGAGAGAAGTGATACCTGCAGAGTGTAAGTGCAGAAGGTGAAGAGGGGCTTAAGTGGATCTGCATTGGCATTGAGTGTTGTTACCAGATCATTTTAATACCTGTTGATCTCTAACCACTTCAACAGTTGAGAAATCCCTTAACAGGGTAGCTTTAATAGGCTTATAGTAAATCCTTTAACAGGGTGACTCAAAACCATTGAGTTCTTGAAATCCTCTAACAAGGTAACCTTTAATAGGGTTTAAACCCTTAACTGGGTATTCTAGCCATCCCTTAACTGGGTGATCCCTAACAGGATCGGTTTCTAACAGAACCCATTGTATCAGTCTTTAACCAGACAAGGCTCCTAACAAAGCGGACTTCTAAAGAGTTCAAAAACAAGCTTGTGGGTATTCATCCCCGCCATGGTTTTTCCCAGTTGGGTTTCCACATGAAAAATATGTGTGTCATGTGTGATGTCTTTTTCATGTGATGCTATACTATTTTCTGTCTAGCAGTGAATCATGTTAATCTAGTTGCTTATATGTATAGCTTTGATGGTAGATTACCTGTTCATGCATTAAGTTGAAATGGAAATGAAGTGTTAGATTGTATGAGAAAATAAGTGTCAACCGATTTGTGCTTGTCTCAGTTACTTTGGGTTTTGTCAGTTGTACTCTGTTTAAGGACCGGTGTCACTGTTTGTCTGTCAATGCACAGTGTCTGCAAACAAACTGGTTCAAGAGTGTGTTTTTGTCTATACTGATTCACCCCCCCCCCCCTCTCAGTACCGGTTGGGTACTATTCGTTCATCATTGTGTTATCAAAGGTTATGAGGTGTGGGTTAGAAAATAGGGTGTAGGAAATGGAAGGAAGGGTCATATCACTTTGAGAGTTTTCACCAAGATGAGTAGCCTGAGTATGAACCTCAAATCTTACAAGCCATGAGGATCCACTTGTAGTAGAGGAGCATATACTTGCATCTTGGGAGCTTATTAGGAGTTCACCTTGAATTTGGGAAATACACATTACCTAGCCTCATCATGCATAAATACAAGAGGTACAGACTATAGCAAGCACATATCATGAGCCAAAGGATCATATTCAAGAGTTGCTTCATCTCCAATCCTCTACATTTTTAAGATCCACAAATGGGGTTGAGGTTAATTCTTGGTTACTTAGCTTGGACTTATGCTTTGGGTTGCATCTATATGTGAGCAACTTAAAGGCATAATTTTCAATGCAATTTTTGAGAGGACTTGATTCCACCTTGTGGTACTGGGAGGATAAAATGCACCAACTCACATTGGAAACCCTCTCCAGATACCTTTTTGGAGTGCTTCAAAGTGTGTTCTATTTCAAAATGTTTTTGACAGAGATGCATAGATGAGTTTCACAATTTACATAATAAGGTTTCATAGTGGCTCAACATGAGAGTTATTTTTTGGAGTTCTTGTAGTTTGTATATTACATTCAAGACAAGTTACTTATCAATTATTTCATTACAGGGTGGAAACCCAAAATTTTAGTTTTCCTACACATGGCCAATCCAAATGACTTTAGGGTTGCTATGGAAAAGTCTCTTATGGAAAAGGAGGTACATGGGAGGACACAAGAGGCATGAGAGAAGTTTGTAACCAGCTATGGCAAAGTCTCTCATTTTAGGTATGAGAGACTATAGGGCTATCAAGATAGGCCTTCTATGACTCAACAACCTTTTAGGGGAGAATCTAGTGTTTTTAGTAATTAGGATCTTCTAATTATGGTGGGGCCTAGCCAACATAGGGTTATATGAGAGGCACATGTTATTTATATGTTAGTATCAGATAGAGAGTGCCCACAAGGTTTTAGAGTAGGTGGACACCATCCAAGGATGTCAAAGTAGATAGTTGATATTTGGGTCTTTACCCTCCCAACCACTCAACATATACCACCATGGGTCTTTACCCTCCCAAACACACAAAGGTAAAAGGAAGATTCACTGCTGCAACACTCACTTTTTGTGATAGTCTCAAGCACTTAGCTAGGACAGTCATTCTTCTTCACACAACACTCTCTAACATTAATTATGATGATAGTGTACCTCCTTAAACCTTCCACCAACACCTAACTCAATACCAAACTCTTTCACAATCTTGCTAATGGACTAATTAACTCAACTCATTGTGAAATTGTGACAATCAATGCAAGGTTAGGATAGTAGTAATTAGGATCTTCTAATTATTGTGGAGCCTAGCCAACATAGGGTTATATGAGACAAGGGTAAGTTAAATAGCGATTTCTCCTTCAATTGTTGATCCTAGTTTATGAATTGATCTTAGTTTATCCTTCATGAATTGATCCTAGTTTATCCCCTTAACCCTGATTAATTTATTTAGAGTGTTTATTTCCATTTTAATCCTTTCTTTTACAATTAAATATTATTAAAAAATTGTATTATTGTTCCAAATTTTGTGGATATTTAGGAGACACAAATAAAATATAAATGTAATCATTCCATATTTTTGTAGGAGATATTGGAATGAGACTAAAAGGAAGAGTAGTAAACATGAGTCACAATGAGCACTTTAGGGTAAATCTAAACATTATAAGGAAGATTAGCTTGGAAAAATAGAAGCGTAACTTATTTTCCAATATGCAAGATTATTACTTGGGAAAGAATCTTGAAAGAGGTTTTAAAAGATTCCTTGAGCTAACATTGTCTCACTTGTCCAAAATTATGAGGAAGGATTCATTAATGAAATGGTCATTAACAAGATGGAGAGAATAATAATTAGGAAGAGATAGATTTCACATGCTACTAGGTGACTAGATTGGAGAGAAACTACAGTCAAATCATTTAGCTTGGCAATGACATAGAGTCTTAGAATAGATGCCAACCTTGGTGAATGGAATGAAAATCCCAAACAATTAATGAATGGTGAGACAAGTAGAGGCATCTATAAATTTTGTTTTGAATAAAATAAAGAAAAAACGGGACTAAAACCAAGGGAAATGCACATGGAAAGGATAAAGGGTTATTTCTATGGTTATTTCTAATGTTTGATAAGATAGATATGAATGATTGACCTTAAACTACATGTTTTTAAAGATGAAGGTGCATTTGGGGTTAGATGATCATCCATGACCAAGTCAAAGGAAAGTGATATAAACCTATTTTAAAAATTATATTATCATTATACTCAAGCCATTTGGAAAATATTAAAAAATATATCCAATCTCTTAACTATTTTTCTGAAACCTAGCATTTTGTTTGCCCATGTGAGTGTTCCATTCCTAGAACTAATAAATAAAGAGTGTATTCATGTAGATAAATGAATTAAAATCAATTTGTGATAGTAAACATTCACATAGCATGTATAATTAATTTATTTATGATGGACTTTTAAATGTAATAAATTATCTCCTATAGTTATCTCCTAAAGGTGGGGCAATTAGGTCCATATATGATGAAAGTCAAAATAAATAGTTTGAAGATAATATTAGTTACCTAAAGGATATTACACTTGATTATTTGGTATATCATAACTATTTTGATAAATTTTAAAACCATTAGAGGTACCTTTTGCTTCTGTAGATGAGGCATTCATTCATGTTGAACTTGTGATAGCTTATTTGCCTCTTTATAGACAACAAATTATTCATACGAATTATCATATATACTTGTAACCTCCATCCCAAACCACCTATTTCACTCTTCTTCCTTTGTGTACCTCTTTTATTCTTCCATTACCTCTTTGATTACCTAAATTCAATCCAAAACATAGTGTATATAGCATCAAAAAAATTCCATATTTGATTAATATTATCCACAACATATCGAAAAGACAAATACCACACTTACTATGTCATCAACCAAAAATAATTTAGTTACATATTCAAAGAGTTCAATAATGGAGAAACATCAATGCGGTGCTCTATACATGTCCTCGAAGGTTCAAGAAATACTTATCCTCTATTGGTCCAAACTTTAAATCACTTTCCATGCATGAAAATAATTGCAACCATACACAATTTCCCACCCAATAGATTCTCTCAAGCTATTTTACTATCTTAACATAGGGTAAAGGAAAAGCGGGCCAAAATAGGAATCCAAGTGTCTTAAAAGCCTTCAATACCATAGTGGTGAGGATTGAATTTCTTTCTTTAGTGGTATCTTTCTCTAGATTAATTAGTTGGCGATTATATTAGGACCTTTTCCTAATTAAAAAAAATATATAAAGATTACATCCCTAAATATTGCATTCATAATAGAATAAATTTCTGCAATATTGAGACTAAATTCATAATAGATTCATAGTGATGAATAAAGAAATATTTAAGATTCTCAAAAATTTGATGTTTTCTTTCTCCCAACCGTCATTGAATATTGGGTGATCTTTGAGGCATTATGTCAAACAATTCATGTGCCTTATCTAAGCTTACACATTTTGCATGCATGTGTACCTAGGTAGTTGCACTACAACATATATATTCACTAATCACATTTGGTTGGAAGTTTCTAAATCGATTTCAAACACATTTTGTGTATATCCTGCAATCATAGTATTCCATTAGATCGTGTTTCTTTGATGCATCTCACCAAATAGTTCATGTGATTTCATGTCTATACTTCCACATTTTCCAAACATGTCAAATAGATCATTTCCAACCATAAGCATCTGATATTAATTGCCCTTACCTTCTGCTTTGATGGAAGCCCATACTCTGTTCGAAATGGAAATCTATTGGCACAAGTAGAGAGTATGTTGGCAAATAAAACTGATCAAAATGGAAATCTATTTGTTGCATTGACTGCATTGTGAGGACACTTATGTATTTAATCAACAACATAAAGCAGGAAAGGACATGAGAATATCTCCTCAGGGAGGTATTCTATGACAGCTACGAGGTAGATGAGAGTTTCTTATGCCATTTGCTTTGTTCTATGCAGTCAAACACAGGAACACTATTTGAATTCAAATGCTAACGGTGATTGTCTTTTTAACGGAAATGGACAGGAAGGGACGTCAAGGGAAGGAATGTGCCCACAGCACACCTAAGCGATCAAATCTTAGTGTGTGTTGTTTAAGTCTGCCCCCTTAAGAAATCATAATTGATTGGATCTTCACTCCTAAGACCTTCAAAAGTCTTTAATAGCTTCACTGAGTCCTTTGGTCTTTTGAATGCACCTGCACCAACTTGAATTCTCCTTCAATGCTTGATTGCTTGTTCACTTGGAATTGAATTGATTTTATAATTAAGAGATCACTTGAATTTTAGGTAGACCCCTTCAAATGATAGGGTAGGCTTCCTTTTATACCTAATATATGTCTTGAAAGCATTTTATCATGATGGCTTTAAATTAAAGTACTTTCTCTTCTATCTGGTATTGGTCGAGCAGAGGTTGCATTGCATTGTTGTAGGATACATATTTCCATAGATACAATACAAGTTAAATGTATCCCAAGTTGATGCAAAGCAACCTTTTCTCCTGAGATCACCAGAAAATAGAGAAAGAACTTTAATTTAATGCCATCAGGATAAAAGTCTTTAATCAAGATAGATAAATGGTATGCAACTAGATCTATTTGGAATGCATTACCCAAACACCACAATCGATCAGTCACCTTTGAAAAGAAAGTGGTATGATGAAATATTTAGGCATAAAATAGATGAAATGCACCCCATACTATTGTTGCATAATATTTTGGTCGATGATATTTTTAAAATAGTAAAGGAAGGTGTATGGAACAACCAAATTCTTATCATTATAAACAATGAATATTTTAAGATCCTTTTATGATATGTAAGGTGAGAATATTTTATGAAAGGTCGCTAAATGAATAAACTCTAAACTGATTTTAATATACCTTGAAGTGTGCAATATGGAAGGTTTGTATTCTTAATCTCCTGCCCATTTCTTAATTTAAAAGATGATACCTTTATTAAATATCTCCTCTATTAAATATCTTTATTAACTTGATTTCTCCTTCAATTCTTGATGAATGCTTGAATTCCTATTCACTTGGAATTGAATTGATTTTATAATTAAGAGATCACATGAATTGTAGGTAGACCCCTTCAAATGACAGGGTAGGCTTCCTTTTATACCTAATATATGTCTTGAAAGCATTTTATCTTGATGGCTTTAAATTAAAGTACTTTCTCTTCTTTCTGGTATTGATGGAGCAGAGGTTGCATTGCATCGTCCTAGGATACATATTTTCGCAGATACAACATAAGTTAAATGTATCCCAGGTCGATGCAAAGCAACCTCTGCTCCAGAGATCACCAGAAAATAGAGAAAGAACTTTAATTTAATGCCATCAGGATAAAATTCTTTAATCAAGACAGATAAATGGTATGCAATTGGATCTATTTGGAATGCATTACCCAAACACCACAATCATACAGTCACCTTTGAAAAGAAAGTGGTATGATGAAACATTTAGGCATAAAATAGATGAAATGCACTCCATACTACTGCTGCATAATATTTTGGTCAATGATATTTTTAAAATAGTAATGGAAGGTGTGTGGAACAACCAAATTCTTATCATTATAAACAATGAATATTTTAAGATCCTTTTATGATATGTAAGTTGAGAATATTTTATGAAAGGTCTCTAAATGAATACACTTTAAAATGATTTTAATATACCTTGAAGTGTGCAATATGGAAGGTTTGTATTCTTAATCTCCTGCCCATTTCTTAATTTAAAAGATGATATCTTTAGTAAATATCTCTATTAAATATCTTTATTAACTTGATTTCTCCTTCAACTCTTGATGAATGCTTGATTGCATGTTCACTTGGAATTGAATTGATTTGATAATTAAGAGATCACTTGAATTGTAGGTAAACCCCTTCAAATTACGGGTTAGGCTTCCTTTTATACCTAATATATGTCTTGAAAGCATTTTATCCTGATGGCTTTAAATTAAAGTACTTTCTCTTCTATTTGGTATTGGTGGAGTAGAGGTTGCATTGCATCGTCCTAGGATACATATTTCCATAGATACAACTCAAGTTAAATGTATCCCAGGTTGATGCAAAGCAACCCCTTCTCCAGAGATCACCAAAAAATAGAGAAAGAACTTTAATTTAATGTCATCAAGATAAAATTCTTTAATCAAGACAAATAAAATTTGAGTTTGATTGTCATCATTTACTTTGCCAAATTCTTCACATGTAACTCTTGAATCAATTTACTACTCACAAGAATTTTATTATGTCTCAAATATAGGGAAATGGAAGGCTTCAAATAGAAAATTTGTA
This sequence comes from Cryptomeria japonica, assembly GCF_030272615.1. Taxonomy (NCBI): domain Eukaryota; kingdom Viridiplantae; phylum Streptophyta; class Pinopsida; order Cupressales; family Cupressaceae; genus Cryptomeria; species Cryptomeria japonica. Next base: position 694,681,969 of record NC_081408.1, on the reverse strand, counting down.
TATGCAACTAAATCCATTGACTAATCAGAAGAACTAAATTAAGAAACAGTTTGATCATCTGAGAGATGTTGTAGACTTGCAACTCACCAGCTACTTAGTTTTTGCGGGTAAGAATTTTTTTTTGTTTTGGTTATGGTTGTGGTGTTTATAGGGAGACATTTACAAATTTATATCTAATTTCACTATTTAATGGTTTATGGGTTTGTAATGGTAATTTAATGTTCTTTCATATTTTTGTATATATTCTTTATAATAGCCTATTATATTGATTTATTCTATTATGCATAATGGTGTGGGTCAGACGGGTTTGTCGTCGGTGCATGAAAGCATTGAATGAGTTCTACTTTTAAAAATTACATGAAACATTTTTAATTTATTTGATTCAGTATTATTTGCAAAAAATGATTATCAATGATGTTTCCTTTCTCCAAGAATTGTCTAGGATATTTCCATCAGATAATATGTAACATCGAATGACTAAATCTTTTCATTACAAATGCTTATTTTATTTAATTACTATCTGAGTGTGAATTGAAATTTATATATGTACGGAAGCAGAACATACAAGCTGAAGAGTCATGTGCAAGAAAATTTCCTAAAAGAAAGCAAGCAGGCATTATCTTGAATGACATGGAAACAAGCTCATCAGCTGCCTAGAAGAGAGCAATTGGAGAACGGTAGAGGAAAGTGTTTAAGGGTGATAAATAGATAGAGAGTATGCAATACAAACCAACAATGTCTGGAGTGTCTGATGTGACATCTCTAATTTATGTCCGGAGGGACTAACTGGTTTTGGAGTTCCTGCAAAACCTATTGGGCCACGCTTGGAGGAAATCATTGTGTTCATGAAAGGAGCACCTTTTTTCTATTATGAGAATGATGCTTTTGCACTGAGGGATATTTGGAAGTCAATATCCAAAAATTTCTATAGTGTGGAACCAGAGTTGGCAGACTCGAAGTAATTTTTCAGCTTTTAGAAGACCAAGAGGTTATGTACACAATCTCCCAATAGAAGGGCGATTTCAAGCATTACCTCTCCCCCCATGACTATTCAAGAAGCACTTCCTCAGACAAAGGACTATTGGCCTCCATGGTATCAAAGAAAAAAATTGAAGCATAGACTCTAGATGATGTGGTGGTGTCCTTCATGAAGAACTCTGCACTATAATTGAAAATTCATGAGGGAAACTGCAAGATAGTGAAGAGAAATACAATCTTGAAAAGTGGGAAGAATGGATCTTGGTTTGGGTGGGGCCAAGTTAGGTGGCTCCTCTAGAGGTTGACGAGATAGAAATTATATTAGGATTTGAAAAAGATCAGACTCGTGGAACTTCATGTGCGAGTGATTGATTGTCGTGTTTGGGTAATGCATTCCAAATAGATACAGTTGCATACCATCAGGATAAAATTCTTCAATCAAGACATTACCCATTTGGAATGCAACTATATCTATTTGGAATGCATTACCCAAACACCGCAATCAATCACTCGCACACGAAGTTCCACGAGTGTGATCTTTTTCAAAGCCTAATATGATTTCTATCTCATCAAGCTCTAGAGGAGCCACCTGACTTGGCCCCACCCAAACCAAGATCCATTCTTCCCACTTTTCAAGATTGTATTTCTCTTCACTATCTTGTAGTTTCCCTCGTGAATTTTCAATTATAGTGCAGAGTTCTTCACAAAGGACACCACCACATCATCTAGAGTCTATGCTTCAATTTTTTTCTTTGATCCCATGGAGGCCAATAGTCCTTTGTTTGAGGAAGTGCTTCCTGAATAGTCATGGGGGGGAGAGGTAATTCTTGAAATCACCCTTCTATTGGAATATTGTGTACATAACCTCTTGGTCTTTTGAAAGCTGACAATTACTTCGAGTCCGCCAACTCTAGTTCCACACTATAGAAATTTTTGGATATAGACTTCCAAATATCCTTCGGTGCAAAAGCATCATTCTCATAATAGAAAAAAGGTGCTCCTTTCATGAACACATTGATTTCCTCCAAAGCGTGGCCCAATAGGTTTCGCAGGAACTCCAAAACCAGTTAGTCCCTCCAGACATAAATTAGAGACGTCACATCAAACACTCCAGACATTGTTTATTTGTATTGCATACTCTCTATCTATTTATCACCCTTTAACACTTTCCTCCGCTTTTCTCCAATTTCTCTCTTCTAGGAAACTGATGAGCTTGTTTCCATGTCATTCAAGATAATGCCTACTTGCTTTCTTTTAGGAAATTTGTTTGCACATGACTCTAAAGCTTGTATGTTCTACTTTCATATAGATATAAATTTTAATTCACGCTCAGATAATAATTAAATAAAATAAGCATTTGTAAAGAAAAGATTTAGTCATTCTATGTTACATATTATTTGACAAAAAGATCCTAGACAATTCTTGGAGAATAGAAACATCATTGATAATCATTTTTTGCAAATAACACTGAATCAAATAAATAATAAATGTTTAATGCAATTTTAAAAAATAGAACTCGTTCAATGCTTTCATTCACCGACGACCAAGCCATTTGACCCACATCATCTCTCACCGTCAGATTTCCGATGACAACTAATGAAACGTCCGACAAGGATGTTGTATATCCGACATCACTTCCATGTCGGACAGTCGTTGAGGAGAAATCATAACAGTCATCGAAAATCCGATGATATTTGTGGTGAGGGGTGAAAATATAGCCATCATCATATGAGTTCATTACATCGTCGGATGACCAACGCAAATGGCATCGTCGGGTAGCCCGACGATGAGTTTTTGACAGTAAATTTTGTCAAAAGTCTGACATTTGGTCGTCGCAAATTCGACAATTAGCTATCTAAAATTAGGACCAAATGTACTAGTGCATTGATTCACCCTCCACCCTCTCAGTGTTCTTGGATTCCAACAGATACCTCAAATGAGCTCACAAGGCCTCTATTTATAGTATTTGAAGGCCAAGGGGTAGATGGATTTTGACCGATAGGTGTGAGTGGTAGATGGATTTGACTAGAAGATGTAGGTGGTAGATGGTACTGGTAGATGTGAGTGGTAGATAAGAAAAGTAGATGAAAAAGTAGGAGGAACTTTTGGAGGGTAGTGAAAGTGGAGTGGTAAGTGGTGGTACGTACTATGGAATATTATCATAGTGGAGTACGTACTCTGATATGTGCAAGCTCATCTAGGCCCCTTTACAATTTATTTAATAATTTCTAAACTTTCCTACTGACCCACTATTTACTAATTTATTTACTATCACTTTTTGTATTCTCAAAAACTAAGAACAGTCCACTTAACACCCGTAAGTGGCTATAGGGATCTTACTTTTACATGGGTTTTGCATCTTGTTGCCAATCTTCACATGGCTGACATCATGGATTTTTTAAATAGGGTTGCATTCTACTGTCAGATCTTAATGTGGTTGACTTCATGGCACAGACAAACCCTTGTGCTAGTTGAGATGCAAGACATTACATTACTAAGCATAGAATATACTAAACTAATTTGCAAGGAGGAATATCAAACCAAATGATTGACAATGTTAGTCCTTGCTTTATTACAAGCCTAATTATATACATACTAAATATTTATAATTTTATTATTTCTCACCAACCATTATCCCAATCTAGAATGCACCATCTTCCAATGTCTGGTATAAGCAAGAGACCACTGAAATTATCTGGATTATCAAACTCCATAATATATATGCAGTGATAATTATTCTTTAGTTTGATGATAGCTAGTTGTCCATCAAGTGAGTACCATTCTCCCATTATTCCAGTATTTGAATGCTCAATATACCATTATAGCTGACTACTAGTGACATATACACATAGGGTGAGAATGTGCAATAAAGTATTTTTCTCAGTGTCTGTCTTAAAAGGTGTTAGCTGAGATAATTGTATCTTGAAACAAGGACTGAAAATGTTTAAAAGCTTTGGTAGGCTATGGAAACCATATGGAAAAAGTCTTGTAATATCTCTACATCGAAGAATGATGTGAGCATTTTTATATTGTGTTAACAAATGCTTTAACACAACTAGTCTTCAAACTTTAAAAGCTGATTTTGACTTTTGAACACTACCATCAAAACTATTCAGCTCATAGGCTGTCAACTTGGCTATGATGGAGTCCAAGGATGCCTTAAACTTTTCTATTGATCTCAACTCCTAAATACCAGCAACCCTTATTGCATAGACTGGCAACAGGGATCTCAGGACTTTACTGACCATAGTGGAATCTTCTATTTTGCCACCTGCACTCTTTATTTCTCCAACAATTATTTTGATTCTTATTCCATACTACTGAATGGTCTCTCTTTCAACCATCCTCATGTCTTCAAACTTTCCTCTCAAGCTCTCTTCCTTAGCCTATTTTACATGCTCATCACCACCATAGATATTTTCAAGAGCATCCCATACTTCTTTGGGATTTGCCTTGTCCTAAATATCAATAAACTCAATGTTAGATAGACTACTGATGAGGGCTTCCATGACTTGCCCATTTTCTTGTATCTCTCTCTTTTGGTCATCGGTGAGAGTACCAGTAGGAACAACATATATATTTTCAACATAACTCCAGTGTTGAACACCCATGCTTTTGATGAATATCTCCATCCTGTCTTTCCATATACCAAAGTTTTCCCTGTTGAACTTTGGACCTTCCCTCTTCATCATTTGGCTAGGATCTTTTCCTCAGGCGGTTAAGCTTACAACACAGTGGACCTGGAGCACTCTGATACCAATTGATAACTCAATGATAAACCACTAGTACCAAACTGGTACTGAGAGGGGGGGGGTGAATCAGTACAAACACAAATACAATCCAAAACTGGTTTGACAGCAAACACTCACAATGACTGATAAACAAAGATACTGGTAAAATAGAGTGCAACCGGTAACATCCAGTATAGCTCAGTTAGTCATGAACCGGTCACTCACTAAGCTTTTCTCTTAGCTCAATACCACATTATCATAATATTCACATGCATGAACTAGTAGACTTAACCATCAAATCTTCACAACAGTGAGTTCAACATGTTTTATAGATAGGCATAAAACAGAGAACCTTCATGTGCATAATAGATAAAACAAAGTATCACAAGACAAAAGCATTTCACATGACACACATATTTTCCACGTGGAAACCCAACTGGGAAAAACCATGGTGGGAATGAATACCCACAAGTTGCTTTTTGAACTCTTTAGAAGTCCACGCTGTTAGGAGCCTTGTCCGGTTAAGAATATTACAATAGGTTCTAGTAGGAACTGATCCTATTAGGGATCACCCGGTTAAGGGATACCCAGTTAAGGGTTAAACCCAGTAGGGTCACCTTGTTAAAGGATTTTAAGAACTCAATAGCTGAAAGGATCTCCTAAGCTTCTCTAGCTTCTCAGAACTCATTAGCTTTGAGTTACCCGGTTAAGGGATTTATAGCAAGTCGGTTAAGATCACCCGATTTAAGGGATTTTGAATCAAGCCAGTTAAGGCTACCCTGTTAGGGGATTTTACAACTGTTGAAGTGGTTAGAGATCAACAGGTATTACAATGATCTGCTAACGGCACTTAATACTAATACAGATCTGTTTAGGCTCCTCTTTTCCTTCTACACATTCACTTTGCAGGTATCTCTTCTCTCCTATGGTCTGCCAAGAATCTCATATCACTTTTGTTGGATACACACTCATAACTTTTGCCAACAACTTCAGACAAAAACCTAACATCGACCTTATAGGGAACATACAGGTTTGTAGCAACAACCTTAAACACTAAACTTGTTCGGTTGAGAAATTCAAACGGTCCGATCCTGACTGTTGAAACATACTGCATTAAATGCACCAGTCTTGAGTTGATCTCAAGACATTCTCCATCGTCCATTATCCATCATTTTCATGGCAGTTGATAACCCATCACGTGTTATCACCATTTGACAGACTTCGCACATTCCCAAGGTAGATAGGAATAGTCTTCTTCATGCAAGATCCTTCACGCACACAGAGCTTACATGGCAACATGATCTATCCTCCATCATATTGCTAACTCATCACACAAATATCACCGATTGAGTCACACAGACTTGAGATACTCCAACCGAAAACCCCAAAGTGGAAGTTACCTTACCAACCAGTAGTCATACAATGCTTCCATGTGCCGGTTCCCATAACTGTATGCCGGTTCACTTTGAACAAATGTGCCACTTCACTTTGGCATATACTGGTTCACACATGTCAGTACCTCTTTCTTCACTTATCTCATGTGCCGGTTCACACTATGTCTCATATTGACATCAATGACAACATACAATATCATTATGTCTTCATTCTAGTTTACATAAGGCTCATGCCGGTTCACATAATGCCAACAATCTCCCCCTTTGGCATTGATGGCAATATACAAAAGATATCTTCTCTGCTTCACATCTTCTCCCCATTTGCTGCAGATATCGTTTCACTTCACTTCTTCTCCCCCTTCGATAACAATGCCAAAGTGGAGGTACAGTCATCACTATTTCCTCATGCTACTCCCCCTGAGGAGTAGCATCCTTAAACACACCAATCAAGCAAAGATTTGTTTATCCAATACCTGACTAATGTGGAACAACCACTTTTAGTTCACCTCCTGAAGGGGCAATACCCCTAATTCACCTCTCAAATTCACAAATGTGGTCTTTGGGAGAGGTTTGGTGAATATGTCTGCTAACTACTCCTTACTGGACACATGCTCCAGTGCAATCTCTTTATTCTGAACCTTTTCCCTCAAGAAATGATACTTAAGCTCAAAATGCTTGGTTCTAGAATGTAAAACCGGATTCTTTGATATATTGATAGCACTTGTGTTATCACAAAATATACTTACTGGTTCAGATACAGGGATCTTGAAGCCTTCTAGTACATGCTTCATCCAAATTGTCTGAGTGTACTTCATGAAAGCTACAACATACTCCGCTTCCACTGAAGACTAAGAGATGCAACTCTGCTTTTTACTCATCCATGAGACCAATATACCACCGAGAAATAATGCGCCACCGGTTGTACTCTTCTGGTCATCCATATTACCGGCCCAATCAGCATCTGTGAATACTTTTAGATTGAAATTATTGTTGTATGGGTACCACAATCCATAGTCAATTGTTCCCTTTAGATACCTAAGAATCCGCTTAACTGCACTCAAGTGAGATTCTCTTGGACTCTTCTGGAACCTTGCAGTGATGCCAACTGCATGTGCAATATCCGGTCTACTATGCACTACATAATGCAACTTACCAATCATTGACCGGTATTCCATCTCATCAACCAGTGTGGAATCATCTTGCTTTGTCAATTTGCAACCGGTCACCATTAGTGTACCAACCGGTTTGCTATCTTCCATGCCAAAAGTCTTCAACACCTCTTTGACATATTTGGACTGAGTGATGAAGATTTCATCTTTCATCTGTTGGATCTGCAGTCCAATGAAGAACTTAATCTCCCCTATGAGTGACATTTCAAACTCTTTCTTCATCTCATCAACAAACTCATGACTCATCTTGTCATCTCCACAAAAGATGATGTCATCAACAAAAACTTCACAGATCGAGATCTGATCTTCTTTAGACTTCAAGTAGATATTGCTATCTTCACTTTTTCTCTCAAATCCAATCTTCACAAGATGGGAATGTAGGTGCTCATACCATGCCCTCGGTGCTTGCTTTAGACCATATAATGCTTTGTGTAGCCTACATACCATGTCACTATCTTCAGATAGGGTAAACCCATCTGGTTGCTCAATATATACCTCCTCTTCAAGTACACCATTTAGGAATGCAGATTTTACATCCATTTGATATACCTTGAATCTCTTAAAAGCTGCATATGTAAGAAGCATACGAACTCCTTCCAGTCTGGCTACAGGAGAAAAGGTTTCCCCATAGTCTTCACCTTCTTCTTGAGCATATCCTTTGCATACCATTCTGGCTTTATTCCTAATCACTGTGCCATCCTCATTCAACTTATTTCTGAACACCCATTTGGTGCCAATGACATTTTTATGCTCTGGTCTGGGTACCAAGGACCATGTACCATTTTTCTCTATCTGGTCAAGTTCTTCACCCATTGCCTTGATCTAGTCTTCATCATTATGAGCCTCTTTGAATGATTTAGGCTCAAATTTAGAGATCATACATAAGTTTTCTCTGATCTTTCTTCTGGTAAGGATTCCTGCATCCTTATCACCTATGATCTGCTTGGGATCATGATTCAACTTGACATACCGAGGAATGGTCTTAATTGGTTCTTCTTGCTTTTCTTCTTCATCCTTATCTTCATCAGTATCAACATTCATCGGTTTAGGAACACTGTTACTAGTGCTCGGTTGACTGACAACTAGTTCTCAGAAGGTTGCAACCGGTTCATTTACAACTTGCTCACTGCCAGTTTTTTCAGTCTTCTCAGAGGATTCATCAACTCTTACATTGATGCTTTCCATAATTCTCTGAGTCCTATTGTTGTAGCACTTGAAAGCTTTACTCTTGGTGGAATATCCTAGAAATATTCCTTCATCACATTTAGCTTCAAATTTGCCCTAATGTTCACTCCTCTTGATGTAACATTTGCTACCAAAGACCTTAAAATAGTTTACCACAAGGGTCTTACCGGTCCAATACTCATAAGGAGTTTTGTCCTTGCCCTTTTTGATGAGTACCTGGTTCATAGTGTAAACTGTAGTGCTCACCACTTCTCTCCAAAAGGTGTGAGCAACCTTTCCTTGGATCAACATAGTTCTAGCTGCTTCAACCATAGTCTGGTTATTCATCTCTACTAGGCCATTCTGCTATGGAGTCTGGGGGGCAAACAATGTCTCTTGATGCCAAATTCTTCACAGTACTTGTTGAATTCATGGGAAGTGAATTCCCCTCCTTGATCAGTTCTGAGACACTTGATCCTTTTACCGCTTTCCTTTTCCACTAATGCTTTGAAAGCTTTGAATTTCCCAAAAGCTTCAAACTTGTCTTTCAAGAATGTGACCTACATCATTCTTGAGCAGTCATCAGTGAGAATCATGAAGTACCTATCACCCTGCACACTTCTAGTTTTCATAGGATCACATAAATCAGTATGCACAAGATCAAGCAAGTTGTCAGCAGTGAAAGATTTACCTTTAAAAGTTGAGGAAGACATTTTCCCCAATTGACATTCTCTACAGAAGGTATTATCCAGTTTTCTCAGCACCGGCAACCCTCTAACTGCCTTGATCTTACTAGCTTTCACAATGTTGTCAAAATTCACATGGCAGAATCTCCTATGCCATATCCAGCTATCATCAAGCTTAGCCATAAGACATGTACTTATATTAGCATTTAGATGAAATAGGTTACCTTTAGTCTGCATGCTAGTGGCTACCAGTTTACCATCTTTACCTTTGATTCTGCAAACTCCATTCTTGAATTGCAGAGTGAGTCCACTGTCATTTAACTGGGCAACACTTAGAAGGTTGTGTCTGAGACCATCAACCCAATACACATTGTCAGCACTACTCTTTCCATTCAAGGAGATGGACCATCTACCTTTGACCATGCATGGTGCATCATTTCCAAAGCAAACCACACCACCATCATACTCTTCTAATAATAGAAACTTGCTCTAGTCACTAGTCATATGGTGAGAGCAGCCACTATCAATGATCCACTCATTGGAATCATCAAACCGGGAGACAAGAGCCTTCTTGTCTGTCACATCTTCCGTTATAGCAACGAACACAATGTCTTCATTCTCTTCATCTTCTGATTCCTCATCTGTGACACCTTCATCAACTGCCACAAAACAATTTCTCTGGTTTCCTCCTTTGAATTTCTTGAACCTTCCGGTTTGTCCTTGCTATCACTATTAGGACAGTTCATAGCAATATGTCCTATCCAGTTGCAGGAGAAACATTTCAAAGGTAGCTTACCTTTGTATTTACCAGTTCCTTTCGGGAATCTCCTGGCTAGAGGAGCTTCAAATTCCATCAGAAACTCTTCATCATTCATTTCTCTGTTCTGACTAGGTTCCCCACTAGTGCTAGCCTCTTTTCCTTTTTCGGATGGTATAGCAGAAGCTTTAAAAACTGATTTTGACTTTTGAACACTACCATCAAAACTATTCAGCTCATAGGTTGTCAACTTGGCTATGATGGAGTCCAAGGACGCCTTAGACTTGTCTCTTGATCTCAACTCCTGAATACCAGCAAACCTTATTCCATAGATTGGCAACAGGGATCTCAAGACTTTACTGACCACAATGGAATCTTCTATTTTGCCACCTGCACTCTTTATTTCTCCAACAACTGTTTTGATTCTTATTCCATACTGCTGAATGGTCTCTCCTTCAACCATCCTCATGTCTTCAAACTTTCCTCTCAAGCTCTCTTCCTTAGCCTGTTTTACATGCTCATCACCACCATAGATATTTTCAAGAGCATCCCATACTTCTTTGGGATTTGCCTTGTCCTGAACATCAATAAACTCAATGTCAGATAGACTACTGATGAGGGCTTCCATGACTTGCCCATTTTCTTGTATCTCTCTCTTTTGGTCATCGATGAGAGTACCGGTAGGAACAACATATATATTTTCAACATAACTCCAGTGTTGAACACCCATGCTTTTGATGAATATCTCCATCCTGTCTTTCCATATACCAAAGTTTTCCCTGTTGAACTTTGGACCTTCCCTCTTCATCATTTGGCTAGGATCTTTTCCTCAAGCGGTTAAGCTTACAACACAGTGGACCTGGAGCACTCTGATACCAATTGATAACTCAATGATAAACCACTAGTACCAAACTGGTACTGAGAGGGGGGGGGGTGAATCAGTACAAACACAAATACAGTCCAAAACTGGTTTGACAGCAAACACTAACAATGACTGATAAACAAAGATACTGGTAAAATAGAGTGCAACCGGTAACATCCAGTATAGCTCAGTCAGTCATGAACCGGTCACTCACTAAGCTTTTCTCTTAGCTCAATACCACATTATCATAATATTCACATGCATGAACTAGTAGACTTAACCATCAAATCTTCACAGCAGTGAGTTCAACATGTTTTATAGACAGGCATAAAACATAGAACCTTCATGTGCATAACAAATAAAACAAAGCATCACAAGAGAAAAGCATTTCACATGACACACATATTTTTCACGTGGAAACCCAACTAGGAAAAACCACGGTGGGAATGAATACCCACAAGCTTCTTTTTGAACTCTTTAGAAGTCTGCTCTGTTAGGAGCCTTATTCTATTAAGAACATTACAATAGGTTCTGGTAGGAACCGATCCTGTTAGGGATCACCCGGTTAGGGGATACCCGGTTAAGGGTTAAATCTGGTAGGGTCACCTTGTTAGAGGATTTTGTCATGCCCACTTTTGGGCACGAACGGAAATTTTTTTTTTTGTTAAAATACTTACTAATTAGCGACTTACTTAATTAAAATAATCAACTGAGTGTGATTAACTTAAATAAATAAATTGCATTTTGGGTTAGGTCAAACTATATTAGTTTTAAACGGGTAATTAAACTCAATTGGGTGACAAGGCTTACTAAGGCATCTACGAGCTAAAATCTCTCCCAAATGGATTAGCACTAATCTTCGTTAATAAATCATTAGAATCTCAAGTATAACGATAACTCTCAAATTTTAAACTTTCTTTATGAAATTGGTTTTATCATTTCTATCCTTCCAGGATTTCTAAATTTATTTATCCTTGAAATTTAAATCACCTTATTTATAAAAAACCTTATGAAATAAAAATACTTTATAACATTTGACTTATTTGGCCCCCTTGGCCTACAAATAATTTTTGTGCTTACACCCCTTTCTTCTTAAAAGCTAATCTACCTATTTATATTCAAAAATCTTCTTATATAACTCTTCTAATTCATTAATAATTTTAAAAGGAAAAATTACATTACCTAATTCAAAAAATCAAAAATATGGTTCCAATTAAATAAGTTTAACCCCTCATGGAATTTAATTCTCTCTTATAAAAGTCCTTCTATAAGGTTTCATCTACATTTACCCAATATTTAACGAAAGTATTCAAATCTTAACTTTACATCTAACATTACTAATTCAAATCAAATATCGATACTTATTTGTATATATATATATATATATATATATATATATATATATATATATATACATATATATATATATATATATATATATATAAATTTTTTTTTCTACATAACTATCTATATGTTCACTTATAATGATATATCAAGGGAGGGAGAAAAAGAGGTGCTTATCTTTTTTTTGTGAAGTTGATTCCCTCTTATTTTATTTTTTTTAAATTTATACTTCCCTCCTCACCCATCTTTTTATTTTAAAAGCATTGGTGTGTTGCCCTAACCCGTAACTAGGGTTAGGGCAAGTTTTAGAACATCTTTTTTTTATTTTGTTTATGTGCTATGTGTGTCGCGTGCAGGGTGTGTGGAGGAGAGTCGGCGGCCGAGATACAGCGTGCAGGGCGGCCGAGCCCAACCTCCACCCCACCCCTTCCCTTTTATTTGCGTTTGTTTTCACGTATCCGGGTGGGGGTTATACCTTGGTTAAAATCGCAGCGAAGGGAGCGGAAAACGGCGGAGTGAGAGGTAGCCGAACAGAGCATCCCAAATTCCCAGCGCCGTTTACCATTTCATGCAGTGCGGAGAGGTGGAGGCGGGGGTTGCCGCCGGCTGCGGCAGCGCCGCCCAGCCTGCGGCCCCGCAGGTCCTGGACGACGCCGCCCACGGGTCTGCGGTCCCCGCAGGCCGTGGACGTCGCCACCCAGGGGCTGCGGGTTCTGCAGCCTAGGGACGCCGCCGCCCGGGGCCGCGGCCACGAGAACCCTAAAATGCTGCTTTCTTTGATGTTGTTTGCTGGTAAAAAAAATAATTAATATAAATCGTGGAGTATGTTTTGTGTTATGTTTTTTTAAACAAAGTTAAAACATTCCAAAGTTTACAATATGTTTTTTTTTTTTTTTAAAACAACATTTTTACTATATATATATATATATATCTGGTAAAATAACATGCATAAGGGTTTCTGTATAATAACAGGCAGATTTTCTTATAAAGGAATAAATATATATATATATATATATATATATATATATATATATATATATTTACATATATATATATATATTTATATATATATTTACATATATATATATATATATATTTATATATATATTTAATCTTATTATCAGTTTTCTTCTTTTTTTTTGTAATATTAAATCTGTAACAAAACTTCACTGTATTCTCTTATTATAACTGAATTTGAAGGATAGAAAATAAAATATATATATATATATATATATATATATATATATATATATATGTTTTGTATAACACCATTTAAGCTACTTGAAAACCCTTTTTTTTAAAAACATAAAGAACCATTCATATATTCTTGCAGTTTCATTAATAAGAAAAGAGCATTTATATATTTTTTTTTTAATACACTAAGACTGAATGCAAATCTCTTAGAAAATAAATAGACTACAACTATTAGGATTTCTTTTTCTGCAAATAATGGAAAATAATTTACTGTTTTTAACTAAATATACAGCAGCATATTCTTGAGGAAAATGGTGTAACATCTAAACATTAAATTTCAGTTTACTCACAAGTGCATACATTTTTTTTTTTTATGCAAAACATTAAAATCAAGATGCAAACTAACATTTTATTTTCTTTTTGCAAAACTACCAAGTAGGGAAAAACATGGGTATTCATTGACAAATATAAATACAAGGTTGATAAGGATACAAAATAAATATTATTACAAATGGGATGAAATCCCAACAATGCTTTTTCTCTACTTAATAACTTGAATATAATACAACACTTTTCCCTTTCTTGAAAGTAAATACTACACATGCTCTCTTTTCTCTTTTTATACAAACTACTACATTCAATCTATCTCTTTTTTTGAAACACCTTTCTGCAACAAAAGTAAACAGCCACATAGCTCTTTATTTCATCTTTTCCCATTCCCATGCAACCTGCAATAAAACACATTTTGACCATGGGAAGCTCACCTCCCAGCCTAGGCTTACTAGAAGCCACCCCCGAGCTTGGAGAACCAAGCACTAGACGGGTTACAAACATGCAAAGCCCACAACAAACATAGGAACATATTTACATTCAAATTTCCCTTCCCAAGCTACACATTCACCACTTTCATGGTGACTCTTCCATGGGTGGAAGTGGACCAAGTACCAATGGGGAGAATGCATGCCAAAACAATACAACATAAGCCACCTCATGGCAACACAAATGCAACCAAAAATACTTCCTCAATCCTTATGCCCCCCAAAAGGCTCATGGCCATATTTACTCCCCTTATGACCCCCAAATGCATACACAAGGCTATGCATCAAGGGTCACCAAGGACACCCTTGAGAACACTCTCCACAAGGAGAGCCTCTCACCCATGGCTATCATACTCCTTCCACCCCAAGATCTTCCTACCCTCCCAAGGGTAGGAGATCTTGGACACTCCCAAAAACAACAAGAAACACAAACAATCACATAGAAAAGAAAACTACACATTTTAACTTCAACAAAAACTTCATAAAACACATTCTTACAAGCAACTCTTTTCTTTTACAAAACAACATAACTAACACTTACAACATAACAAGAGGAGGTAAGAGGTAACCAACCTTATTCTGCCAATAGGTTTGCTAAAATTAGTTGGGGATGAGCTGCCCAATTCCACACTAACTTTCTCCAAATTTCACCAAAAGTGCTAAATCTCCTACTAACTTTTTCAAACAAGCATAATCTCCAAGAAAGGAGAGTGGGTGATTACTCACTAAGTTTCCAAATTCTTGCCTAAGAAGGCCTCTCACACACTTCCCAACCCCTTGGGTGAGGTGTGAGTTCCCATTGGTTGCCCTTCCCAAACTCTTACACATTACCAAACTTGGAAAGGGAAAAGGGTGGAAGAAGATGGGGAAGAGAGCTTAACTTCTAAAGGGAAGGTTCTCTCTATCCTAGGAAGAACTTTCTAAGTTGAATTTTCGTGCATCTTGAAAATATCACTTTTTGAAGTGACTACATAGTCACATGGGAGAAGTCACATGTTGCAAAATACCCCTAACCCATAGGTATACCCTTTGGACCTTTGGAAAAGTCTTAAAACTTACCCTAGGAGTCCATTAAACCCTTTGGAAACCCAACTGAAGTTTACCTACGGGTCAACCTTGAGTTGACCACTCCCAAGACTCCCTACCCAAGGCAAATTTGGGACCACACTCATGTTTTTGAATGGCTTTGGTAGAAACAAAACTCCCTCCAAGAGACAAGTCAAAATCAATGACACTTAATCAGCACATGTGTCAAGTGACACAACAAAAATACAATATAAAAATCACACATGGAATTTGTCTCTTGAAGGATTACACATATACATATAAATTAAATTTTACACTCAAGCATTATACACATCACAAATAAAATACATTACAAGGGGGTGTTGTCTCTCCAAATAGACAACTCCTGGCTTAACAAACGCACATTGGTCTAGGCTTGGTTCTCCATTAAATTCCATGGTCACATGGATAATTTTCCTGCACATCTCAATTAACACATTAGTAACTCCAAATAATCACATTCATACATGATCAAATACATGGATTCCATAGCACATCAAACACTCATACATTAGGCAACAATAATTCAATATCTCATTTGTTTCAAATTCAATTTCACATAAGCAATTAACATAAATTCCCAAAATTGAACCATTCTTAAATAAGCATCATTTTTCTATCATCAAAATAAAATCCTGCAAATTTCCAATAATGACATTCACCATCATAATGAAATTCTATTCTAGTAACATATGTAAAGTTTCATAATCATCATGCATGAAATAAAACATCAACATATGTCAGTGTGATCCAAATCAGGGAATCATATAAGTTCTAAGTCGATAATGCATAAAATAAAGCATCCATAATAGTCTCAATATGCAAATAACTGAAAATGTCAAACTGAATCGGGGTAGGGCCTCACAGATTTTAAGAACTCAATAGCTGAAAGGATCTCCTAAGCTTCTCTAGCTTCTCAGAACTCATTAGCTTCGAGTTACCTAGTTAAGGGATTTAGAGCAAGCCAGTTAAGACCACCCGATTTAAGGGATTTTGAATCAAGCCAGTTAAGGCTACCCTGTTAGGGGATTTTTCAGCTGTTGAAGTGGTTAGAGATCAACAGGTATTACAATGATCTGTTAATAGCACTTAATACTAATATAGATCCGTTTAGGCTCCTATTTTCCTTCTGCACATTCACTTTGTAGGTATCTCTTCTCTCCTATGGTTTGGCAAGAATCTCGTATCACTTTCATTGGATACACACTCAAAACTTTTGCCAACAACTTCAGACAGAAACCTAACATCAACCTTATAGGGAACATACAAGTTGGTAGCAAAAAACTTAAACCCTAAACTTTTTAGGTTGACCAATTCAAACAGTTCGATCCTGACCGTTGAAACATACTGCATTAAATGCACCAGTCTTGAGTCAATCTCAAGACATTCTCCATTGTCCATTATCTACCATTTTCATGGTGGCTGGTAACCCATCATGCGTTATCACCATTTGATAGACATCACACATTCTTGAGGTAGATAGGAATAGTCTTCTTCATGCAAGATCCTTCACGCGCACAGAGCTTACGTGGCAACACGATCTGTCCTCCATCATACTGCTAACTCATCACATAAAGATCACCGATTGAGTCACACAGACTTGAGATACTCCAACCAGAAACCTCGAAGTGGAAGTTGCCTTACCAACCAGTAGTCATATAGTACTTCCATGTGCTGGTTCTCATAACTGCATGCCGGTTCACTTTGAACAAATGTGCTGCTTCACTTTGGCATATACCTGTTCACACAAATGTCGGTACCTCTTTCTTCACTTATCTCATGTGTCAGTTCACACTATGTCTCATATTGACATCAATGACAACATACAATATCATTATGTCTTCATGCCAGTTTACATAAGGCTCATGCCGATTCACATAATGCCAACAGTAATATCTCTACATCGAAGAATGATGTGAGCATTCTTATATTGCATTAACAAATTCTTTAACACAACTAGTTGTCCTTTTGTCAAGAATGGAGATAGGACATGAGTCTTCTTTATATCTGGGACTTTCTGGATATCTCCTCATCCATCATCTTGAAATATGGGATTAGGATTATGAAAGAAATATATTTCTTTGGCATTCTTCTGGAAGCTCTTTGATTCTTTGTATGGGTGAAACTTGAGTATCCTAAAAAATACTAACTTATATGAGACATACTTCATAACCTATGCAAGTAAGTTTCTCAAAATCCTCAGATCACATGGAAGCGCAAGCGTAGAGGATACTTACTATTTATAGTGAAAGTGGATAAAAACAATAATGAAAGATTAAATAGATTCAACCACAAAACCCTGGCCTAACAACAACAAAGATCCACCATAACATATGAAGATTACCTAAGACAATGCAAATCAAATAAAATCACAAATATTATACCATCACATGTCCAATAGGGTTTGGATCTCCATTCTTCCTATCTTCATTGATCTTACTTGATATATTTCCTCTCAAATTTTATGTGTGCACAAGAGCTTAACAAAGAACGGAAATGTGGTAGCAAGTAGGCTTGATTGCATATGAAAGTTTGAATGCTAGAGTCGTCGAGTAGAATGATTAGGATTATTATCATGATTAGGGTTGACAATGAAGGAATCGTCTCCTTATATAGAAGACACTATAAAAAATGGAGCGATAAGATTAATAGGTGTAAAATATAAATGGCCGGCTATGATTAGAGGGTAGGTAGAGAAAATAACAACATTATAATAGGGTAGGTAGTGTAGTAATTAAGATGTAAATGACATGTGTCATAGGTAGAAAAGGTTAATGAATTAATTAAATAAATAAAGATTTATTTAATTAATAGAGGAAGTGGGTTCAATTAAATAAATAAAAGTATTTATTTAATTTAGAAAAAAGGATTATTTAAATAAATAAATGTATTTATTTAAATGAGAAAGAAGTCTAGAAGAGGATAGCTGAATAAATTAAATAAATAAAGATTTATTTAATTAATAGAAGAATTAGGCTAAAATAATTAAATAAATAAAGATATTTATTTAATTAGATAGGACAATTTTAGGTGTCTACACTTACAACTTGCTCCTATTAGACTCTTCACACCATACTCTAACTTCACACAAGACTCAATACTTGGACCCAAGACTCGATGAAACTCTATACAACTCAAGGTAATTCCTAAACTCGATGCCTCAGATGAGCTCACAAGGTCTCTATTTATAGTAGTTGGAGGCCAAGGGGTAGATGGATTTGACCAACAGATGTAGGTGGTAGATGGAGAAAGTGGTAGATAGTTGTAGTGGTAGATGAGGAAAGTAGATGAAAATGTAGGAGGAAATTTTGGAGGGTAGTGGTATGTACTATGGAATATTTTCATAGTGGGGTACGTACTCTGATATGTGCAAGTGCGTGTAGGCCTCTTTAAAATTTATTTAATAATTTCTACATATTTCTTATTGACCCACTATTTACTAATTTATTTACTATCTACTGGAATTTCTACATTTCTATAAGATTTTTTACTCTTTACTCTATCAAGCTCATCTTCAATTGTTTCAAGATTTTCTCTCAAATCTTCTACATATTCTTCTATTCTATCAATCTTTATTTCTTGACCTTGGACTTGAAAGTTTGACTCAGTCTGTCTAGTATCCTTTTGCACACGAGCTTTAATGTTGATCCTTAAATATGATGGCATATTCTTTGATATTTTAAAACATCCATTTTCATCATGAAATAATTCATTATCAACAATATTATGTCCTGACATGGATCTTGAACTAGAAGTATTCATACCTCTATATGTAGTCATTCTGAGCAAATGTTAGTGAGAAGATCTTTAGGTCCTACTCAAAATTTTGGTCCTTGTTCACTGTTACAATTTCCCATCTTACGACTGCCCTTAACAACGCCTCCCTAGCTTCCACAATGGGTCTTACTTTTGCGGGATCCATATCTACTTGCAAGACTTACCGTCAATCTTTCAAACTTTACAATCTCTCAACAAGATTTGAACAAAATAACAGACAACACATTACACAAATACTTCTATCCAAAAGTCTCACAAAAGAACATATCATAAGATAAAAGACTCATATTTTTTTTAATGAACATGTATATTGTATATGTATATATATATATATACATATACATAAATACATACATACATACATACATACATATATGTGTGTGTGTGTGTATGTATATATAAGTTCTCTTTACTCTTTTACATTTAAGCTAACATCAAGTGCATAATAATTAATTATTTTATTAATTATTATGTGCAAGCCTAGATTTTCCCTTTTAGGGTTTCTTGACCTATTAGAGGTTATTTTTCTTTTCTTTGTATTATTATCACATTACACATTTTGGTTAATATTGAGCACTCTTCTGTGTATTTGGTTTTTCATTATTGCTTCTTTGCTTCTCCTTGTAATAGGTTTATTTCAGTTTGCAGAGATCATTTGGGCTCTTGTGGTGCTGTATTTCTCAACTCTCACATGGTAACAGAGCTTCAGATCTAC
This sequence comes from Cryptomeria japonica, assembly GCF_030272615.1. Taxonomy (NCBI): domain Eukaryota; kingdom Viridiplantae; phylum Streptophyta; class Pinopsida; order Cupressales; family Cupressaceae; genus Cryptomeria; species Cryptomeria japonica. Next base: position 694,662,315 of record NC_081408.1, on the reverse strand, counting down.
AGCTACCTGGTCTTGTTTTGAATTTTTTACATTGGAAGCAGATCTGAGGTTTTTCAAAAGTTTTTTTGTGCACCTAGGGATAGACCTTTTTTCTGAGCACTTTGGGCCCAAACAGACCTCACCATCATGCTCAAAAGGCCTAAAAACCCCTATGGTCATATAAAAATAGACCATTTTTTACTCCTAAGGCTTTGGGGGTATTTTTTCTTCACTATTAGGTCATACTACCCTGGCACGTAGTTCGAGAAAAAAATTCAAAGAAAATTATCTTTTTATAGCATGAAGGCCAAAGTTTGATATTATGCAAAAAAAAACATCAAAAATTTACACAAAGGCAAAAGTTTTTGTTTCAAAAACAATCTTTTTTTTAGGGGTTTGTGGGGGTCCCCGCCAAGCTGACAACACTATCGCCAGCCTAACAGTCCGGCCCCCGCCAGCCTAACAGTCCGGCCCCTGCTGGCCCTGTCAAAGTGGGCCCCACCCATGGGCCTCTAGCCCCCACTAGCCCCAACCCCCGCCAGCCCCTATTCCCGCCTGTCAGTGCCTTCCCTCCCCGTCGGTTATTCCCTACCACCACTAGCTCCACCCACTAGCCACCGCCAGTCCCCCCACCAGCCACTGTTGCCCTCCTCCTTCGCTCCACCACTGAAGTGCCTCCCATGGGCCACATCCTCCCAGACCTACCACTAGATTGCCTCCCTCTTGCCTTTTTAGGGGGGGTTGGTTGTTTTGCCATATCTTGAGCATCCAGAGTCATTTTTTTCAAAATGAATAGGCATCGGAAAGCTAGTTCCAAGCTAGACCTCATGGTGTTAGAATTTTTTTCCAATTTTTCTATTTGACTATACTATTTTCTAGTCAAAGTGGGGTTTCTTTTATGCACTCTCGAGGCCATAGAATGGGCAAACAAACTCCATTTTTTGAAAACAAATAGGAGTTGGAAAGCTCTCAGCATTCTCTATTCAGATATGTGATCTTGTTTCTCATATTTTTCATCAAGTATGTGAGATTTTAGTTTGAAGTTTTTTTGCTTATGCACTACTTCCTTCTCATCAGTATGTACTAGGGTTTGGGTTTATCTCTTATGGGGGGGTGTTTTTTCTCGCTTTCTGTCATTTATATAAGAAATATAAAACACCAAAACTCTCAAAACAAACAAACCCTTCTGCATATTCTATCTAATCTGAAAGATCACATAATAAAAAAAACCACAAGCAGGTGCAGGTGCAGAGTTTCATGGCAGATCCTTTAGTTGAGTTGTTGACATCACACAACTATCACACCTAGAAGCCTCACATCATGCGACTTCTCTAGGCATGAGGGTTGTGGTCTTGTTTGGATGAGGTTTAGCCTCTCTTGCAGCATCCTTATTAGCTTCTTCAGCACAGAAACAAGATGGATGAGGCCATGGGTTTTCTCTCTTTACATGTTTTTGATAGTCTTTTGTTTCACTTTGATGATTTTCTCACTCCTCACGCTATGTGGTTGAAGTTTGAGTCTCTCTTTGGGAGGGTTAATGAGATCCAAGCATTACAGATTGAGGCAGAGTTGGTTTCCTTGCCACCTGATTTCTTTCCCACCATTGAGGATTTTTTGAATAAATTCAAGACTACCAGTTCTGTTCTCCAGGGGTGTGGAAAGATCAAGACAAATACAGAGTGCATTCACTTGATCCTTTTGAAGCTTCAGGGTCATTTTCAGTTTTTTACCTCTACTTTCTACTCCACCATGGATGTCTTGGGTGCTCGTTTCACCGTGCCTACCTTTGATGTGTTTTGTGAGCATTTGTGTCATGAGCAGTCTCACCTTTCTTAGTTGCACATGCGCTCAGGGTCCAAGAACAAAGCATTGGTTGCTCAGTCCTCTAAGGAAAAGAAAAAGCAAAAAATGAAGCCAAAGAAGAATTATGCAGGCAATGAGCATTCCTCCAAGCCACCTCCTAAGTCTGATTCTAAACCACCATTTCCTCTAAAACATGGGAAATCTTCACAATCTGGTGAGTCTTCCTCCAAGACTAAGAACAAATTAGGAGACACTTGCAGTTTATGTGGAAAGGAAGGACATCCAGTTTCTAGGTGTTGGAAACACTTAGAGTCTTTAGAGGAATCCATGTAGCAGCATCACATCTCCTTACCTCAAGCGTCTTCTCCTTCCACGGGGAAAGGTCATGCTCTCACTGCTCGAGCTTAGACATATGGGTCCACTTGGATTTTAGATTTTGGTGTTTCTCACCATATGATTCACACTCAATATTTGGTTACTTCTCTTGCCTCTTGTGGTACTTCACAGATTGCAATGGGTGACTCAGTTCAGCTTTCAGTCTTGGGTTCAAGTTCTATCTTTGGATGGGGGTACTCTGCAAGATGTTTTGGTTGTCCCTGCCATCTTGACAAACCTCCTATCCATTTATCAAATTTGTCATTCTCACTCTGGTAAGATAGTTGAGTTCTCACCACATGATGTGGTTATTCGAGACCTCCATGACTTTGATTTGGTTGTGGCTACTAGGAGTGTTCATACTGCATCTCATCTTTATAGATTTGATGGATTTGAGCCCTCTGTGGGTGCAGGTTCATCTCTTATAGCACATACAGATTCAGTGAGTAATATTTGGCATGAGCACTTGGGCCATGTCAACTATAGATATCTTTAGTAGATGAGTACATAGGCACTTGTTCTTGGGCTCCCACAGATTTCCTGCACTGATGGTGTTTGTCATGGTTTTGTTCTTGGCAAGAATCACAGGGATCCCTTTCTGAAGGGAAGAGCACCTCGTGCTTTTGCACCTTTGAATTTGATTCACAGTGACCTCATGTCATTCGCTACTCCTTTTTCTAGGGCCAAGTATGTACTCCCTTTTATTGATGACTTCTTCAGACACACATGGGTGTACTTTATTAAGTACAAGTCTGATGTCTTTGATTTCAAAGCTTCAATCCATTTGTAGAGAAGAATTTTGGTTGTTCTATTCGGTGGATACGTACAGATAATGGGGGGGAGTATGTGAATCAGGCTTTTAGAGATTTTTGCACTAAGCATGGTTTGCAGCATCAATTTACTGTTCCCTACACCCCTTAGTAGAATGGTTTCACTAAGTGAAAGAACAGAACTTTACGGGAGATGATGAATTGTATGATTCAGTCCAGGTCCATGGATTTGTCTTTTTGGGATGAGGCAGTCAATTGTGCCAACTACATTCAGAATCAGATGCCTCATAAGGCGATTTGACATATGACTCTTGAGGAGGCTTGGTCTCATGACAAGCCTAATGTTTCTTTTTTTTGAGTATTTGGCAGTGAGGCATGGGCATTTATTCCTAATGCTCGGAGGAAAGAAATGGAGCAGAAGAGCAGACCCCTCATTTTTGTTGGCTACTGTGAGGATGTTAAGGCGTACAAGTTGTTTGATCCCGATTCTAGAGAGGTCATGTTTTGATGGGATGTTCAATTTGATGAGCACCTTCCCACAGTGGATACCATGTCTCCAGTGTCTACTCCTCTGCCTACTCCTCCCATTGCATCTCTTTAGGATTATTTTGAGGATGATTCTGATGATGTTGTTGATGATCCACCATCCCCACCTCCACGTGCTCCACCTCAGATGCCCAAGTGGGCTCGCTTTACTGTTGAGGCGATAGGATCTATGGTCAATGATCATTTAGATACCCGTCGCACCCATTCTCATTATGTGGGTTCTAGTCTTTTGAGTCATGCCATTTCAGATGATCCTCAAAATTTTTTAGAGGCTACAAGACACCCTGAGTGGGATTGTGCTATGGAGGAGGAGTATTCTTCTTTGATGAGGAATAATACTTGGGATCTTTGTCCTCTTCCTAAGGGCAGAAAGATGTTTCGGTGTCGCTGGTTGTATGGCACTAAGTATGTTGTTGATGGTTTGATTGATAAGTACAAAGCACATCTTGTTGCAAAGGGTTTCTTGTAGGTTGAGGGTATTGATTACTCTAAGACATTTGCCTGTGTCGCCAAGATGAACTCTATTCGCTTTGTACTCTCCATTGTAGCTTCTAGGGGATGGCCCATTTTTTAGATGGATGTGAAGAGTGTCTTTTTGCATGGAGACCAACAGTAGGAAATCTATATAGATCAGCCTCAGGGATTTGTGGAGGATAGTTCTTTGGTTTGCAGACTTTTGTGTTCATTGTATGGTCTCAAACAGGCCCCTCGTATTTAGTATGAGAAGATGGACTCTTTCTTGCTCTCCACTGGTTTCACTCACTATCATTCTGATCACACCGTGTACATTCAACTTCTTGAGGGTGAGATCATGATTCTTGTGCTATATGTTGATGATTTCCTCATCACAAGTAACTCATCCTCTATGATTTAGCATGTTTAGCGAGCTTTGATGGACCAATTCGAGATGACAGATCTCGATCTTCTGCACTATTTTCTTGGTCTTTAGGTGATTCATTCTTCTGATGGGATCTACATTTTCTAGTAGAAGTATGCTCTTGACATGCTTCAGCACTTTGGCATGCTTGATTGCAAGCTTGCTCCCACTCCTTTTCAGTCAGGGGTTATTTTGATTACTACTTGCTCCACTCCTTTAATAGATTCTACATTTTACAGGCAGTTAGTTGGCAGTTTTTTGTACCTAACGCACACTCATCCTGATATTTCCTTTGTGGTTGGCCTTGTCTCTTGATTCTCCCATGATCCTCATGAGAGTCATTGGCAAGCTGCCAAATGCATTTTGTGGTACATTCGGGGCACTATTTCTCATGGAATTCAATACACATCAGGGGAACCTCACATTTTTGGCTACACTGACTCAGATTGGGCTGGTGATGTCACTTATCGGAAGTCTACTTCTAGCTTTGTTTTCTATCTTGGCTCTATTCCTATCACATGGTCTTTCAAGAAGCAGACTGATCATGCATTATCATCTACAAAGTCTGAGTACCAAGTTGTTGTGCTCGCCAATCAGGAGATCTTATGGCTTTGACAGTTGATGACTGAGTTTGGTTTTCCTCTTAATAGTCCCACTATTCTTTGGTGTGACAATCAGAGTGCTATTTATATTTCTCACAACCCAATAGAGCATCAACAGACAAAGCACATTGAGCTTCACATTCATTTTATCTACCAGTTGATTCAAGATGGCTCTCTCATTCTAGAGTACATTCCCACTGTCGAGCAGGTTGCAGACATCTTCATGAAACCTTTTGCATCACTACACTATCTTCAGTTGTGCTCTATGCTTGGGGTGAAGGAAGTTGTCCTTAGGGGGTCTTTATGAGGCCTTCCTTCCTTCTTATTTCTTTCAGCATGTTCTTTTATCTCTTTTTTGAGAGGAGTTTTTTCCCACTGGGTTTTCTCCTTTTTCTCTGTTTCATAGAGATTTCATTGTATTTGAGTACCTGATTAGGCCTTGTCGTCGGACCCCATCTTTCTTGCTTTCAGTAGCTATTCTAGATTTTAGCTTCTCCCTAAGTCTAGCTTAAGGGGGGGTGTTAGAGTAATCAGGTCTTTACTTTATTAATTCAACAACATTTGTTTAATTATTTAAGTTCCCTTTATCTATTTTACACTTAAGCTAAAATTAGGTGCATAATAATTAATTCTTTTATTAATTATTATGTGCAAGCCTAGGTTTCCCTTTTAGGGTTTCTTGACCTATTAGAGGTTATTTTTCTTTTCTTTGTATTATTATCACATTACATATTTTGGTGAATATTGAGCTCTCATCTTTTTGAGCATTCTTCTGTGTATTTGGTTTCTCATTATTGCTTCCTTGCTTCTCCTTGTAATAGGTTTATTTCAGCTTGCAGAGATCATTTGGGCTCTTGTGGTGTTGTATTTCTCAACTTTCACAATATATATATATATATGTACACACACACACACACACACACACACACACACACACACACATATATATGTATATATATATATATATATACATACATATATATATACATATATATACATATATATACATATGTATGTACGTGTATATATGTATGTACATATATATATATATGTGCATATATATATGTGTGTGTGTGTGTGTACATATATGTATATAAATATATACATATGTACATATATATGTATATATATATACATATATGTGTGTGTGTATGTGTGTGTGTGTGTGTACATATATACACATATATGTATATAAATATACACATATGTATATATATATACACACACACACACTTATATATATGTATATATTTGTATACATGCATATATACATATATATGTATGTATATATATGCATGTATATATGTATGTATATATACATATATATGCATGTATATATATGTATGCATATATATATACATGTATATGCATGTGTGTATATATATATATATATGTATGTGCATATACATGTATATATGTATATATATATGCATGTACATACATGTATATATACATGTATATGCATGTATATAGATGTATATATATACATGTATATGCATGTATATACATGTATATATGCACGCATATATATAGATAGATACACATGTATATATACATATAAATGTATATATATACATATTGTATGTATATATACATACATATGTATATATAGATACATATGTATATATGCATATGTATGTATATATACATGTACATATATATACATATATATGTACATGTACATATATACATGTGTGTGTGTGTGCGTGTTTTTTTAGGTTTCTATATACTCTTTGGTATTTCTAATCCACAAGCATCAAGAAATTTATAGCATGGATTGTGGAAATCTGATAGCATTATTCCTTGACCTACTAACATAATCCCTCCTTTTAAAACAATGTCATGTCCTCAAGACATGATGCTTATCTTGTAAGTAGATACTTTTTTATCTTCTTGATTTGATCAAATGATAAATCTCAGTATGCTTTTGCTTGCTACAGTGTGAAGATATAACCCTAAATCTAGGCCAATATTATCTTGACCTCATTGAGACTACTGGTGCTTTGAATATTTTTAAGAATTTATTTATCTTCTCCCAATATCTCTCTTATATGTTCCATTTGATTTCTCATATTCTACCTTAGCTACTTGATCTACTCCTTAACCTGTTTCATTTGGTTGTGGATTTATTGCACTTGAGAATGAAGTGTTTCTATTTGAACTCTCTAGGCATATTTCATATCTTGGAGAAAGTCATATCCCACATATGATATCTGATCCTCTAATTGAATCATTTGGTCCCTCAACCCTTTTGTTTTTTTAGGGCACTAGATAAAAACATGGTATAGTAACCCTACTTTTGTTATATTGTCTCCTAAGCTCTTAATGTGATCCTCCAATTGAGAATGTGTGGTAGTGAACTTCATTATGTTTCCTTTTGTTCTACTTTTTATCAAATCTTCTTGGGCATATTTTTTGATATTATCTTTGGTGGAGGCCAAATCTATCAATATTTCATCTAATAATTGTTTTATTTTTTGTGATATGGAAAGTAAGGAGGCCTTGGTCAAATGTAGGATGGCAATCTACAATGTATCTATTGCCTCCTATAGTTTCTCTAAATTCTACATATGTTCACTTTATATTTACACTTTGGTAGTAGCATGGAGTAAATCTCCTAATTATATCTTTTGTAGTTGTGTAATACTAGACAAATCCACCTAGGATCCTACCATTGTTAAGTGTAGTAGGTATGGGGATAACACTGATTATATATATTTTTGTTGTGCTAGAGGAAGTTCTTGATTTCTTTTATTGTGGAGGTGGGAGTAAAGGTCACCCTACTGGTCGTATCATTATCCATGTCCTTTTCTTCTCTTGTAGGATTATTCTCTAGAGGAGGTGGTCCCTCTACTTCTTCTTTAGTATTCTTAACTATCTCTTCATAAAACCTTTTAGTAACCTCTTTTTTCTCCTTCTAGATGTTTTCCATATCCTCTAAATCATCTTTCATTTATCTATTGACTTTTTTTTGTGCGGAGCTCTATAGCTTGTGCCTAGAGTAGTGCCTTCTTTCATTTTCTGGTTATGTTGGGGCTGACCATGAAGATTTACTTCTCCCTAATCTCTTCCTCTTTGTCTAATTATTTTTCCTTGTTCTCCCATATTGCAGAAACTATTCTTGTGAGAAATTTTTCATTGCCACATCCAATTGTTTGTTGGACTACTTTACATACTTCATTAGGAACTTGATTATTTGGTCTTTATTCACCATGTACATTTCTCCATACATATTCAATATCTATGGTAGAATCCCATGGTATATAATGGTATTTTTTTTTTCAAAATATTGATTAGTTGTTGTGGAGGCTTCGGGACTTTTTATTATGCTCCCTCTATCCTTGGTTTCACTTTCCTCTCATTTTTAAGGGTTGATTCACTTCTTCAACCTCTTCTTTTGTTACCTTATTTTAGTGTAGCTACACTTCTCTTCACCATCTATTTAGGTCAATCTTATCTACTTTTTTACAGATGTTGTTTGTAATGTTCTCCCTTTCTTCGATGTGCATATTGTTTGTCTGGAGAAAGTTTTTCTATCTGAGTGACTCAGTGGAATTTTATGGAGTCTCCCTAATCTCCTTAAAGAAATTGGCTCTGATTATATTGCGGTGGAAACAAATTGATAAAAAAATCCTTCCAGTATGTCATTGCTTGTGGAATTTTTCTCTATTTTTCTCCAACTTCTCATGATATTCCTTTTTCATTATTTTGTACATAACTTCTTTGTAACTTTTAAATCCCTCCACATTTGAATCCTTAGGTTTTCTCAAAATTGTGGTAGCATATGCATCTACTTTATGTGTGATGAGCTTATATAGTAGCCATTGTATCAACACTATTTGTGGCTCTACTACCTCTATGTATGAGTACTCTTTATCCACCATAAGTGTGATTGAATTGGTATATTGATTGGTGGATTTTTGTGGGATTATTTTTATCTACTACATTTGCAACTAGAAGATCTTAAAGAACGCCCAACATGTCACTTTGTAGGAAGACATATATAAGAGTTGTTGGGTGTGTTATTTTATTTATGCAACAACTATCTAGTACTTTTACTAATATTTTCCTTTGAAAGATGCTAATTTATTCAAAAATAATAATATTTAGCAATATTAAAGTTGGCATGAGATACTATACCAAAAGAGATGAGTTCTTGAGGATTGTTTAGGGGTTGTCATTTATGGCAACTTAGATCAGAAGCTTCATTCGGTATATGCAAAATAATTCTACCAAAAGTTCAAAGTCTACTTTGCTTAAGTCTAGAAGGTGGAACACAGTGTTCATGTACATTGAGTAGAATGCAATTTTGGATGCACAATTTTGTTTGTGGTGGAAGAGGTAGTCAATTTGTCAGTTGGAATTGTTTAATCCGCAATCCTAGCCTTTGGTATTGATTCTATGTCAAGATTGGCGATCCAATATCTGGCATTTCAAGAAGAACAAATTTATTTGGACGAATAATGGTGTAGCATGTTATGCAGAATCTTTGGGATAATTTTGTTGATTGGTTTAGAGTCCAAGGTTGTCAAGCCGACATATGTGAAGCTTATAATCAATTTGTTTTGGTCTGCATGAGAATTTATAATTGGATTGAGCCGACTTATTATTACACATTTTATGTTTTTGGAGTCAACATGTTGGTGACCTAAATCAAGTTATGTGGATATATAAGACCGATCTATATGAGCATTTGGTGTTCAATATTGATGTGTGAATATTGTATGAGTGTCTGTGTGTAGTTTCGCGTGGACTACCTTTGGATTTATGCTCCAGTGTATGAAAAACAACAAAACAGAGCAGTGTGCCAGAACAGTGGAAGATAGATACTTTGTACTTAACCAGAACTACATTTTGGCATTTGTAGATGTTATTCAATAATTCATACATTCAAATTATCATTTGTAAACATTTGTAGTACAGTGAGTCCTCTAGGGATTGTAGCCCTCTCTTTTTTATTTAAGCAGTGAGCTCTAGGCAATGTACCCAAATGCATGTTCATTCCCCTTGTAATATTATTATACTCTTGATCATAATATTTTAATATTGTGGGTCTCAATCCCATCGTTGTTTTTCCCTTTCCCGGTTTCCATGTAAAAAATTTGGTGTTATCATTGTGTTCTTGTTTGTATTGAGTTTATGCACTTTTCTTTTATTCATTTTCATTTGGTGGTTTAATAATTAGTTCAAGGAAGTTATAAATTGCAGAACACAGATTCACACCCCCCTCCCCCCTCAGTTTTCATTGATTCTAAAAATTGGTATCAGAGCCTAGTTCCTCCAAGGAAGCCTAAAAAATTGAGGAATATCCAGGATAGTGAATCAATGGACTCTGGTTTACAAAAACAACTCAATGTGGCGCTTGAAGATCTAGATACAACAAGAAAAGAAGAAAATAGCCTAAGAATAAATCTGAGGGGTCCTGAAGACTTCATTGAGTCTTTGAAGGAGAAAGTGAACACAGCCAGAGAAAAAAGAAAGGAGCTTATGAAAAACTCAAGGAGAAAGAAGACCAAAGCATTGATAACCAAGCCTTAAGAGACAAGATAGATGAATATGAAAGACTTGCTAGAGATAATGCAATCTTGAAGAATGAGATGCAATCCATTATGATGAAGTTGACAAAGGAGATTGAATACATGAAGAAGAATGAGGAAAAATTGATTCATTCATTAAAGGATAGATCTAATGAATGTTGTGGACTAAATTATGAAAGTGACCAGCTAAAGCTTGAATTGATACACTCCAAGAATAATGAGCAAGAGCTTGAAAGGAAGACCATACTTTTGAGAGATGAACTTACCACTTCTAATGATTACAAAGAAAAATTCAATGCTAGCTCATCTAAGCTAGATGAGATGTTACAAAGTCAGAATAATAAAAGTTATATGGGAGGACTTGGATTTGAGAAAGGAGAAAGCTCTAGATCTAGTCAAAGCAATGCTAAACCTCATCATCAAAAGAAAAAGAAATATCTAGTAAGGAAACCTAATTCTTATAAATTCAATGGTAAATGATTTGTTTGAAATAAATTTGGTCATATGGAAAGTCAATGCAGAATTAAGGAAAATAATAATACTTCACCATTCTCCAGACAATGTTTTAATTGCAATAAATATGATCATAAGTCAAATGAATGAAGAAGTATGGTAAATAGGAGAAATATGAGATGCTATTCTTGTGGAATATTTGGAAGTATTTCTAATCAAAGCAAGCCGAGGAGAAATCAAAGTAATTTTAGGCCTAATCAAAGAAACAACATTATTTTCTATGCTTACAACAAATCTCGTCACATTAAAAAAATTTATAGTAGAAAGAATATGAATAAGAATGCTTTGGTAGATAAGAACAAATCTAATGATAAGGGAAAAGTGAAGGTTGAAGAGATCAAAGAGCAGTACAAGAAGAAATGGGTCAAGAAGGGTAATTCAGATGCAGTGAATGAGTCTGCACCTGATTCTAGTGTTGGAACATTGTCTAGTAACTAAGACACTTATCCTTAGGGGGAAGCTTTTCATGCAGATCCTAAAAACCCCCCTATCTAAGATCTGTAACTGGTCATGGTAGGTTGTAGATGATTGCGAATGATTATGCATTTGATCCTAAAGGATCTCCAGAAGACTTCATTTCAATTTGAGACTCTGGAATAATATTCATGAGATACAAACCATTTGAAAGAGTTAGGATTGAGAATTTATTATACTTAAAAGTTAGGTGTGTGGTGGATAAAAGGGTGATTTAACTCTCATTTCACACATTGTGTTTGAAGAGAAATAGTAGGAGAGCTTGGCGAAGAAGACTATGCAATGAACCTTGAGCTTTGAAGAGATTCAACAAAGATTTCTTGCATCCAGTTGGAGAGTAAAAGGTTATTTTCAGAGTTTGAAAAATTTATTTGTTTATAACCTGAAATTTGACAATGGCATCATCTGGTGTGGCGACTCTATTGGTTGTTGACATCACTGATAGGGCAAGACCTAATTTTAAGAAATGTACACCCATATAAATCAATGGAAGATGATCCAAAAGGAGTATTTTCATATATTTCATATGGTGTTTTGCATGTTGAAGATATTAGGGCTTACATCCATTGTAACTTTGAAGAGCTTGAGAACATTAAAATGATGAAACTTTACATAGAGCACATTATAGATGGCATGGGAAACCTAAAACCCGAATTCAAATCTCTCTGGGACAAGGGTTTCATTGAATTCATGAATTTTCTAGTTTTTGACGAACCCAAATGGGATAGATACATTATGAGCAGAGTTCATGGTGAATTCATATTGCTTGACAGGCCGCACAAGATCACAAAGAAAGCAATCAAAGTCATAACATGCTTGAATGCAACATGTGAAGTTCCTGGCCTAAGGAATGTGAAGAACCAGACCATGGCAAAGGCAACCAATTCCAAACATGATGGAATATCGATGACAATTAGTGAAATTTTTTAATATGATGTTAGATTTACATCCATGGTGATGGGCTACAAGGTTTATCAGTCCAACAAAGATAACTCATTATTTGGTATGGCAATTTATGCTGCTTATCAAATTCTCAAGGAAGACAAATTGTATGATCTGTGTGGGGTATTCTGGGGTGAACTCTTGAACAATCTGAAGAAGATAAAGCAGGACAAAAAGAATGTATTCAAGTTTGGTGCCCTGATTATCTTCTGATATTTCTATTTCATGATTGAGATCCCTAATGTAGGTAAAGTTCAATTGGCCTATGACAGGCTGGTAGTGGTGTAGATAAAGGAAACTCTAGATGGTTTAGGAGATGCACAAGCTCAGAAAGATATTATGTGGAAATACTTCAAAACCTTCCAAGGCATGATGCAAAGCAGAGAAAGGATCCCTAAGGAAATTATTTAAAATGTATGAAGACTCCGTATGCTTCATGGTGGACATCGATCAATGCCTAATGGAGGTTGTTGAACCTAGGATAATTTGGATCATACCCATGGGGTATGAGGTTAATGGTGATATTCGTAATGTGTATGATCAGCACCTCTTGAGAAAACTGGTAGACAAAACAGAAGAAAGATTTGGGACATTCAAGAAGAAAAGCTTGAGCCTGCACTCTTAGTTCACCAAACTTGGAATGCACAGAAGATTGAGGAAGGAAATGGAGTAGCTAGTAGAGGACATGGGAATTACAAAGGAGGTGGTCCATAGAGCTTGAGAGAGGAACATATTGAAAGAGGAAGATATGGTCAAATAAAAGAAGACCAAGTCGAAAACTCCTTCCTTTAAGCCAAGGCAAGAAAGGAAGTTAGCACCTTCCTTTGGTGCTCAAAAGTCTGTTCGACCACCTAATCCTCAATCCAAGTCATCTCGTGGAGTAGAGAAGAGGAAGAAAGGGAAACTGGGAAGAGTTTATTTGATAGCCACTACAAAAGAAGAGACTATATTAGATGAAGCAGTGAGAGAGTTCAAGAAGAGTGCTACCACTACCACGGTTGTCAAGATGCAACCTTCTAGAGAAGATTAGCCTAGCAAGAAGCCAAGAGTGAAAGATGAACAATCTGGCATAACTCTAAAGAAAGTGAAGGAAGCAATAACAAAACAAGGTAATCCTAAATTGCTTTCCCAATTTTATCATAGAGTGGATGAGAAAGGGAAGAGATCATTAGAAGAGGCTAAAATTGTATATTTGAATAAGTTTAGTAAGGCACTTATAGATATTTCTTTTGAAGTTCCTAAAATCTTGTATGATATCTTTGATATGAGAAAAGAAACTACTAGAATAGAAGAGGAAAGAATAAGGGAATATGAGCTAGTGCAACTCTATTCGGTGATTGTCAAGACAAAAGTGGACATAATTCTTAAAGAAAATAAAGAAATATTTAGAAGCAAGACCAGAGTAAATAAAATAATGATTGGAAAGAATGAGGAGGTTCATAAAGAGACATGAGAAATTTTGAAGGAAATAATCAAAAAGTATGTGTATGATGTAGTTCTTGAGAGATCTTAGGAAAGTGTTCAAAAGTCTATTCTGGAAGTCCTTGGGATGCCACCCATAGGAGATGAGCCAAAAATTGTAGAACCGAATGAAAAGACAACTAAGCATGTTGTTTCTGTAGATGATATTGATGATAGCCAGCAGATTGTAGACTCGGGTGAAGCAACTCAAAATCCTCTAGTGATGACAGTTGATTAAGAGTTTAAGATGAGGAGGTTGGTGATAGAAGGAAGAGAAGGAGAAGGATGAAGGAAAGGTTGAAAAATTTTTGCTGGAAAGAGACACTGTGGAATCTGATAAGGGAAAGAAAATTATAAGTGACATAGATCTCATCCAAGGGCCTGTCAATATTAATTCCTTATCTCCTATGCAAGCACTCAAGTTTGCAACCATAGCCCAAGCTAAAGCCAATGAAGACTTGTTGAAGTCCCACTCTGAGGACAAAGAGCTTATATCCTTAGCTACAAGTGTTCTTGAGAAAATTTTGTCGTATTTCAAGAATGAAACTCTTGACTCACCATTTGGCAAGCTGAGAAGTATGCTTAAGGCACTGGAGTCTCATTTTGAATCTCTTGAGAAAGCTGCAGATGTAAAAGTATCAAACCATTTCAATGAAATTAGGTTATTGATAGTTTTGAGAATGGTTGAAGGTTATAGGGTTACTCTAATTACCAGTGTGAAGGGCATTCAGGAGGTATTGAATGAAGGAAAAAAAATCTGCAAGTCATGTCTCTTATTGTCGAAGTTCACTATAGAGTTTGATAAGAAGATCAAAAAGTGTGAAGGACAACTAGCCAGTATATCTCAGTCATATGCCTCCTACACCATCTTTGCTAGTCATTATGAAGATTAGGTGAGGTCTCTACTAGATAAAATCAAGAGCCTGAATCAAGAGAAGGATAGAATTTTTGGTAGAGTGGGAGAGTTGAGGAACCTAATCACTCCTCGGGTGCATACTCTACTTAGCAATCAACGGGATGCCTTGAATGCACTAAATAAGAGTGTTCCTTCAAATCTAAAAGGATAAAAAATACATGCATACCTATTTAGTTCTCTCATCAACATTTTGGAGAACCTAAAGACAGGCTAGGATGGTCACTTGTGGTCATTGAGGACCATTTTTGCAGACATCTTCAAATTTTTGTAAGTTATTGTGTATACCTTTGTACATAGAATTTTGAGCAGTTACCTATACCTTTTCCATTGATGTCAAAGCGGGAGAGAGATAAGTGAAAAATACTATATATTCTCAGGGTGAGCCTATTAGAATCAAAGTTTTGAAAATTTTACAGTATGTGAAATTTTTGGTTTTACAGTGTCATTTTTCACCAAGTGTTGCTATCAATGCCAAAGGGGAGATTGTTGGCAAGAGAAACTATACCAGAAGAGATAAGTGCTTGATGATTGTTTAGGGGTTATCATGATAGAAAATTCAATCAGAAGCTTCATCCGGTATATGCAAAATCATTCTACTGAAGTTCGAAGTCTACTTTTCTTAAGTCTAGAAGGTGGAACATAGTGTTCAAGTACATTGAGTAGAACTCAATTTTGGGTGTATATTTTTGTTTGTAATGGAAGAGGTAGTTGATTTGTTGGTTGTAATTTCTTAGTCTATAATCCTAACATTCAGTATTGATTCTAGTGCAATATTGGTTATCTGGTATCTGACATTTCATGAAGAATAGAGTTATTTGGTTGGTTAATGGTGTAGCATATTATGTGGGCTCTTTTGGATGATTTTGTTGATTGGTTTCGCATTTGAGGTGGTCAAGTCGACATATTTGAAGCTTATAATCAATTTTTTTTGGTCTGCATGAGCATTTGTAATCGGATTGAGCTAACTTCTTGTTACACAATTCATGTTTTTGGAGCCGACATGTTGGTAACCTAAATCAAGTGATGCAGATATATAAGACCAATCTATATGATAATTTTAGTGTTTGATATTGATGTGCAGAGATTTTATGAGTGTTTGTGCATAGTTTCACATGCGCTACCTTTGTATTTATGCCCATGTGTATGATAAAATAGCAAAATAGAGCAATGTGCCAAAATAGTGGAAGATAGATACTTTGTGCTTAACTAGAACTGTATTTTGGCATTTGTAGATGCTATTCAATAGTTCAGACATTCAAGTTATCATTTGTAAACATTTGTAGGATAGTGAGTCCTCCAAGGGTCGTATCCCTCTCTTTTGTATTTGATCAATGAGCTCTAGGCAGTGTGCATGAATGCATGTTCATTCCCCTTGTAATATTATTATACTCCTGATCACAGTATTTTAATATTGTGGTTTTGAATCCCACCATGGTTTTTACCTTTCCAAGTTTCCACATAAAAATTATGGTGTTATGGTTGTGTTCTTGTTTGTATTGAGTTTCTACACTTTTCTTTTATTCATTTGCATCTGGTAGTTTAAGAATCGATTCAAGAAATCTATAAAATTGAAAAACACTGATTCACCCCCCCTCTCAATGTTCATTGATTCCAACAATTAAATACTAGAAATGG
Source organism: Cryptomeria japonica (assembly GCF_030272615.1). Taxonomy (NCBI): domain Eukaryota; kingdom Viridiplantae; phylum Streptophyta; class Pinopsida; order Cupressales; family Cupressaceae; genus Cryptomeria; species Cryptomeria japonica. The sequence continues at coordinate 694,645,885 of NC_081408.1, read as the reverse complement.
TACTTGGAACCCTTAATCTTTTTAATATTTTGCATTAGTGGCTTTTGCATGACCTTGTATAGGTTAAAATCCCTCTCCTCCACTACCATTTCATATATTGTATTAAATGTAGTAGCAATGGTCAAATCATATTGGTTGGCATAATATATTTTGTACCTTATCTCCATTGTACCATAGTATAGTATGTCATCTATTATTGAGGACCCTCGCCTGTCACACCTCAACATCAGGAGGTGGTTGATTTAGAGGGTAGTGACTCTCCTCATGAGATGCGTGCTCAGGGGGAACTTACGGACCTACTCCAACACATGGGTGGTGTGGAGGATACGATGCCACAGGTAGACATTCTGATGCCTGGTTCTACAGAGAAATAGCCCACTGCCTTGACTCAATTTTTTGGCAACAATAGAGAGTGAGGCACGCAAAATTTTGGCCTTGACGGAGGAAGGGACCCTAGGGCAGCCAGCGTTGGAGGGCCTCCTGGCATTTGCTACCGGAGGAGTTGCTGAGGCATTTCAGCAGTGCTTTGTTGACAAAGGATGGCCTCGCCTGGCTTCCTGTGATGTTGGAGGAGTGGCAACACCCATGTTCATGCTCTAGCCATTAGGGGTTACATAGATCTAAACTATGTCCCTCCTCTCCTACTATTCTACTCTCCCCCTCTCTTTCTAGCCACCACTCTCACCTTCCCTCTCTACTTAGGTTTGTATATCTCATCTTGCCCTCTCTCTACCTTTATCTCAATTTATACATCCCACCTTACTTACATCTCTCTCTCCCCTTCCCTCTATATTAAAAATATAGTCTACTACTCCTATATCTTTCTCTCTCTATTCCTCCCTCTATCTCTCCCACCCTACCTAAATTTATCTCTTACCCTCTCCTTCTATGTTTAAACATGTCTCTCACATTGTCTATCTCTAATCTCTACCTCATGCCCACTTGCCACATATATATCATGTTATCCCTCCCACCTTATATCTCTCTCTCTCTCTCTCTCTCTCTCTCTTCCCTACCCACCTTACTTCTCTCACTTAGGTCTCAATCACCCTTTTTAGTTTTCCTTTATCAATTCTCTCTCTCTCTCTCTCTCTCTCTCTCTCTCTCTCTCTCTCTCTCTCTCTCTCTCTCTCTCTCTCTAGTACCTATATCTTGAGCTCCCACTCTCCCAACCTCCTTCCTCTCCTACTATCCTACTCTTTGTCTCTCTTTCCCTTTACCTCTCTCACCTTCTCTCTCTACTTGGATCTATACCTCCCCTCATTCCTTTTCTACCTAGATATCTCACTTTGTCACCCCATATCTTACTTATATCTCTCTCTTCCCTTCCCTCTATATAAAAATTTCTCAGTTCTTTCTCTCAAGTATTAGGCCTTGATATCCCTTCCTATTTTGAATAAAGGAGATGAACATTCTACATGTGAGCTTGTAACAAGAGAAGTCAATGTTACTCATTTCATATTAGATTTTAGGAAAAAAATAATCTTTAAGTATAAAAGGCATAATCATATGTATCAATGGTTGGATGGGAAATACAAGATGTGTAAGGAATCTTTTTTTAATGTTACTGTAGTATCATAAAATTGTGACCCTAGAAATTTTAACCACATTCGAGGTCCTCACCTTGGTGACAACATCCTCCTTCCTAGCCGAGACCCCTTTCTACACCTTCGCCCTTGGGTTCTTCCTTGTTCAGGACCTGCTCCTGCCTCTAGACCCAGTCCGGGCCCCAAAATAGGGTAGGATAGGGGTGTGGCATCTCTGTCCTACCTAGGACAATTCCCCTCTCCCCCTAGGACAAGGGTGTGGCACCCCTATCACCACACCTTAGGGTGGCCCTAAGATGGGTGTGTCTAGTCCCCTATGCATAATCTAGCTTCAGTGTTTTCATTTCCTCATTGTCAGCCTTCAGTGATTAAAAAGTAATCCTTGAGGCATGTATAAAAGGATATTTAATTCCCTCATTTAATGGGGGAGACATGAGCAAGATAAGGATAATAAGTGAAATTCAAGCGAAGGGTCTTCATTATCAAGCATTCAAGCATTCAAGTCTTCTTCATTCATCCATTGGAGCAATATTACAACATTCATTTGCAAGCATGTGTGTGTGTTATGGTTTTGTCATGTTACATGCCATTTCATGCAACACTTGTGATTACATTCAAGAAGCAAAGCGATCATCATCAACAAATTGGAGATCTACAAGGTATACATTATCATTGTTTACATTCAAGAATTTGCAATTACTTTCTTTCAAGGTTGATTCCTCAACTGGGGTTTGACTAAGGTGAACCCCTATCCACAACCCTTCTTCCCCTCTTTTTTTTGTGTAGGTTGCAGGTGCGCAACTATAATTGTAGGTTTGGGCTTCATTTGCAGAAACAAGAGAACCCTTTTCATTTCGCTGATTTTGTTGAGGACCATGTACACTATCACCATGATCCTGGTGACTTTTCTCCAAATTTGCAAGGTGGATCCATATCAATCTAATTATCTCATATCCAAACTTACAACATGATCCCGAACCAGTGGCTCCTCATTTCACTCAATTTCTCTCTTTATTCCACATATTCAACAAGACAACTTTCCTATTTACAAAAGAGGGAAAAACACACTTCTACCCTTGCAATCCACTTGGAATTTACATCCTTCCCTCCATTGGATTTGGATCTAGTGGATTCAAGCCCCTCTTTTGAATGTAAAGTTCCTCCAAGTGAAAATCTTCCTAGTGACTTCCTTTCTCTCTCCTAGGTGGGCAGTCACTAGGGTTCAATTTTCCACTTTACATTTTGGTGAACCCGACGTCTTACACATTAATTCTGACTTTTCATTATTAGATTTGATTATTGCAATTTGAATTTCAAATTTTCATTTCCAAGTTTGATCTATTTGCAAATTTTAGAGGTTAATTGCATAAAACCCCTAGTTTTTCATTTTGAGAAAATTAAGCTTGTGAAGTGTAAAATTTTAATTACTTGTTTCAGATCTGATTTTTATTTCAAAATTGCAATTCAATTTTGTCTCTTTATAGTGAAAATTCAATGGTTAAATCATAAAACCCTAATTTTTAAGATTCTTCTATTTTTTATCTTTGACCACACGTTTGACCAATCTAGACATCTCGAAATCAGTTATTTTTTTGGATTCCGCATTAAAATCATAATTTCTATCATCCCTAAAAATTTTGAAAAAAGTTGGTCGAACCAAGTGAAATTTTGGGAGACAAAATTGATGGTATTTTTCTGCTTAGATCGAGAAAATAAGTGTACTTTATCAATTTTAACACTCTCTAAGGTCAAACACAAATTCAAAATTCATCATATTTAAATCTTACATTGATTTTTCACAAAAGATCCTAATTTTAGATCTTCTTTTCCAGCAAATTCAGATTTTAATTAAGAGACTTTCAATGGAAATTAATGAATTGGATTTAGTTTCTCTTTCGCATATGGTTACATTTCTTTTTGCATATATTTACTACAATCATGTGTCAAATAAGAGTTTCTTTCATTTCCTATTGCTCCCTTTTATTCATAGCACTTGGTCTTATTGTGTTGTTAGATTATTCCCTTTTCAAATAGATCTCAAATCTTTCATGTATTATTTATGTTGCATTATGGTGATGTTGTTAACAAACTACATTTCATATGTTAATCACTTTAAAGCTTTTGTAGATCCTAAACCTAAAGATCCTAACCTTTGTACCTCTCCTAGGGTATCTTGTGTGGATGAGATGAGACCTAATGGTTTAACCAATGATCTCTCTAAAAAATAACAAGAATTGGAAAGTAACATAGATCCATCTTCTTCTCATACACATACCCTTGAGTAGGGGGTGGGGGGGGGGGGGGGGGGGAATCAAAACATCAACATTCGTACATCTTTAGATCCTCCTTATTCTCTTAAGACCTATCTTCAACATCAAAGTATATGTAGGGAGGATGATTGATGGCATGATGAAAGAATAAGGATCCAATAGAATACTGAGAGGGGGGTGAATCAGTATACTAAAAAATTGATAAAAACTCCCAAACTCAAAAACAAACTTATCAACAAAATAGTTTTATCAAGATAATATCTCAAATATTACCAACATCAACCAATCATCAACCAGTTTTACTGTTATGACAACTTAACACTAAAAAACTTCAACCTTGTAAACATCAAAAATGCTTAATCATATGTCAACATATTCATCTCTTAATGCTTCCAACTATCATGCATTATCAGAATAGTTAAGTAGTTAATCAAATCAAATAAGATCATAACCACAAAAACATTCACCACTTGACAGAAATATTTATACGTGGAAAACTCAAATAGGTAAAAACCACGGTGAGATGAGACTCACAAGGATAGCTATCTGAACTCTTCTGAAGTGCGCCTTGATAGGAGCCAAGCTTGTTAAAGATTTTACAATAAGTCCTATTAAGAACTAATTCTGGTTAGGAATCACTCGGTTAAGGGATTTACAAATATGCCTTGATGAAAAGCACAATACGATGTTAGGAGTAACCTTGTTGGAGGATTTGAGAATCCAAACTAATAGATCACCTTGTTAGAGGATTTAGAAAGTAACCAAGCTTGTTAGAGATTACCTAGTTAGGGGATTTTAATTTCTGTTGTAATTGTTAGAAAACAATAGGTTTTCTTGATCTATCTGAATAGCACTATATCTACTTGATCAGATCCTTCTTAAGCTTCAATCTTCCTTTACTCAAATTGTAGATCCATCCACTGGTTTGGCAACCACACACTCAACTAATTTCTGCCAACTTTGCCAACACTTAAAAAAATAATATCATCGACCTTAAATACAAATCAACTAGGTCAATAACACAACAAAAACCTAATTCTCATCATTGAGATTACAAACAAGTAAGTACAATCTTGTCTATTAGAAATCATAACAATCTCTTCACATTAATAAAGAAAATTCCAACCGCTCCATGATCACCACTTCATCGGACTTGTAACTCATCATGCTCTATGCATTTGATGCAATCCACTTTTCTCCTTTCCAAGATAACAAACACGCCAAATCAATATGAACTTATCCTCATACAATGATCACACGTGTCTCCATCATTATCGCTCAACATTAAATCTTAAATCAACAAACTTGATCAGTTAGGGTTTAACACAAAAACAACTGGCAAGGTTTACCGGTTTACATAACATAGAAATGTTTAGCCTTATACACCGATCCAACTTAAAAACTACCATATACTAGTTCACAACATCTTCCACAAATTTTATCACACTGGTTACAATACAAAAGCAATATCAATAATAACATCAGCAATATCATGAATACCATTCATCGATTCAATTGACATCAATGACAACATATCATTAATGCAATCTATATGCAAAATACCAACAATCTCCCCCTTTGGCATTGATGGCAATAAAAATATCAACGCCTTTGATTGTTGTTGTGGATTAATGAATAGGAATCCTTGTTTACATTACCAAGTATTCACCATTCTCTATTTGTCATCATCTTGTCACTGGTTCACTTAATCAAACACATAATTCTTCTCACCAGTTACATAATTCTTCTCACCATGCTATGTATGTCATCATCATGTCAGTAATGACAAAATGAAAAGTAAAATATGTAATATCAAAATTTCACTATGTATCAACAAACTGTAACTTGATGCTCCCCTATGGAATAGATCTACTTCATCAATCCATATAAAATTTTGCAAGTAGTTTAGGGACTGATGTAATCAGCATCATGCTCAACTAACTTCATGAAGAGAGACAACCCCCAACTGACTTCTAAGATACTAAAAAGTGGTCTTAGGTAGAGGTTTCGTAAAGATATTTGCAAGCTACTCTTGGGTAGAAACATGCTCTAAGATAACATCTTTACTTTGAACTTTCTCCTTCAAAAAGTGATACTTCAATTCAATGTTCTTAGTCCTTGCGTGCAAAACAGGATTCTTAAAAATATTAATTGCACTCGTATTATCACACAAAATCTTGATAGGTTATGAGATCTTCATCTTAAAACCTTCCAAAATGTGTCTCATCCAAATAGCTTGTGTGCAATTCATATAGGCTTCTACATACTTAGTTTCAGCAGTAGATTGTGAAGTACAACTCTTCTTTTTACTACTCCATGAAACTAGCCTTCCTCCTAGAAAGAATGCTCCACCCGTAGTACTCTTTTGGTCATCAATATTTCTTGCCCAATCAGCATTGGTGTATGCCTTCAAATCATTTTTTTCTCCATATGGATACCATAACCCATAGTCAATTGTACCTTTCAGATATCTAAAAATTCTCTTGGTTGCTACCAGATGTGCTTCCTTTGGATTTTTCTGAAATCTAGCAACTATACCAACTGCACAGGCAATATCTGGTTGACTGTGAACAACATAGTGTAATTTTCCAATCATTGACCTGTATTCCTTCTCATATCTACAAACTTAGATGCATCTTCCTTGGACAATTTACAACCTGTAATCATTGGAGTTCCAACTGGTTTATAGTCACTCATGTCAAAAGTCTTCAAAACTTCTTTCACATACTTGGATTGAGTAATGAAAATACCATTCTTCATCTGCTGTATCTGCAAGCTTATCAAAAAATGTATTTCCCCTACTAGTAACATCTCAAACTCATTCTTCATTTCATTTGCAAAATTGTTGCTCATGAGATCATTACCTCCAAATATAATGTCACCAACAAATACTTCACTAACCAGTATTTCATCTCCTTCAGACTTGAGATAAATGTTGTTGTCACTATTAGTTCTTGCAAATCCTATCTTCATCAGATGTATATGAAGCCTTTCATACCATTCTCTAGGTTCCTACTTTAATCCATACAAAGTTTTATGCAATTTGCATACCATGTCATCTTTGTTTGTCAATGCATAACCATCAAGCTTTTCTATGTATACCTCTTCTTCTAATATCCCATTCAGAAATGCAGACTTAACTTCCATTTGGTATACCTTGAACTTCTTGTGAGCTGCAAATGCAAGTAATGTTCTAACTCCCTCTAGTCTTGCTACTAGTGCAAAAGTTTCTCTATAATCCTCTCCTTCTTCTTGCGCATAACCTTTGCATACTAGTCTTTCCTTATTGCGAACTACAACACCATCCTCATTTAACTTGTTTCTGAACACCCATTTAGTACCTATGAGATTCTTGTTTACCAGTCAGGGTACTAGGGTCCAAGTGTTGTTTTTCTCAATCTGATCCAATTCTTCTTCCATTGCCTTAACCCAATGATCATCACCAAGTGTCTCCTTAGCACTTCTTGGTTCAAATATGGTGATCATGCAAGAGTTCTCTCTAACTATCCTTCTAGTAAGTACTCCATAATCCTTATCCCCAATAATCTGCTCAGGACTATGATTCAGTCTCACATAACTAGGAATAAAATGATCATTCTCCTTAGGTTCAGCTTCTTCATTGTCTTCTTCCTCTGAATTTATTTGTTCCGGTTGAACAAGTACATTAGGATTTTCCTTACCCGTTTCAAATTTAACTGTTTCAGGTTCCAAAAGCAAAATGCAAGGATCTTCATCCTTTCTCTCTGAACTAATTCCTTCTAAAACTTCAGGACATTCATTTACATGAACATCGACACTCTCAACAATTCTCTATGTCTGGTTGTTGAAACATTTGTAGGCCTTACTCTTGGTGGAATAGCCAAGAAATATGCCTTCATCACTCTTCACTTCAAACTTGCCCATGTAATAAACTCTTTTGATAAAACATTTGCTACCAAATATTTTAAAATAACTAACATCAGGTGTCTTGTCCTTACCTTTTTTCACCAAAACTCAGTTCATTGTGTAGACCGTTGTACTTACAACTTCTCTCCAAAAACAATTCGCTACATTTCCTTGTATAAACATAGTTCTAGTTGCTTCAACCACTAACCGGTTGTTTCTCTCTGCTATTCCATTTTGTTATGGTGTCCTTGGTGCAGAAAGTTGTCGCTTGATACCATTCTCATCATAGTACTTAGTGAACTCCTCAGAAGTAAATTCACCACCTTGATCTATTCTCAGACATTTAATCTTTTTTCCACTCTCTTTCTCAGCTAAGGCTCTAAATGTCTTGAATTTACCAAAATATTCATTCTTATCTTTCAAGAATGTGACCCACATCATCCTTGAATAGTCATCAATGAAGATCATGAAATATCTATCAATTGAAATGCTTCTAGTTCTTATTGGTCCACTTAGATCCATATGAACCAAATATAACAAGTGCTCTGCTAAGAAAGACTTTCTCTTGAAAGTAGAAGAAGTCATCTTCCCTAACTGACATTCTTTACAAAGAGCATTAACTGGTTTGTCTATCTGAAGTAGACCTCTTACTGTCTTAGACTTACTCACTTTAACAATATTGTCAAAATTTATATGACAAAATCTCCTATGCCAAAGCCAGCTATCATCTATTTTTGCAATCAAACAGTTGCTAACTTTTGGATTAAGATGAAATACATTACCTTTGGTCTGTTTCTCGGTTGCAATTAATTCACCTTTCTTGTCAAATATTTTGCACATGCCATTTAAAAATTCTAGTGGGTATCCTTTGTCATTCAGCTGTGCCACACTCAGAAGATTATGCTTTAGGCCTTCAATCCAATAAACATTGTCAACATTGCTCTTTCCATTAAGAGAAATAACTCCCTTAACTTTCACCATACAGAGAGAGTCATTGCCAAATCTAACAATACCGCCATCAAATTCCTTCAAGGAAATAAATTTGGTCCGCTCACTACTCATGTGATGTGAACAACCACTATCAATGATCCAATCATCAGAGTTATCCATCTTGGATACTAGTGCCTTCTGATCAGATGTCTCTTCCTTAATAGCCACAAACACAATATCTTCACTAGCATCATCATCAGATTCTTCATCAATAATACCACTATCAATAGCAACAAGACAATCTCTCTTGCCTTTACCCTTATATTTCTTAAATTTATCTCTCTTGTATTCATTTTCACCATTAGGGCAATTAGCTACTATATGACCAATCTTATTACAAGAAAAACATTTCAACGATAGCTTACCTTTGTATTTCCTAGTGCCTCTAGGCAGTCATTTTGCCAACAATGCTTCAAACTACACTAAACTATATTCATCATCAGCATCTCTGCTGGATCTAGATTCATAGCTATGGTCGGTATCTCTACTTCTTCTCACAGATGGGTTAAAGACAGAAGCTCTAAATGCAGATTCTGATTTTTGTACACTACCATCATAGCCATTTAGTTCAAAAGCAGTAAGTTTGCCAATAATAGAGTCAAGAGTTACCTTTGTCTTGTCAATGGATTTCAGCTCCTAAATAGCTGCAACTCGAATAGCATAGACCGGTAGCAAATTTCTTAGTACCCTACTGACCACTGTGGCATCTTCCACTTTCCCTCTTGCACTCTTTATTTCACCAACTATTTCTTTAATTCTTTGACCATACTAGTGGATATTTTTTCCTTCATACATTCTCATGTCATCAAACTTTCCTCTTAAACTCTCCTCTTTAGCAATCTTAACATGTTTATCACTGCTATAAATCTCTTCAAGTTTTTTCCACACTTGATATGCAGTTTCAAGACCATGAACATCTACATATTTAGCATCAGACAACAAAGTGATAATAGCCTCTAATGCTTGATGATTCTCTTGTTGTTCTTTCTTCTAATCATCAGTCAGAGTTCTAGTAGGTGCAGTATACTTAGTTTCTATATGATCCCAATACTGACTACCAAGACTCTTAATGTAAATCTTCATTCTATCGCTCCAAATCCTATAGTTATGTTTGTTGAACTTCGGACCTTCTTTCCTCATCATGATCTACAAGATCTTTTCCTCAAGCTATTAGGCTTAGATATATAAGAATGCCTGAGACGCTTTGATACCAATTGATGGTATGATGAAAGAATAAGGATCCAAAAGAATACTGATAGGGGGAGTGAATCAGTATACTAAAAAACTGATACAAACTCCCAAACTCAAAAATAAACCTATCAACAAAATAGTTTTGTCAAGATAATATCTCAAAGATTACCAACATCAACCAATCATCAACCAGTTTGACTGTTATGACAACTTAACAGTAAACAACTTCAACCTTGTAAACATAAAAAATACTTATGTCAACATATTCATCTCTCAATGCTGCCAGTTATCATGCCTTATTAGAATAGTTAAGTAGTTAATCAAATCAAATAAGATCACCACCACAAAAATATTCATCACTTGACACAAATATTTATACATGGAAAACACAAATAGGTAAAAACCACAGTGAGATGAGACTCACAAGGATAGCTATTAGAACTCTTCTGAAGTTCGCCCTGTTAGGAGCCAAGCCTGTTAAAGATTTTACAATAAGTCTTGTTAAAAACTAATTCCGGTTAGGAATCACCCAGTTAAGGGATTTAAAAATATGCGTTGATGAAAAGCACAATACCCTATTAGGAGTAACCTCGCTGGAGGATTTGAGAATCCAAACTAATGGACCACCTTGTTGGAGGATTTAGAAAATAAATAAGCTTGTAAGAGCTTACCCGGTTAGGGGATTTTGATTTCTGCTATAATTGTTTAAAAACAACAAGTTTTCTTGATATGTCTGAATAGCACTGCATCTGCTTGATTAGATCCTTCTTAAGCTTGAATCTACCTTTACTCAAACTACAGATGCATCCACCGGTTTGGCAACCACACACTCTATTGGCATATGCACACTCCAATGAGACATTGTATGTGATTGGAGGTTTTGTCATTGATGGCAACCTTGCAATCCTATGGCACCGGCAAAAGCATTATACCGACATAAGTAGATCACACTCTACACCGGCACTCAGGACACCGACACTGGCACCGGCACAAAAGAAAGGAAGTATACCGGCACAGAGGCCGACAAGATTTTTGTTATATTATATTTTGTATATTATTGAAAAACTTTGTACGCCGACTTGGAAAATTGTAAAATGACTCTTATATATAAAAGAGATCATTGTAGACATTTGATATAGGATATATAAGAATTAAGGAAAATATTAGGCAGACCTATTATGTGAAATATAGGTTAAGGGGTATATGTAAAGAACAGAGCAGGAACCGGTACTGAATCTGGCATTGAAGATGCTATTGTAAAGTAGTACAAGATATTGGATTTGTATAATCCTCATTGTAAGTCAGTGAGACTTCCCATTGAGCAGTGAGCTCTAGGCAGTTGACCTTCCTGCATGTGCAGGCCCCTATTGTAAGTAATATTCTCTTATTGGCCAGTGAGTGAATATTGTGGGTCAAAAATCCCATCGAGGTTTTTCCCACACTAGGTTTCCTCGTTAAAATCTTTTGTTATGGTGTGCTTTTCATGTGGATGTTCTTGATTTTGTTTATTGCATTATTTCTTGCATAGCAGTACACTGTTATATTATGTTCTGCATGTTTTAAGTCAAGAAATTCTATATACCGGTCAGATACTAATTCACCCCCCCCCCCTCTCAGTATCTGTGGGATTCCTAACAATTGGTATCAGAGCTTGGTCCTCTAATTTCAGAAGCCTAATAGCTTAAGGAAGATCTTGACACCGGTAAAGATGGAAAATCTGATGAAGCAATTGGAAGGAGCTCTTACAGACTATGATGCAGAAAAATTCAAAAATATCAAACTAGAAGATGATTTAAGGGTAGCTCAGGATATCATTCAGGCACTTCAAGAAAATTTTACTGTTGCAAGAAATAAGAGAAGAGAACTTTGTGAAAAATTGCAAAATGAGAATGACGAAAAGGAATCACTTAATGATATGATAAGCAAGTTGAAATAAGAGATCATGACAACAAAGAATGAGATGCAGGATATGACTATGAGATTTTGCAAAGAGATTAAGGATAGGAAGAAGAATGAAGAAGAATTGACTAGAAGACTAAGTGATGCAGCAAATGAGAACACAAGACTCAGCTATGAAAATGACATGTTGAAGACAATTCTGATGCATACTTAGAATGACTCAAACGAACTAATGAGACAAAAAGAAGTCTTAGAAAGAGAACTAGAAACTGCAAATCAACATAAAGAAAAATTCAAGAAAAGCTCAGAGGAACTTGGCACCTTGCTGAAGAATAAAAAACCTAAAGGTGACACTTCTGGAATTGGCTTTGAAGTTGGTGAAAGCTCTGGTACTGCAAATACTCAAGATCATAGCAAACTGGTAAGACAACCTAATGCTTATAAATTCAATGGAAAATGCTTTAACTGTAATAAGTATGGTCATAGAGCAAATGAATGTAGATCTAGAAATTATCAGAATATCAACACACCCACTGGTCAATGTTCTAAATGCAACAAAGTAGGTCACAATTTTGAAAACTACAGAATGAATGTGAGATGTTATATTTGTGGAAGATTCGGACATTTATCTAATCAATGCAGAACACAAACTGGCATAGGTTATGGAAAAGCTATTCAGAAAAATAATGTAACTTGTTATGCATGTAACAAGATTGGGCATATTGCTAAATTCTATAGAAGTAAAGGAACATCAATAGACAACAAAAGTTCTAGCTTGAAAGGTAAAGAAAAAGTTGAAGAGGTTAAGCAAGAATTCTCTAAACAATGGATTAGAAAAGTTGATCTAAATATTGGGAATACTCCTCCACCGGTAGAACAAACCAATGCTTCACTGACAGAACAGAGTGATGCTTCACCGGAAGAACAGAGTAGTGCTCCACCGATAGGAAGTTCTTCATCTAATTGAAGAAAATTTCCTTGAGGGTTTGGCAATCTATTGACACATGTGCTATTATTCCCTCGGTTAGAGATAAGAAGTTGGAAATTACTTATTACCGGTAAACAATGTTAAGTGAATACTTAATCAAAATGCAATTAATGTGGTAGATGGTGAAAAGACACTATAAAATCAAGGTTTTGGCTCCATTTCATTTCACCAATATTTCAAACTTATGAAGAGCGTGAAGATTCTGAGCCAAGGCATTTCGAGCAAGAAGCAAGAACACTCCAAGCAATCATCCATCCTAAGGCAGTAAAAGGTATTTAATCATGGCATCCACCTCTGCAATTGAATATATAGAAAACCCTACTATTGTTGAAGTGATAAAAAGACCTAGGCCCGTATTTCAGTTAGTCCTCGAGGTAGCAAAGAAAGATGATACCTTAGGTGCTTTTTCTCAAATTCCTAAGGGAGTTGTTTATGTTGAAGACCCCAGAATGTACATCCACTGCAACATTGAGGAACTAGGAGATGAAGAAATTAAAACCATGTTTAAAACTGTGATATTTGATAAAACCGGCAATGTAAAAGATGAACACAAGATCATTGAGACCCTAGGATTTATAGAGATCCTTAGCATTCCTAAATTTCTCAAGGATGTGATTAGGATAGTCTTAAGCAGGGTACATGGTGATTTTTTCTGGTTAGATGCAGTCCACAAAATCACCAAGTTGTGAAAGTTGTCAAAGGGTTACTAACCAGATAAAACCAAGAAGGTATCCAATGACCTAGTTACAAACCTAACTGGTGCAACATTCGACAAGAGGTCCCTAAGAGTTAATGATGTAACAGACATTAATGTGAGATTTATCAACATGATATTAGGATATAAAGCTACTCATGCAAATAGACTCAATTCAGTTTCAAGTTTATGCATTAAGAGTGCTTATGATATGGTCACAGATAATGTAAAAATTGATGTATGTGAGTGGTTAAAAGATGAATTAATTGACAACCTTGGAAAGATCAAGAAGGACAAGAAAGGAACCTTCAGGTTTGGAAATCTATTAGTATGTTTGATGCTACATATAACAAAATAGGTTCTCAGTACAGGCTACAAAGAACTTGGATATGATATACTGGTAGGCAAACAATTAACAGAACTATTCAATAACATGGGAGAAAACAAGGAAAACAATATTCATGACTTTTTTCAAGCATTAAAAGTCAAAATGAAGAAAAGAATAAGGTTATCACAAAAAATTGTTGACAAATACAAAGATGAAATATGCTTTGTCATCAAGAAAGATGAAATCTGGATGGAAGCAGTCATCCCTAGGACAATTTGGGTAACTGAGATGGGCTATGAAACAGATGATCACATAGTTGAAACATATGCTAAAGCACTTCTAGAAGCCCCCAGAGAACCTAAGGAAGAAGTATTTGGTAGTACAAAAACCATTGAAAGCCAAATACAATCAAAGAAAAGAGTGAAAAAGGCTGAGACAGTTGTAGGAAAGGTTCCAGACAAGCAAAAGCCATCAAAGAAGATGTATTCAAGAAAACTGGTATAACAGACGATGAGTTAGCAGCTCCACAACCTAAAACTCACCTATCACTGGTAGGTACTTCTTCAGGGAGTGACATGCCTGCAACTTTCAAAAGAGTTGTAAGGAAAAGAGATCCCTCACCGGCAACCACACCCTCACCAAGAGGACAAGACAAAAACAACAAGCAGTGAGATCTCCAGTAAGAAAGGCCACACCAAAGAAGAAACTGACACCCAAGAAGAAGAAGAGGACAAACAAAGACTTGGCCCCTCTTGATATACTACTGAATGAAATCACAGAGGAAGGTAAATTCAAGAACACAGAGAAAATATATGACACCTTAACAGCTGATGAAAAAGAGCAAGTTGAAAATAGTGTTATATTGTACATGGATATGTACAAGAAGTTTTTGATGGAAGTAGTCAATGAAATTCCAGATGAGCTATTTAAAAGACTAGAAGCAAGAAGACAAGTAGTAATTGTAGACACCCAAAATTGTCATGTCTAATTAAATAAATATTTTATTTATTTATTTAATTATCTAAGCTTAATTCTTCTATTAATTAAATAAATCTTTATTTATTTAATTAATTCATTTATCCTCTTCTAGCCTTATTTCTCATTTAAATAAATACATTTATTTATTTAAATTATCATTTTCCTAAATTAAATAAATATTTTTATTTATTTAATTATCCCACTTCTTCTATTAATTAAATAAATCTTTATTTATTTAATTAATTCATTAACATTTTCTACCCATGACACATGTCATTCATCTCTTAATTCATACACTACCTACCCTTTTCATTATTTTATTATTTCTTTTACCTACCCTCTAATCATAGCCGACCTCCTTTTACACCTCTCAATCTTATCCCTCCATTTCATATAGTGTCTTCTATATAAGGAGATGCTTCCTTCATTATCAAACCCTAATCGTTCTATGCATTCTAATGAAAGATCTTAAGGACTTGACTACACTACGATCCTACTTGCAACCACATTTCGTTCTTTGTTGAGCTCTTGTGCACATAAAATCTGAGAGCAAATATATCAAGCAAGATCAATGGAGATAGGAAGAATGGAGATCCAAACCCTATTGGACATGTGATGGTATAATCTTTGTGATTTCATTTGATTTGCATTGTCTTAGGTAGTCTTCATATGTTATGGTGGATCTTTGTTGTTGTTAGGCTAGGGTTTTGTGGTTGAATTCATTTAGCCTTTCAATATTGTTATTATTGTTATCCATTTTCACCATATACATTTTAGCACGCCCGGTGGGACTCTTGTCCCTTTTGCATTTAACTTCCTTGTTGCAGATTTTGTATTTTGAAGTTGCAGATCCGATGTTTTCGGCAGCATTTTTGATATTTCTGCGTCTGTGTACTTTCGGATCGCATTTTTGATTTTCTGGCGCGTCTACGACATCTGGAATCGCGCTTGTGTTATCGACAATATTTTATTTCGCAAGTTCCAAGAAAGCGCATCTCTGTTACGAAGCCGCATCTGAGTTGATTTTAGCCGCATCTGTGTTCAAAAGACGCGTCTACATTCTGTAGTCGTGTCTGTGTCTCATTGAACCGCGTTTGTGTTGTGGAGTCGTGTCTATGTCGAGGGTAATCACGTCTGTGTTCACCAGTGGAAAATTTTGAGTTTTTATTGATTCAGTTTTCGGATTTTGCATTTAGGGTTTCAGATCTGGTTTATTTTGAGCTAACATTTTCAGATCTAGCTAATGAAATTGGTGTAGCTTGTCTTGAAAGAAAAATCATTTGGTTGAAGGCCCCTATTTTCACAAAGTCTTTTGGGATTTAAAATTTACCTAACTTGTGTGCTTGCAGGAAGGGGTGATTATTTCAAACAATCCAAACTACTAATAAATCTTTGTTGCAGGTCCTTGGCAAGGATTTTTATTGTGTGCCTTGTTTTCATAGACTAGCAAACACTTCAATTGGTGCACTAAAATTGAATCATTGTCTTTTGTGTCTTGAGCAATAGGCTCTTTTTGTTTAATCTTTAGAGGGCCTGTCTTCCCGTGTGGTCATTAGGACTACTAGTGAGAAGAGAACGACCCAAGTGGTAGCAAAAGAAAAGCCATCTTCTTCCAAACCACTATAAATAATTGTATTCATGGTGAAAACTATAAATAACGTGTGTTGATTAGTTCATACCGACACTATGTCTCCCCATAAACCCATTGGATCAAATTTATTTGATCAGTTGTAGGGCGTAACCCCTATCGGCTGGGAGCCTTCTGTATTTACAGAGCTGAAAGTGCCGCATGTATGGCCACACAAACGGATGCCCTTACTAGCACCTTTTTTTTTTAGAAGCCCAAATCCTTCTAGTTGTGGGGGCAGGAGGTCGGACCTCTAGTAGTGGCCCACACACATACGGTTCTTAGTAGAGATACAAAGTTCACCATGGGGAGTTTTTGTGGGGACTGATGCTTGGCTGACTCGAGAAATGAGTGTCGAGGGTGGAGCCAGTGAGGTCAAGCATCTAAGTATCCGCTCTGAATAGCGTAGCCTCGAGGGTAAAACCCCATGTGGGATCAACAACTATTGTCTTCGCCAGCCATAAGAATTGTGCTTGACTTATTTTAAACATTCAAAACATTCAAGACCAAATAGCAAAACATTGTGTCTTTTGTGTCTTCAAGTGTATGTGAAACATTTTTACATCAAACAACACACTTTTCTTGGAGTCATTTTGAGTCTAGACACTATCAAACATTGGGTCTTCATCAACATTGTGTCCTCTTGTCACGAAAAATAGTCAAACAGTCAGATTTGGTCACAACAAAATGACTTCACAGATTGGAAAAATTGCCCAAATTTTATAGAAACACGTCTGTGTCGGACATAATAGCATCTGTGTCAGGAAATCGCGTCTGTGAAGGGCAGAAACGCGTCTGTGTTTACAGAATCAACATTTCACTTTGCAAAAATGACAGAAGTGCGTCTGTGTTAAACAGATCCGCGTCTGTGTCAGGAAACCGCGTCTGTGAATTATACAGGCGCGTCTGTGTCCAGAATTGAAAAACTGTTACAGTCTAGCAAACAAACACAGTCAGTTTCAGAATTCTTGAGCTTCTTAGGTAATTTCTCCAGGTTTCATTTAGCATTCAATCTGTCTTTGGGTCTCACAAAATCCATCATTGCTTCACATCTCACTTTACATTCACACTTGTCTAAACTTGAGTCAAAAGGTCACTTGCTTGTCCTCACTATACTTTGTCAACACACTACATACAACAACACTTTGCTAAGTGGTCCCTCATCAAGGTTTCTTACCTTTGGGTCTCATTTGGTCTTACTTAGAGTCAAGGTCAACTTACCTGATCAAGAGAAACTATCCTCTCTTCGGAAGTCACACCTACTCTACTACATACATACTTGGTCTTACACTTTGGACATTGCAAGTAAACTTCAGATTCATTTACATTCCATCCAACTCTTGGTCTTCCATACTCTTTCCATTTTCATCTAGTCTCACATATCTTGGTCAATACTTAGTTCATGGTTGAAACCCGTCTTCAAAAATCTAGGAGAGAAACTAAAGAGGCTCAAGATTCCGCAAACATGAGTTCTTATGAGTATGACAATGATATCTTTTTCAATTCTGATCATACTACATTACCTGAAATGGATGCCTATAGAAACATTCCAAATGTTGAGAACATGGACACTCTAAACAACAACGCTACACACAATAACAATATGGACAACTTTTCAGTACATTCAGCAGATGTGGAAGAATCCATTATGAACCCCCATTTCAATCAATTGGTTGAGGAAATAATGAGGAGGGACAGACAATACTTCTTACAAATGATGGCACAAAGTGGAGTCAAGATACCTCATGATTTTGACATGTCTCAAATAATGGAAAATTGACCTTTGCAACAAAATCACTCCAACATGGATCAAAGGAGACCTAATAGTGGAGGAAATAGAGGACCACATATGGTACCTGAATCACCATCAGCTTTGCTTCAAAAACCAAAGGTCCCACATACACATGGTCAAACATATGATACTCACCTTCACAGACCATTATGGAAGTCTTATGGAGAAAAATATGCTCAATCACATATCAGTGCTAAGGATCAACCACCAGAGCAATGGGATATTCAAAGGCATGCTCAAAATTTGGACACAAGGAAACCCCGTGTCAAATTTGGGGGCAACACATTAGAACATGACATGCCTGTAGAGTATGGTATACATGCAAAAAATAGATATGGTGTTCCTCAACATGAATCTATACCAAGTGGTCCATATATGCAGCATCATTATAGACCTCCTCCATATGAACATGTGTATGATCAATATCATCCATATATGCAACATGCTCCTCCTCCAATTGGTGCCTCAAGCATAGGGTATGGTCCAAGAAGTCGATCTCCACCTAAGAGCAATTTGGAACAACAAATCAAGGACTTACAAAAGAAAATGGAGGATATAAATACACCAAAACCAACATACACAATGAGAGACATATGTCCTTATCCATTTGACAAGAGCATTCCAATGCCTCCATTTCCTACACACTTTGTGACGCCTAAGTTTGATAAGTATAGAGGAAAAGGGGATCCTAAGGCACACATAAGATAGTTTTTTACAGCTTGCATTGAGGTAGCAGCAGAAGAGACATATTTGATGAGATTATTCCCACAAAGCTTAGGTGATCAAGCTATGGAATGGTTCTCCCAACTCCCACCTGGTATTAAGTCATGGGGTGATCTAGTAGAGGCAATTATCCAACATTTCTCCTACAACATAGAGACAGACATATCAGTCACTACTTTGTGCAACACCAAGCAAAAAGAGGGAGAGTCTTTTGCATCATTTTTACAAAGATGGAGGAATCTAGCTAGCAGATGCTCTTGTGAAATTCCACAAAAACAAATGGTAGAAATGTTCACCCAGAATGTTAACAAAGACATTGGCTATGATCTAAGGAAATCTTGTTTGTCCACCTTCAAGAACGTCATTGAAAAAGGCTTAGCAACAGAGAAGGTCCTAATTGAAAAAGGAGTTATTAAGATATTCAAGGAGAGCAAAGATGACTTTAAAGGAAAAGACAAGCCAAGATTTTGGAATAAAAACAAGAACACAGTCAATGATGGTGTTGTTGATGCCAATACAGTGCGACCCAAATTTTTTTTTTCCAGATCAAATCAGGTGAATACTCAAACAACTTCTAAATCACGAAGGAAGTATACTCCATTGGGAGAACCACTTGAGTCAGTTTTCAAGAAGCTAGTGGCAAACAAAGTAATCACAATTCCATATTTTCCTCCATATGAACCAAAAGTTAAACCAAATTGGTGGAATGATGATGAATATTGTGAATTTCATAAAAGCAAGGGTCATAAGATAGGAAATTGTCATCGACTGAAGAACATCATACAAGATCTCATTGATAGAGGTGACATTGAGATTGAAGGACACTCATCCAATCAAGAACATAAAAAGTTTAAGGAACCATTCCCAAAGCATGACAAGAGAAAAGTTGTAGCCACAGATGACCAAACCAACTATACCAGAGCATCTTATAACTATGATTCAACCATCAATCACATCTTGATGGACAATTATGTCTCTAACATTATCATCAAGGACAAAACCCCTGAGAATTCTACCCAGAGACCCAAGATCATTCTAAAAGGCATTGGATCTTCTTCCGAACCTACCTTTGAATGTCATGTTACAACCTGCCGAGGTAAATTCACTTTGCAAGGTGGTCCAGCTAAAAACACCGCTTCCTCATCAACCAAACCTAAGTATGACCTTGTAGAACAATTAGGGAAGACACCTGCGCTCATCTCCATACTTGAACTCTTATGCATATCCCCCATACATAAATCCATTTTTGACAAAATCTTGAGAGAAACTGTTGTTCCTACTGATCTGAACGTGGACCAGTTTCAAGCCATGGTGGGATACCTTTCCATTCCACACTCCCTTACATTCATAGAAGCCGATGATGCCTCTGTAAGTCAGCCACATAATGCACCACTACACATTGAAGCCTTCATACACAAACATCGAATAAAAGAAGTCCTGATAGATGGAGGAGTAGGTCTAAACATTTGTACATTGAGCACTATTAAACAATTGGGATATTCCGACAAAGCTGTGAATTCTACAAATAAAATTACTATCAAGGCATATGATGATGAAGAGCGTTCATCCAAGGGTACAGTCACCTTACCTCTCAAAGTTGGGCCAGTTACAAAGGATGTGGTTTGTCAAGTACTTGATCTTGATCTCACATACAACATATTGCTAGGACGTCCTTGGATTCATGAGATGAGTGCAGTACCATCTACATATCATCGATGTATCAAGTTTCCACACAATGGAGTTGAAGTGACCGTCAAAGCAGATCCAAATCCATTCATATATTGCAACAATTTGCGCCCTAGATCAAAAATAACAATACTAGCCAATCGAGAAGCTATTCCTTCATCAACATATGTGGATCCAGAATCATTGAAAGCTTCTACATCAAAACAAGCAGAGATCAAAGAAAAGCTCAATATTAAAGACATGGGATGTGGTGAGTATATCTTTCATGTTGATCAACTCCCACTGTCTCCTAAGGTATTCAGTCAACAAGAACAGTCTATAAACAATTTGCAAGGAATTGGATGTGAACCACCTAGTGTTGTGGCTACTAAGTCTGAATGCAAATCTCCTCTAGTGGTGCAAGCAACTCTTGATATCAATAGTCCTAAGAGTGGTTCCAACAAAGAATCTACTGAGCATATCACCAGTCTTTTTGAGAGCTCACATAGCCTTATCATTTCATCCACTCCTTCCATTTCCACTCCACTTCCAGACTTGGATCAACAAGAATTACAAAAGCCCTTACTCATTGGGGATCAAAAATCAAACTTTGAAAAGAAAAATCTAAAAGTCAACAATAAAGAAAAGTCCTTTAGTCTAAATCAAAATCAAAAGCTATTGGACTCTACAAAAATCAAAGTCAAGGATAAAAATCCTATGAAGAAAAAAGAGAAAGAGATGATCTCCCCTAATATCAAAATAACTGGGGGAAAAAGTTCTAAAATTTCAAGTCAAAAAGCATACTTGTTGATCCTAAGTCTCCATCATGTCATGATACTTTCACTTCTTTTCACAATCATAAGCCTTCATAACTCATCCACTTGTTTCACACATCCTTTCCCTTCTGGCAATACATCATGGACCTTTAATGGAGCTTCCTCGAAGGACTTTGTTATCAATGATGCCCAAACCTCTTTAGGTGACACGCATATGGGCCTGTGTAGTCCACACACTAGTAATTCTATCTCAGTTCCTTTATCAAGGAAGACAGTCACTCAAGATACACATCATTCAGTCAAGGAACATTGCAATTACAATCATAAAGTCAAGCCTCGCACATTTGAGGTAGGTGACTTGGTTCTCAGAGAAAACCCCAAAAATCAGCAAGACAAAGAGAAGAAGGGTAAGTTCGAACCAAATTGGTTTGGTCCTTACATCATTACAGCAACATATGGATCTAGTGCATATCAGCTCTCAACTATAGAGGGTGAACCTTTGGAGGATCCTATCAATAGCATGCACCTTCACAGGTTTTACACATAGCTCTTCAGAGTATCCTAATTCAAAAAATACAAAAAAATCAAAAATTTCAAAAATACAAAAAAAAAAATACAAAATACAAAAAAAATCATCAAAAAATTCAAAAATACAAAAAAATTATAAAACAAAAGTATCATTACTTGGTGAAAACCTGGCAAATAGGTGCCTTGTGACACAAAAAATAGTGAAAAATCAAAAAAGTAAAGAGAAAACATTTCGTCCAACGGTGAAAACCACTTCGGTGGCGCCCTAGGCAAGTACCATGGTGAAAACTGGGTCACCAGCGCCATGCGTAGAGACATTGCTCCTCCCTCCTTCAGGATTCACTTTCATCCTTTCACTTTGCACACACTCACGACCAATTCATCCATAATAAACTTACCCATTCCCATCATGGCTTGTTATTGATCTACCCAAGATTGGTTAGCCATTCATAGTAAATCTCTCTTTGTACCTCCCTTTCCATCCATAATAAATCAGCTCCTATCTGTGGCTAAGGCAAATCCTACGTCTAGTGATGGGTGTGGAACTGAGAACATCACATGTTTCAAGGAGTACAATTTCTTCCAGCTTCCTTCAGTTAGTGATGGGTGTGGAATTGAGAACATCACATGTTTCGAGGAGTACAGTTTCTTCCAGCTTCCTTCAGTCTATCCAGGCACAATCCGCAATAAAGCAACATTTGCATCGCAGATCCATAATAAAGTTTCATCTTCTCCACAATAAAGTATCAGTTTCATGGATTCAGTCAGTTTCAGATGAGACACAGTAGCAACAATGGGCTTCAACAAATCAAATCTTTTAATAGACTCAGACAACATTATGGTTCAGTGCTATCTATCCTTTCTGTGAAAGTAAACATTGTGACCACAATCAAATAAGACTTATACAAGTGACAAGAGACACTAAACTTGAGGACTACAATGGATGTTGGTGTTGAGTCTTGGTTTTCTTTTGATTTCATCATTTTTATTTTTTTATTTTTTATTTTTTGGTGACATGTCTTTTAGCTTTTCCAGGATGTCTTTGACTAGAGATTATATCTCCAGGATGTCTTTGACTAGAAAGGCGAGGATGGGGTATCGTCACCTATTTGTATTTGTTGTCTGTGGATTGTCTCTTAGTAATGCTATGACTTGTCCAAGGATATGAGGACATTGTGAGTCTAGTATGAACTGGGGCATTCCTTGTTTGTGACTGTCTTATCTTCATGCAAACAGGTACAATGACTTTCTGGGTCGAACATATGCCTCGATTGTCATAACCTACTTGCCATAATAAAGCTCAATGATGATAATGCACAAGAAGCTCTTTCACTTTCATATCTTCTGTCTTCCATCCCCTTTTCTTGATTGACTTCCATCATCCTTCTCGAGTCCGCATAGCCTGCTATCACATGACTGAGTATAATGACACACCAAAACCATTTGCATTTCATGTAGTTGCACCTGCATTACCACATATAAGCATTCCATACATACATATAGATATCACAACTACATCACATCCTGCACACAACACCTATTAGCACAATTTACATTTGCATTATCATATTCATCTGCATTACATACATTCACATTTGCACCATGCATACACATATAAAACATAAAAAACAAAAATATTGCATTGCATCATATACATATTTGCATCTATAACATCGAAACATACATCACATAGGTACACATGCATATAGCTGCCGCAAAGAAGAATCATCTCATATATATATAAAGTGTCATGATACAATGATGTCAAAATCATATGGCTACAATCACCCGCAGGTGTCTACATCATCATACAAAAATGGTACAATACTGATACATAGGGGGCCATCTACGGCTACGATGAACTCCCTCCCTCAGAGCTGGCTGGCCTCGACAGAGTCTAAGCGCTAGAAGGACCTGCCCCAAGATTATCTCTCTTGGCCCTTGTGTCCTCTACAACCACCCCTCGTGTCACCCTATCCGAACAAAGGAACCCACTGATCACTCCTACCAGCACCGCCAGTAGTGCTAATCCTATCCATGTCATGGTATCCCATGCCACATGTCCCACCCTCATCTCTAG
Organism: Cryptomeria japonica; assembly: GCF_030272615.1. NCBI lineage: Eukaryota > Viridiplantae > Streptophyta > Pinopsida > Cupressales > Cupressaceae > Cryptomeria > Cryptomeria japonica. The sequence continues at coordinate 694,621,924 of NC_081408.1, read as the reverse complement.
TCCCGGATCCTAGAACACTTGTCTAAGGGCATCCATGTCTCTATCTCGATCGTACAGAATCAGCTCCCCCATCAATCGGTATCCGCAAAATCAGGGTGACTGTCATCTCCCCCATTGGCAAATGAAAAGTACAGGTCTTGGAGTGCCATCTCTCCGCCAGCGCAGTCAACAGTCCCATGTTCACTTGAAACTCAGGCACATACAGAACATGTCTCAATCCCATCTCCTTAATAGCCGCTCGGTCCTCGAAGGACAACTCAGGTCGCAACCTCTAAGTAGACGGGAATCTCTCCCGTGACTCCAGCATCAGCAAATACTCCTGCAGTCAAGCAAATCAATCATGTCAGTCATCGTGGCATTCACTGTTCATCACAAAATGCTACTTTTTATCTAAATGCATCTGGCTATCTATCCTAGTGACACTCACTGTTCATCACAAAGTGTTGTTTCTATCCTAGTAGTACTCCCTGTTCATCACAAAGTACTACGTGTGTGACACTCTTTGTTCATCACAAAGTGTTACTCACATTTGCACTCCCTATTCATCACAAAGTGCTGCTCATATTTTAGTACTCCCTGTTCATCACAAAGTACTCTATCTTGGTACTCACTATTCATCAAAAAGTGCCTTGATCTATCCTAGTCTTCCTAGAGGACCTGCTTGAGTGTATCCTCTCAGCAGCTTATCTAATTGGCAGCGTATGTTCATCACAGAACTGCCGATTTGACCTAGAAGACACAAATTCACATTTTTCAAACGCAAACGCGCTTACCTGACATAAACGCGCTTAAAGACTGCACAGATGCGCCTGAAAAACACAGATGCGCCTGACCAACACAGACGTGCCTATGCTCTGCATAGACATGCCTGGGCGACACAGACGTTCCTTCTTGGCACAAACGTGACTGACCATCACAAACGCAGCCAAATTTGACACAGACGCGGGTTCAAACGCAGACACGCCTGGCACAAACACAGACGTGCCTCTCGAGCACAAACGCGCCTGGCACCAACGCAGACGCGCCTGGACATTTTTGGACAATTTTTGGACCCTACTCTAAGCGCATTTATTTCTCTACCTACCATGCATTAATGACAAAATTAAATGCGTCAAAGTACAAGGAGGTATGGTGGTACTTACCAGCTCTCCTACATCTGCTAACCTCTGAAATCGGCAAACGCGGTCGAATCTGTGAACGAAAGCCATCACTGCTGACTGTTGCTGCTCTATTTTCACTCTACAATCTGCTCTCGTGGATGTGTAGATGACAATGAGGATGTATTTTCCCCCATGGTCTATCTTATAGACTACCCCTAGCCCTCATCTCTCGAGTCAGTCTTCATTATCCCGTGACTGTCACTTTATCCGGTCAGTCCATTCTAGCCTCTCTTTCTTATCGAGAGATTGTCTGCAATCTTTTCAAACATTTTCATCCAATCTCTCGAGGGCGCATATCATTCCCATCTTGGGGCAACTTTGTATCAGTTCATCTTATCTTCTTTGAAACAATGCGGCAAGCCGCATTGCCTCAAAGAGGGGCAAAATGTAGACACCCAAAATTGTCATGTCTAATTAAATAAATATTTTATTTATTTATTTAATTAATTCATTTATCCTCTTCTAGCCTTATTTCTCATTTAAATAAATACATTTATTTATTTAAATTATCATTTTCCTAAATTAAATAAATATTTTTATTTATTTAATTATCCCACTTCTTCTATTAATTAAATAAATATTTATTTATTTAATTAATTCATTAACCTTTTCTACCCATGACACATGTCATTCATCTCTTAATTCATACACTACCTACCCCTTTCATTATTTTATTATTTCTTTTACCTACCCTCTAATCATAGCCGACCTCCTTTTACACCTCTCAATCTTATCCCTCCATTTCATATAGTGTCTTCTATATAAGGAGATGCTTCCTTCATTATCAAACCCTAATCATTCTATGCATTCTAATGAAAGATCTTAAGGACTTGACTACACTACGATCCTACTTGCAACCACATTTCGTTCTTTGTTGAGCTCTTGTGCACATAAAATCTGAGAGCAAATATATCAAGCAAGATCAATGGAGATAGGAAGAATGGAGATCCAAACCCTATTGGACATGTGATGGTATAATTTTTGTGATTTCATTTGATTTGCATTGTCTTAGGTAATCTTCATATGTTATGGTGGATCTTTGTTGTTGTTAGGCTAGGGTTTTGTGGTTGAATTCATTTAGCCTTTCAATATTGTTATTATTGTTATCCATTTTCACCATATACAGTAATAGAACTAGATAAGAAAATAAAGATTGAAAAGCTACTTATTGTATATCCGGTAAACTCACCCAAAGAAATTGATGAACTAATTGCTCAGGCCAACTGGACAGTATTTTCTACTACACACCGACACATTGCTTTAATGGTTGGAAGAATTAATGAGGTGACTGAGGAGACAGAAAATGGATGGGACATATTCCTAGTTGAGAAAGAAAAACAAGAAGAATACAGGAACCCCAAACACATAAAATTTTATCAGAAAGATAGAGACAAGGGTAAAGGTAAAGTTGGTGGACCACCTAGTATCAAGGTTAGAGACAACTTACACCCACCTCCTTTAATTACTCCACCGGTAAAAACAACAACTATAGAAGATCAACCAATAGCTGAGAGTATGGATGTAGAGGATGATAATCCTAATCCTGAAGTTTTATATACTGTGGATGTTGATACTCAAAAGATGAACATAGTGGTAGACAAAGATACAACTGATAAGACTGATATGGCTAGTGAGCCTCCGGTAGCTGAGGAAACTGATAACACATAGGAGAAACTAGTAGAAGACAAAGAGAAAAAGGTAGAGACTCAGACTCAGACTGAGGCAATGCAACAAACAAAGGAACAAACAAAGAAAAAGGCTTCGGAACAGGAACAACAACAACAGGAATAGGTAAATAAGGAAATAGTACCACCGGCAACTAGTGAAGTAGAAAAACCATTGCTTAAAGAAATGCAGACACAAACAGACCTACCATAGGTCAATACAAGCTTGGTTACTTCCACCAGTACTCAGATTGTTGATTCATCATCGGGCTACAAATCAACTAATGTGACTAAGGTACTATTAGACTCAATCAAGAAAATAACTGACTGCAGCTCACAAGCTTACAAAGCAATTGATGATACCATACCAATTTTGAAGGTAATTGCTCCCAACTATAATATAGACAATAAAGATTCTTTAGGACAACTTGATACACTGTGTAAATATATCTCAGAAAACATTGAGAAAATAAAAGAAGAGTCATTGAGGATAAAGTAGAAGTTGAAAAATAGAAATTCTTTGATGAGCAAATAAAGAAGTGTAATAGAGATTTTGACACACTTCTACCGGAATTATGTAATTTATTGAAAGAGTACAAAAATCTGTACAAAGATACCTATAAAACAAACTTTTTGACTGTAGATATAGACAAGAAAATGAGCAAGGTAAGAGATGAGATCAATAAACTTGCAAATAGTTTTGTCAACTCACCTGATACACTATCAGTTTTTTAGGAGAAGATAACAAATTTTGAAGAAGAATTACTTAAATTGGAAAGAGAGAAAGAAAGAATAGTGAATAAGGCAAAACATTTGAGATCAAAACTAAGTCCAAGATTGGACTATCTATCATCACTACGGAAGGAAGTATATGAGGCACTAATACAGGGAAAGAAAAAACTGGCAAAGCATTTGCAGCATCTCACCGGTACAGTGAAGAGAACAGAGACAGTAATAAAGGATAGCAAAAATTTTATGGACAGGATAAACTTGATTTTGGGAGATCTTTTTCAATTTGTAACTACCCAGTTACAAGGTTGAAAGTACAGACTCTACTAACATCTTGACTGCCTTTATCATTGATGCCAAAGGGGAAGTAGTAGGATGAGAAAATTCAAATCATAGGAATCATATGCTCAGGGGGAGCTCACACATTTTTAGTAACATTTTTGGACTTCACATTTTTTTGATCATTTTTGAAATTTCTCATGAGTGTTGCCATCAATGCCAAAGGGGGAGATTGTTGGCATATGCACACTCCAATGAGACATTGTATGTGATTGAAGGTTTTGTCATTGATGGCAACCTTGCAATCCTATGGCACTGGCAAAAGCATTATACCGGCATCAGCAGATCACACTCTACACCGGCACTCAGGACACCGGCACCGGCACTGGCACAGAAGAAAGGAAGTATATTGGCATAGAGGCCGACATGATTTTTGTTATATTATATTTTGTTTATTATTGAAAAACTTTGTAAGCTGACTTGGAAAATTGTAAAATGACTCTTATATATAAAAGAGATCATTGTAGACATTTGATATAGGATATATAAGAATTAAGGAAAATATTAGGCAGACCTATTATGCGAAATATAGGTTAAGGGGTATATGTAAAGAATAGAGCAGGAACTAGTACTGAATCTGGCATTGAAGATGCTATTGTAAAGCAGTACATGATATTGGATTTGTATAATCCTCATTGTAAGTCAGTGAGACTTCCCATTGAGCAGTGAGCTCTAGGCAGTTGGCCTTCCTGCATGTGCAGGCCCCTATTGTAAGTAATATTCTCTTATTGGCCAGTGAGTGAATATTGTGGGTCACAAATCTCACCTAGGTTTTTCCCACACCGGGTTTCCTCATTAAAATCTTGTGTTATGGTGTGCTTTTCATGTGGATGTTCTTGATTTTGTTTATTGCATTATTTCTTGCATACCAGTACACTGTTATATTATGTTCTGAATGTTTTAAGTCAAGAAATTCTATATACCGGTCAGATATTGATTCACCGCCCCCCCTCTCAGTATTTGTGGGATTCCTAACACACTCAACTAATTTCTGCCAACTTTGCCAACACTTAACAAAATAACATCATCGACCTTAAATACAAATCAACTAGGTCGGTAACACAACAAAAACCTAATTCTCATCATCAAGATTACAAACAGGTTGGTACAATCTTGTCCATTTGAAATCATAACAATCTCTTCACATTAATCAAGAAAATTCCAACCGCTCCATGATCACCGCTTCATCGAAATCGTAACTCATCACGCATTATGCATTTGATGCAATCCACTTTGCTCCTTTCCAAGATAACAAATGTGCCAAATCAATCTGAGCTTATCCTCATACAATGATCACACATGTCTCCATCATTACCGCACAACATTAAATCTTAAATCAACAAACTTGATCAGTTAGGGTTTAACACAAAAGCAATTGGTAGGGTTTACCGGTTTACATAACATAGAAATGTTTAACCTTATACACCGGTTCAACTTACAAACTACCATATACCGATTCACAACATCTTCCACAAAGTTTATCACACTGGTTACAATACAAAAGCAATATCAATAATAATATCATGAATATCATGAATACCATTCACTAGTTCAATTGACATCAATGACAACATATCATTAATGCAATCTATATGCAAAATACCAACAATCCAAAAATACCAACACTGATGTCATGCATTTTATTCATGACCTTTCCCCTCGCATAGAAATAACTAAAACTCAGCTTTTAGATGATGAATATGTTCTTCGCCAATCTATTTTTGGATTAGATACCATATAAACATTACATATCATCAAGAATGTCTAAGTTTAGCAGTATCAAGGCACCAAAGGAAGGTGCATACACAAAAAATATACAGTTGATGACCACCTCCACTATGGGAAGATGATTACATTAGATACATATAATTATAACAACAAAAAGAAAAATAGACAGTCTTAGAGAACTAGGAAAATAATATTTCAAATGCAGGTACAGAGTTGGCTCCTTATGAAGGGATCCAAGCTACCCATTCCAAGTTTCCATCTTGCCATACTTCCACTCTAATAGCAATTATGTCATGTTTGTGGGGGTGTGAAGTGCGCTCATGGATTAGGTCAGCTTCCTCTCGAGAGATCTCCATGTGTAGGTGTCTATGTTCCATTTGCCTCATGAAGGCCATTAATGCTTGTTCAAATACGGCCTTGCCCAGTTCATCCCTCTCCCACGTAAAGCTGTGAGATAGCTCTCAGATGTACACAGTGGTGGCCTCTTCCTTTATCCATCTGTCAAATTTGTCTGAATTCATCTTTATTACCACAATGACCTGCATCGAAACAATCTAAAAAATGAGTCTCCTAAGAGACTCAGTGAGGTTCCTGGTGTTGTTGTTCAAGACATCATCATTGTGATACTTCCAAATGAGCCAAAGAACCTCTAAAGATAAACAAGACCAAAAGATATTTGCAGTTTTCCTACAGCCCTTAATGTAGCCTAAAACAACATCTATGAGTTCAACAAAATTAGATTCCAGATTAAGGCCAAACAATTTCCATATTTCTTTTGCAAAGTGACATTCAAAAAATATATGTTTCACAGTTTCAGGTACTCTACATATTTTGTAGTTTAGGCAGTTACCCTCCTTATCTTTTATGGGGAGTTTATTTAACAGCAAGCACCAGCCAAAGAATTGTTTTTTTGGTTCATTTTGAGCCATCCAAAACTTACCCAACCTATCTTTCCAGTATTTTGGTTCCCAGTTTAGACCCCAGCATCTGTTAATGTGAAGAAAAATGGTATCAGCCTCGGTAAGTGAAGTATATATGCATTTGGCTTTAAGGGAGGGGAGAGGTGTGCCATCAGCCTAGCAAAGTGCAAAGAGGGGGGAGTGAGGGAGAGGATGGTGAGAGGGGGAGAAAAGAGAAGCTAAGGCCATTTGAAGGATGTTATAGGTCCTGCTCTGGGATATCAGGATAGAGAAGATAAGTTTTAGTTCCTCCCACAATCACATTTGGCCATTCTCAATTATTTGATCAAAACATTTAATCCCCATATTGTGTCATTTCAGTGCAGAGCAGCCTTGAAGGGCGGCTAAGGGTTTCCCATTATGAAATAGATTCCACCATATTGATCTGTTACTGGCAATTTTCCCTATATAGTTCCATTCACTTTGATGTGTACCAAGTGCTTCACATGTTCCCAAGCTTTCTACAGGGACTTAAAGACCTCAGAACCAGTTGGGGAAACCTCTATCTGTCCAAGAAGAAGGTCAGGCATGGGGAGATTCTTCCATTTCCTAGCTTTCTTAGGAACTAAGGATGTAATATTATTTCTTAATAGAATTTTCCATGGCTCATCCCCATCCATGGCCTTGAGAATCCACTTGGAGGCGAGGGCAATACCCTATAGTTTGAGGTCTTTTAACCCCATCCCACCAAAAAGCTTATGCATAGTGCACCACTCCCATTTCACTGCATGTTTCTTCCTAGTACCTTTTCCATCTGACCATAGGAATTCCCTAATCTTTTTTTGGATATGACTGACTTGGTAGTTTTTAAAGAGCCATGCAGAGGAGAAATAGATATTGTATAATGCCAATATCTTTTGAGAGACCTAAAATCTTCCAGCCAAAGATAGATAATTCCTGTTCCATTTAGAGAGTTTATTCTCTATCTTATTTCTTACCCATTCGCACATTTCTTTTAAGTTTGGAAGGACAGAGAAGAGGATGCCTAGATATTTTACAATCTATGTAGGGCCCAACCAGTTGAGAGAAAATTTTGAAAACTAGTTCAGGGGGTTGTCATCCTAGCCAAGGAGATTGGATTTGTGCATAGCTATCTTACTGACAGAGGCTAGGCAAAATATATCTATATTTTTCAGCAAAGCAACAAGGTTTTCATCCTCGAGTTTAATCAAAATTGCAGTATCATCAGCAAATTGGACATTACAAATTTCCTTTTTGTTAGGTAAGGATATGCTCATGACAGGAGGAGTGATAGAGGAGTCTTTAAGTAAGTAGAATATTGCATCAACAACTAGGACAAATAGGGTTGGAGCTAAGGGACATCCTTGGCTGATAGATCTAGTTAGTGTGAAGTTGGAGGATCTCATCCTATTTACTTCCATGGAGGGATTGGCATCACATAATAGTGTTTTGACCAATTTACAAAATCCAAGGGGGAATCTTAATGATTGAAGCATCTGAATGATATATTCCCATTCTATTCTATCATAAGCTTTCTCAAAGTCTATGAGTAACATAGCTCCATTTTGCCCTGATTCCTTTTCCCAATGGAGTGATTCCCAACATGTGATTAGGTTTTTCAGTATATACCATCCTTTGACAAACCCTGTTTGAGTAGTACTGATTATCTTAGGTAAGATTTCCTCCAATCTCCTTGCAGTCAATTTTGCCAAGATTTAATATGAGACATTCAACAATGTAATAGGTCTCTAGTTTTTAATTAGGGTTTTGTCACCCTCTTTAGGGATGAGATTGATCAGACCTTGGTTGATGTTTTCTCCTAGGGATCCAATGTGGATAGCCTCAGTATATAGAGAGAGAAGATCATCCACAATCCATTCAATATTTTCTTTGTAGAATTCTATCGAAAATCCATTAAGGCTAAGGGATTTGTTATTATTGAGGGCCAATATAGCTTTCCTGATTTCTTCTTTATAAATAGTCCTTTCAAGCATCTTAATATCTTCCTCATCAGGAGGTTTGGGGACCAAAGACATGACTATCTTTCTTGCATTATCCTGCTCCTCCCTAACTAGTTCTATAGAGAACAATTGCTTGTAGAACTGAGCAAAACATTCTAGAATTTCAGTTGGCTCAAAGAGGTTCTTATTATGTTCCCATATGATATCTATTTTCTCTCTTGATTGTTTCATTTTAAGAATCTGGAAGAAGAATTTAGATGATCGAACCCCAGTATCTAGCCAATTTAACTTAGCCCTAGTTCTCCATCCTTTGATTTTTTGATTTTGCAGTCTTCTAAGATCATTCTTAGCCTTAATTAGTTGATTGGTGAGATCTACATTCTCGGGATCCCCTTGGACATCAAGTTCAGCCACTTGTAGGGAACTATGCAATTGCATCTCAGAGGCTCTGGCACCTTTAGCCTTCTTTTTACCCACAATCTAACAAAGTGAGGTCCAAGTTAAAACATTTTGGTTCCATCTATCAATGTTCGACAAATGGCTATTTCCATATTTATTAAACATTCTAACTAGGCACAGTGCATATTTTAGGTCATCATCCTTTAGAAGACTAGTGTTCATTCTAAAGTTTGAGCTAGGGCTTGGTGGAGCCACTCTACTATTAGTTATCTTTATCCCAATCATAATAGGGTGATGATCTGATAGTGTATATGGTATGACATCATACTAGATACCCTCCTCATTTTTAACAATTTCGAAGAAGTCTTTATTGAAGTAAAACCTATCTATTCTGCAGTAGCCTCTCTTATTGTACTATTGGTGGTTACACCAGGTGTACTATATTGACTTGTGTTATCCCTTCTTTCCTGCTATCGGGTTAGTCAGTCTCATTTTATTTACCATCCTTTCCCAATGTATTCTCTCAACACCTTTCCATTCCACCTTGTTCCCTCCATGTTTATCTTGTGCATTAATAACCATGTTGAAGTCCCCTCCTAAGAGCCAGGGGATGTCTTCCAATTTTGCAAGCCATTCCCACATCACCCCTCTTTCTTGGTAGTCATTAGATGCATAAATTGAGCAGAGACCAAATGTAGAATTGGCACTATGTATGATAGCCCATACTGCCCTATCACAAGGGGATTGTCCCCATTTAACAACTTTATTCACCCATTTAGGGTTTAATAATATTGTAGCTCCACCCTTTCCTTTAGGTTGATTGGTGTAGAAGGGAGTGGCCTCCCTCCAGATGGATTTTAGACCAATTTCTAAGGTGAACCCTACTGATTTTAGTTCTTGGAGCATAAGGCAATCAATGTCCTTGTGCATATTTAGAAATATTTTGACCACATATTTCCTATCAAGGGCCTCTAATCCCCTGATGTTCCATGAGATGGTTTTCAGCATTAGGAAGTTAATTCAAGAGTGTCCACTAGGGATTTAAACCCCTCAAAGCACTTAGGCCATTCCTCAGGTATAGAAAGATGACTAGCATCAAAGGTCACTATTGAGAGTGGTCTACCTCTCTTCTTCCTCGGTTCAGAGAGCTACTCAGGTCCCAATGATTCTTTCCTAGTTGTAGCCTCCTTATTGGCCTTAGGAGACCTTTTCCTCCTTTTTTTTTTGTTTTATTACTATCTAGGTCTTGCCCCCCATTATTGATTCCAATAGTAAAGGTTCTAGGATTAGGAGAAAATGGATTATCCCCCTCATTACTGCTAGTCACAATTTCATCAGACTTCACCCCAGGTCCATCACCATGCCCATTCTCTAGAGGTTGGTCAGAAGGGAGAAAGGTAGGTCCCATCTCCCCATCAATGTTATCAGATGTCTTCTCAGGAGGTTTGGTGGGGTGTTCACCCCCATCCTCAGTTTCCAAGGGAGTATTTGCAAATTGATGAATGCTCATATCCCCGATAGGGTCATTTTTGTTACATTCAAGCCCTTGAGGAAAATGACTAACACCCTCAGTAACACTGGTGGTAACATGAGCACCACCATCTTCCCCTTTGATCAACTCTTGGAGGAAGGATATGGTATAAGATTCAATCTCCTTTTTTTGGTTACTTAATGCTAATTCAAGTTGTTTTCTCTATTCTGCAGCCATTCTCAACTTTTCCATGACAATTTGCTGAGCATTTTGAGTTTTGGGTCCACCTTTATTAGTGGATATTTTAACTAAATCTGGTTCCAGTGACTTAGATTCATTGGTAGCCAAATTATCTTCTATCAGGGCCACTTGATACTTGAGTAAGGATTCGGCAATCAAGGGAGGATCACTGGAAGGACAAGGGCAAGCTTTTGGTCGATAGGGTGTGGGAATAGGATCGGATGGGGGTAGTGATTCAGTAGAGATAGGTTGGGTAGATGGGTCGAGAGGTGAAGGTGCAAAGTGTACTGGGTGAGGAGAAGAGTCATTCTGCTTAGAATCCAAGGGGTCTTCCAAGGCCGAGTGAAGGTGGTTACGAATAGAGGTCTTCTTGGAGGAGGTGTCATTTTTCCTTCCCATCAGAGGGCAGTTTTTAAGGAAGTGCCCACTTCTTCTACATTTATGGCATGCATTAATCCCTCCCAAATACTTTAAGGGACATGAGAACAACTGGTTTTCTATACATATATCTCTTCCAAAGGGGAAATTTGAGCCAGGGTTGAAAGCAATGAGTACCCTCACATCCATATGCGGTAGTAAAGTAGCAGAGGAATCAATTTTAATTACTTTGGCCAGAGGTTCAGTGAATTTTGTGATACAGTTCCATAAAAATGGGGGGACATTTTTAATAACTACCCCTTTAGGGTTAGAGAGTACCATGATTTCCTCATTACATGCAAGAGGGGTCCAACTAATGACCCTAAAATAGGCGTTACCTATATTCCAAAACTGTTTATCGACAACCTTCCTCTGCATATCTTTATCATTAAAAAAAATAAAAAATAATCCTTTTTGCAACATTCTATAGAATGAAAAATGAATTCCAAATTTCATACACCAAGTATCTTGAAACCATTTATTTAAATATTGTCTAGATAGTATTCTATCTTCAGCAAGGGCTGCTAAAAAAATTGCAAAATCCCTAAGCCTATAAATCTCTTTAGAAATGCATTCAGTCATAGAAGAGTTAGGTTTAACGATGACTCTTGGGGCCGAGGCAACCTCACCTTCTTTGCTAGTTTGGATTGTTGTTGCATCATGAGTGGCCTCCGGTTCGAATCTCGCCTCATCTGGGAAGGTCGTGCAGAGCCCTTGGATGGCTTGGCGAAATTTTTTTTTTGCAATGTTGGTGTTTTGGTGGGTATTAATCCCATCGCCATCGGATTTCTTCTCTATTAATGGAGGCATGAGCAGGAGTAAATGCAGGAGCTTCCCACTAGGTCTGGGAGCCCCCGGGTCGAGAGTCGACCTGCCACCAAGGACTATTCGTATTCGTCCTTGGTTGCAGAGCTCCACCACAAAACCTTGCCAATTTTTCTCTCCTTCAGTTCAACCATCTTCCCCAATCTTCCAAAAATGATAAGCTTGATAAAGTAAAAGAGATTGTCATTTCACATGATACTCCTCCTTCATCTACAAATCATTTTCTTCCTCCTTACACATTAGATTTCAAAGAAATTCATGATCATGTTCCTCCATTTAGTCAATTGTAACATTATTATAGTCGTGGCTTTCACATAATTACAAAACAAGGTTTTAAAGGACAAGGAATTGGGAAATTTGAGCATGAAATTTTTGTCCCTATAAATCCTCCCACACAAACTACTACAAGAGGCTTAGGAAATGGTACCCCTCTTTCTATGGATGAATTCCTTAGGCTCCAAAACTTTAAAGATTATCTTCAAAAACAACAAATCAAAGGAGCCCGTAAAAATGCTTCTTCTTCAAAATGTCTTTTTTGTTCATTTCACCAAACCCATGACCATAATGCTAATGATTGCCCTAATTTTCAAAATTCTATTCAAGATGGCATAGATAGTGGCAAAATTAGAATTGTGGATAATGAAACTTCTTCTCCTAACAAACCCTCTCCTTTATGTCAAGATTATATTTACCATCCTGACAGATTAGCTGCAAGAATCTATTGGAGATTGAAATATGACAAGAACATTTCCTTTCCTTCTCAAAATAAAAACAAAAATCTTAAGAAAGTGAAAGGTATTGAATATTGCATTTTCCATGATTCATATTCACATTCTCTTGGAAAATGTTATGCATTTAAGAAATTTGTTTAACTACAATATGATCTTGCACAAATTTATCTCGTAACATATCTCATTTTATTTCTTGGTAAAAACATAGTGCCTTAGCACTTCTTTTACCTTCATGTTTCTCTTCACCCTATGGCATAAGTAGCCCATTTTAACATAATCTCTTTATCATTTGTGGTGCTATGGTTTTAATTTTACATACTCTAGAGCAGCAACATGAAATCCATTTTCCTTCTTCTTTCTATACACTTGTCTTTGTCTTTGTGCATTATTCATTATTTGATTTCCTTTCTTGCATTAGGTTACTCTTATGTGAGCAGGTAATTGTTTGTTGGTTTTACACTTTTCTTAGAGAATAGTTTCTTTAATAAGTAATGCACCTCTTCTCTATTATTTCATTCTCTTGGAAAACATACCTTTTTTATGGTTGTTATTATTCTCAAGCACGATATGCCTCCTTACATGGAATGATCTCTCAAGAAGTGCATGCTCCTTCCTTTAGATAATTTGTTCCATTAGGAAGGCATATTACTTGAAAATAAAAGCCATTGGAAAATGTGTACCCATTTTCCCCTTGTCCTTCTTACTTGGGGGGCAAGGATTTCCACTCCTATCTCTTTCTCGTGTATCACTATTTCATTTAGGGGTTGCATTTTTCTCATATGATTATCATTTCTATATGCTTAATCCTCTTTGGGGAATATCTGATACTTTTTCTTCCTTTCAAAGATTACCACTTCTTGAGATGTGTATTTTACATATACTAATGTCTTTTCTTTCATGTGTTCATGTAAGTTCATTATACATTTTCTTATGTTTAATCTCTCTCTATAAGACTGTGTAAGCTCTTCGTATTGTCCCTACACTTGGGGGGAAATGATCTCTCTCTATCTCTCTCTAGGGATCTACTTTGCCCTATTTTATAATTGGTGTGAGTTATATTAATTGATGTCATTTCTTGTGCATAGTTGTTGGTTGTTAGCTCAAGGATTCTCTCTTATACAAGAGGTGTAATTCCTTGACTACAACCTCTTTCACACTTAGTAATGTACATCTATGATAAATTCACCCATCCCTCTGGGTGCTAAAAGTGCATCATCCCTCATTGAGAATCCCTTTCACCTAGGAATAGGAGGAAGGATTGCATTCTTGTTCTCTCCTTTTCTTTGTTCTAGATGTTGTATTTGTCTAAGACAATTCCTCTTGGAAGGATATGTCTTTTGGACAAGGATCTCTTCTCCTCCAAGGATCACCTTTACACTTACACCAAGATATCTCTTTTCAACTATCTTATCCTTGTTTGAAGAGTATTCACTCTCTTACTTGGATTTATGGCATTGTTGCATAACGGATATCTTCTTTATGATGAAGGTAGGTATCCTTGTTCTACTTTCCTTAAGATATCAATATCAACCTATGTTGACATCTTAAGGGGGGTCACCCATACTGCTTCTTTGTACCATACTTCTCTCATGCATTGTACAATAAGACATTCTTGGAACCAGAGGGTGGCCTCTTAGAGAAAGGTTTCATCACTTTTCTTGTATAGTGGGACATTCTTGGAACTAGATGGAAGCCTCTTAGAGAAAGATGTCATCACTTTTCTCTTATACAATAGGTCATTCTCAGAACCAAAGCACTGAATCTTAGAGAGAGATGGCATTTCTTTTTCCTAGTATAGTGGGTCATTTTCAGAACCAGAGCATAGACTCTTAGAGAAAGATGTATTCACTTCTTATTTTATTATACAGTGGGTCATTCTCGAAACCAGAGCATAGACTCTTAGAGTGAGATATCATGCCTTTCTTGAAACTTTTACTATACATTCTATACAGGTTGTAGCGTACTCAGGCATGGACTCCTATGAGGTGCTTCGAACCTCACTTGCACACATGTGCTTTAGGTTGGGTGGAAATAATGGTGTTCTCACTCTCCTCCCTTACATGGATCACCCAAACAGACTCTGGGGGCTAGTTTTCCATGTCCTTCTCTCCATGGATCACCTAGTTTTGGGCGCGAGATGTCCATGATTTCTCTCTTGTTCATCTTTCTTCTCATGGATCACCAAAGTGCGTATTCATGTCCTCTCTCTCCTTCCTCTCATGAACGCATAGTTTCGCTATTGATGGTTCATGGATGATGGCTTCTTTACTCTTTTATGTGATCGCTCATGTTTATGTGATGGAATTGGTCTTCGTGTCCTAATTAGTTGTTTAGACATCTAAGTATCGAGGTCTCTTTGGCTAGTTGTTTTATCATCTTGTGTCTTGTTGTGTGTCTTTTGCACTATTTTTTTTTTTTTTTTTTGTGAGTCTTGTTACCTTTTTATTTTGTGTGCTCTTGCATATGTCTGAGTGAGTTAAGATCCTAAGATTGGGGGCTTTTTTTCTCAATATTAGTGATGTCTTATACTCCTTATGGTATTTCTCTGCATCTTTCATCTTCATCTATATTTCTTCTACTTTATCGATAGTAGTGACGTAAGTCGTACTCCCACTAAAGTGGGGGCTAAATGTAGTGTCATAAAATTGTGACCCTAGCAATTTTAACCACATTTAAGGTCCTCACCTTGGCGATGACATCCTCCTTCCTATCCAACACCCCTTTCTACACCTTCACGCTTGGGTTCTTCCTTTCTCAGGACATGTTCCTGCCTCTAGATCCTATCTAGGCCCCAAAATAGGGCAGGACAGGGCCATGGCACCCTTGTCCCCACTCCTTAGGGTGGCCCTAAGATGGGTGTGCCTAGTCCCCTATGCATAATCTGGCTTTGGGGTTTACATTTCCTCTTTCTCGGCCTTCGGTGATTAAAAATTAATACTTGAGGGATGTATAAAAGGAGATTCAATTCCCTCATTTAAGGGGGGAGACATGAGCAAGATAAGGATAATAAGCGAAATTCAAGCGAGGGGTCTTAATTATCAAGCATTCAATCATTCAAGTCATCTTCATTCATCCATTGGAGCAATATTACAACATTCATTTGCAATAATGTGTGTGTAAGGGTTTTGTCATGTTACATGCCATTTCAAGCAACACTTGTGATTACATTCAAGAAGCAAAGTGATCATCATCAACAAATTGCAGATTTACAAGGTATACATTTCAATTGTTCAAATTCAAGCATTTGCAATTACTTTCTTTCAAGTTTGATTCCTCAACAAGGGTTTGACTAAGGCAAATCCCTATCCACAACCCTTCTTCCCTTATTTTTTGTGTGTAGGTTGCAGGTGTGTAACTATAATTGCAGGTTTGGGATTCATTTGCACAGACAGGAGAACCCTTTTCATTTCATGGATTTTGTAAAGGACCGTGTACACTGTCTCCACGGTCTTGATGGCTTTTCTGCAAATTTGTAGGATAGATCAATATCAATCTAATTAGCTCATATCCAAAGTTACAACACGATCCTGAACCGATAGCTCCTCATTTCACTCAATTTTTCTCTTTGTTCCACATAGTCAACAAGTCAACTTTCCTATTTGCAAAAGAGGGCAAAACACACTTCAACCCTTGCAATCCATTTGGAATTCACATCCTTGCCTCCCTTCGATTTGGATCGAGTGGATTCAATCCCCTCTTTTGAATGTAAAGTTCCTCCAAGTGAAAATCATCCTAGTGACTTCCTTTCTCTCTCCTAGGTGGGGAGTCACTAGGGTTCAATTTTCCCCTTTACAGTTACTATAATATCCATGGTCAATGTTGTAGAGAACTACACATTGTAACCACAAAATGAGGTACAGTCTAAATATTGTAATTTTAATATGGTTGCTATTTTTTCACATCACATATAGACATGTAGATTATGATAGCATAGAAGAGGATATAAATATAATTAGGGAGTACCACATTCACCAAAGTAAATGCAATATTATTGTCACAATTTTTTTGGGTATTGCACTATGTCGATATCTGATTTGGTCATATAACTACATGGGTCAATATAATAATACTCATGTATTTTTTTAGCTAAGTATTTTAATGGTCTAGAGTGGTGTTCATTAGCCTAAACATGAAACTAGGAATAAAACCCATTCACATAAACTTGCATTAAGGAAACAACCTTAGCCCAACTTCAAACACTTGGAACAGTTGAGCATAATGGTTATTCATTTCTATTTTTAGAATAGATGATGTCAGATAAGATAGAATGATGAAATTAAAGCACTAGGGCTAATGATATAAAATTAAGAGTAATAAGTATAAATATCAATCTATAGGTCAGATATATAAGCTCTGAGTATAGATCTGGAAATAGTGAACATAAAAAAACATATGTTTAAAATATGAGACCAAAAGTGTCAGACACTATATCTAGGCATAACTCTCCTCAAGGTATCTAATGCAAATATCATAAGCACATTATTTATTAGGATGTCACTCTAAATATTTCTCCAAAATTTCATCAAAAAAGTGTTTAATATTATAGCTAAGCTACAGTGTCCAAAGTTTTCCACTTCATTAAAATCTAGTTTTCTTTATCTCAATCTACACTTTCCAAATCTGTATTCCTTCTCTACTAAATCTAAAACCAAGACACGAAAGAGAGGAAAAATGGTGTTGGATCAATAGGGGTTTTCCTAGGTCAAACCCCTAGTTTGGAATTAACACTATGATGATGAATAGATAAACTTGACAATGAATTCCATGTCTTCACATAAACTTGACCATGAATTCCATCTAGAAAGTTTGAAAATGTGAATAATTGACCTCTCCTTCACTTCCTTGAAGATGCTTGATTTCTTTTTCACTTGAATTTAATTGGAAACTTTTAGAGAGATTTTTTGCATGAGTTGATACAACTTGTTTTTATACCTAGCCATATAGACATGCTGAAAATGATGAAGAAGGTCAACATCAAGTATCTTTTTTCACTCAATATATTTAGACCATTGGAGGGATTAAATTTGGGCCCTTTTTGTCTAGAATATGGAACCAAGTTCCCTAGTCCAAGAAGAAAGGGTTATAAGATCCCTAGTTCTATCCATGTAGACTGAGCCAAGGTGAAGAAGAAAGATGATAAATATGGAAAACACTAAGGTGAGACCAAAATGAGCATGGAAATTGTACAAGGATATCATTTATAACCCTATACTTATCCCCAAATTTAGCTAGAGAATGACCTCATGATCATACACTTGGTTAAGTATAGGATAGCACCAAAAGACAATCACTAAGAAATTAAAGAGAGAGAAAAAAACAAGCCCTCGAGGACTTGGGATCTCATTAGAATAAAATGTTGAAAGGAGAAATAATGATCAAACACATGGAGCATGAAAGAAAGAAGAAGAGATATAAATTCTAGGTCTAGTAAGGAACTACTTACTATGAGCCATATGAGGAGAGACAGAGAGACAGAAAGATGGAAAAAAAACACACAAACAAACAAATAGATAGACAAGCAAAAAAATAGAGAGACAGAGAGACAAAGAGATAGACAGATAGGCCAACAGAGACAAAGAGACAGAGAGAGAGACAGAGAGAGAGATAGAGACAGAGACAGAGACAGAGAGACAGAGAGAGATAGAGAGATAGAGACACAAACATAGATGGAGAGAGATAGAGAGATAGAGACACAGACACAGACAGAGAGATAGAGACACAGACACAGACAAAGAGACAAAGAGACAGAGAGAGACAGAGACAGAGAGAGACAGAGAGAGAGAGATAGAGAGAGATAGAGATACACACACAGAGAGATAGACACACACACACACACACAGAATTCATGACATTAATTTATTAAGGAACTTCTTACAATGAGTCATGTTAGTACAAAGAGTGATTACCAAGAAAAAAATCATTTTGCTAAATAATTCAACAAAAACATTATAAAAAAATGGGTATTTGAGTGTGAAATAAGCATAAAGAATACAAAATAAGCCTCGTCTTGCAAATTAATTTCCAAACAAAAATAATCAACTACAAAATAGTTGTTGCAGTGTATACCAAGAATATCATGGTATATGATCAAAGTGTACAAACTTAACCTCATGGTATGTGCACAAAGTGTAACATAGAATGAAGTGTATAGCCTCACATTAAAGTGATTACGTACACCTTACCAAGAGAAATTAATGTCAAATAGAATATATGCATCCAAATAACAAGCACATTGCAATTGTAAAATACTCCCAAGCATACAAAAAATCAAAAGTGATGGTTCATAAAACATGAGAGAGCACATAATCAATGCACTATCTAAGGTCAACATGCATATCAAATATTATATATAAAGTATGATTGTAATGGATTGTCTTCATCCTCCAAAGGTAGTGAACTATGAGCACATAACATGAAAAAAACAAATCTTTTTGGGTCAACATGGAGGAGACCAAAAAGATCTTAATGCTTTGCATCATCCCCAAGTACACAACACAAAATAATTTTTTTGACAAGATCACATTAACAGCAAAACATGAATATGACATATAGACTAAGTGAGATACAAATAGAGAAATTTGGCAACAAGGTTGTGTTGGCATATGATGAAGCGGTGACAATGTATGTTGTCATTGATGTCAATAAGTGAACAGGTATGTGGTACCCAAGCAGGTGAACCGATATGAACCAGTATGTAGATTGGAAGCGGCTATAGTCAACCGGGATGGAGTGAACCAGTGTCGGGGTTCACAATTTGACTATCGGTTTCTAGTCTCGGTTCAACTCTAGGGTTTCCAGTTTGGCTTGTGTGGTGCAACCGATGATGTCTTGTGATGAGTTAGTTAATAACAAGGATAAGGATCAGTTCAACTATGTGCACGTGAAGGATTTCTTCGAGGATCTTGCGCGTGAAGACCAAATGCATTGAATGTCTACCTCAAGAATGTGTGTTTTCTTAGAGGTATGAGAAAAGCGTGAAATGGGTTACTATTTTTGAGTTGCAGTGGAGATTGGACGATGTAGAATGACTTAAGATCTTTCTCAAATTGTTCTATTCTATGCAAAGTATTTTAATGGTCAGGATTGGACCGCTTGTAGTTGTAAACCTAAAATGCTTAGGGTTTAGGGTTTATGCTACCAACCTAATTGTTGTTGTCTATAAGGTCGATGATGTTTGTTATTGTTTATGTTAGCAAAATTTGTGTTTGTGTCCGCATGTAGAGATACTTGCCAAACTAGGGTGTGGAATCTACAGAGTGTGATTGCAGAGGAGAGGAACTGAAAAGGATCTGTCTTAACAATTAGTGTTGTTATTAGATCGAAGCTTTACCTGTTGACTTCTAACCTTCTAAATAGAAGGAAAATCCCTTGACCATGTAGCTTTAACAGGCTTGTTGCAAATCCTCTAACCAAGTGACTCAATCTCATTGAGTTCTTTTAATCCTCTAGCGAGGTAACCTTTAACGGGTTTTCAACCTTTAACAGGGTTTATAGCCATCCCTTAACCGAGTGATCCCTAACAGGATCGGTTCCTAACATAATCTTATTGTAAAGTCCTTAACCGGACTAGGATCCTAACATAGCTGACTTCAAAAGAGTTCAAAAAAATCTTGTGGGTATTCATTCCCACCATGGTTTTTCCCATTTGGGTTTCCATGTGAAAAATTTGTGGCATGGGTTGTGTATTTTCATGTGATGATTGAGTAGTGTTCATTCAGTTGTATATTCATGTAGAGCTAATGGTTGTGATATTACTAACGCAACTCGTGCATGATCAAACTGGTAAAATAGCTATCTAGATTTGAAAATTGTTGGATGCTATTTGATGTACTTTTGTTTTACCGGTTTAGCTGTCTGAAGTATTTATGTTAACCAATATTGCTATTGTTAAGTTGAGAGATATAGACAACCGGTTATCTGTGTTTAGAGAGTGTCAAAATATTAAAGCAATTTTTTGTCTGTACTAATTCACCCCCCCCCCCCCCCTCTCAGTACTACGTAGAGTATTAGTTGTTCATCATTATTCATGAATTGGTATCAAGGCGACTCCAGGTCCTCGGTGATATAAGCCTAACCACTTGAGGCAAAAGATCCTGCTTTAATGATGAAGAGGGAAGGTCCTAAGTTCAATAGGGATAACTCCAAATATGGAAGGATGGAATGAAGATTTATATCAAGAGTTTGGGTGCTCAACACTGGAGCTATGTTGAGAATGCCTATGTCATATGCACTGGCACTCTGATTGATGATCAGAAAAGAGAGATTCAAGAAAATGGGCAAGTCATGGAAGCCCTTATTAGCAGCCTGTCCGATATTGAGTTCATTGATGTACAAGATAAGGACAGTCCTAAGGATGTTTGGGACACACTGGAAACCATTTACGGTAGTGATGAGCATGTCAAGCAGGCTAAGAAAGAAAGCTTAGAGGAAAATTTGAAGACATGAGGATGGTTGAAGGAGAGACCATTCGGCAATATGGCATAAGGATCAAGACTATGGTTGGAGATATCAAGAGCATTGGTGGAACAATTGATGATGCCACCATTGTCAGCAAATTTTTGAGATTATTGTTACCAGTCTATGCAATCAGGGTTGTCGCTATTCAGGAGCTAAGGTCTATCGACAAAACCAAGGTATCTTTAGACTCTATTATTGCAAAGTTGACTGCATATGAATTGAATAGCTATGATGGTAGTGTTTAGAAGATAGAGTTAGCCTTTAGAGCGTTCTTTTGCACCAACTAGAAAAGGAAAAGAGGTCAACACCAGTTATGAATCCAGGCCAAGAAGAGATATGGATGATGAAGAGATTCTGATGGAGTTTGAAGCTCTTCTTGCCAAGAGACTTCCAAAAGGCACCAGAAAATACAGAGGTAAGCTTCCTCTAAAATGTTTTTCCTGTAATAAGATAGGACATATAGTTGTTAACTATCCTAAAAATGACAATAAGGATAAACCGGAAAGGTTTAGAAAGTATAAAGGAGGAGGTAGGAGAAATTGTCTTGTTGCAGTGGATGAAGGTGTTACCGATGAAGAATCTAGGGATGAAGAGAATGAGGACATAGTGTTTGTAGTTGTAAAGGAAGAGGTGTTTGATCAGAAAGCCCTTGTCTCTCGCATTGACAACTCTATTGAGTGGATCATTGATAGTGAGTGTTCTCACCACATGACTGGTGACTGGAGGAAGTTTCTGACTCTGGAAGAATATGATGGAGGTGTTGTTCAGTTTGGCAATGATGCACCTTTCATGGTAAAAGGAAAAGGATTCATCTCACTGAATGGAAAGAGCAATGTGGATAACATCTACTGGGTAGAAGGCCTTAGGCATAACCTTTTGATTGTTTCTCAGCTCAACGATAAAGGACTTATTCTCGACTTCAAAGATGGGGTCTACAAAATAATCAGAAAGAGTGGTCAACTTATTGCCACCAGTAAGAAGACCAAAGGAAACCTGTTTCAGTTGAATGTCAAGATTAGTGAGTTCCTGATGGCAAAATTTGATGATAGTTGGATATGGCATAGGAGACTTTGTCATATGAATTTTGATAATATTGTAAAAGCTAGTAAGATCAAGGCAGTAAGAGGATTGCCTTTGCTGAACAAACTGGAGAATGCTTTATGCAGAGAATGCCAGCTTGGGAAGATGTCTTCCTCAACATTCAAAGGTAAGTCTTTTTCAGCAGAGAACTTACTTGATCTAGTGCACACAGATCTATGTGGTCCGATGAAAAAAAGAAGTGTATACACCTAAAAATGGTCTGAAGATAATTAATTGAATAAGCATTTATTTAATTAATCCCCCTCCCCAATTTAATTGAATTCATTAGCAATTTGATTAAATTCTCCCTTTTCATCTATTTATTAATAAATCTAAGGATTTATTTAATAGGTTCATTTCAATAGTTCCCTTTGATTAATTAATTCTTCCCCATCAAATTCATTTCTTCTAATCTTCTATTTAATTAAAACAAATCAATTTATGAGTTGTTGAAAGTTAATTAGTCTTTTTGTATTATTTGAATTTTAAAAATTCAAATTACCCACATGCCTCCTAACTTCTAACAACCTAACCTAACCCATTCCATCTAACCCTGGGTTTAATTAAACCTACCTTAGCTTGCATATCCTAACCTCCTTATCCTAACCTCCTATGGTTTAGATACTCTCCTCTTAAGACACATGGCATTCTTGGGCCACATGTCCCCTCTCTTGGAAGCCTCTTGACACTTGTCACCATAGAGATGATAAATATTCCCTTTCATCCAACCTCTCTTGGAAGCTTCTTAACACTTGTCACCATAGAGATGACAAATGTTCCCTTTCATCCAACCTCCTCCAATTTCACCATTGATATCTTCAAACTCAATCTTGACTGTTGATTCTTTCCACCTCACCCATGGCCTTGGAAATACTATAAATAGACCCCATTTTGGAGAAATAATCATCCCATCTCATTTGCATCTTATGCATTATTACTATAGGCATACTATCTCTTAGCATATCATTTGAGCATTGTTATTATAGGCAATTGCATTCTTAGATCTAGCTTATTTTCTAGCATAATTGTTGAATCATGTAGCTTAATCATTATCTTTTCTAGCTTAAATGCAATCATCTTAAATCCTCCATCTAGGTGTAGTAAAGTCACTGGAATTTTCTTATCCAGATCTGAGAGCAAATCTACACTCGCATTTATTAGGAGGCGATGGATCGATTAGCCATGGTTTTATCTTTCTTTATTCTAAATTTACTAGCCATGCTTGTAATGACCTATTGAGTGTTTTGTGTTGCAGCTGCAGGTATCACACTTCACAGGCATGACATTTTCACGCCCACCATGGGGCCAAAATTATCATTTTTGGCCTCTTAAGCTTCATCAACATTCATCTCTTCTTGGGTCTAGTTCAGAAACTCGTACAAGCTCCTTTGCTGGATCATACGAACTAATTTGTGAGTTGGGGAAAAAATCATTGTTTACTCGTATTAGCTCATTTCTATTTCATACGAGCCTATTTCTGCATTCTCACGAGATCTAAAGTTATGTCATACGAGCTGGTAAATCGTGTCGTACGACTTTCTGCTTCTATGGTTTTAATATAGACTACATTTTAGGGTTTTTATTCCTTTATTCGATATATACTAATGCTAACCCTGGTCTATTTGTGAGCTTTTTGGCAGCCTAACTGGTTTTTGTAGGATGATTGTCAAAGATTACGCTTGCCAAAGACTCATTGCATAAAAACACATCATGACTACTAATGCATTTATTTTGCAGGTTGCCTAGGAGGACTCAACAAAACTTTGTGTATTTTCTTAAATCTTTCTAGGCAAACTTGATTTTTCTAATGGAAATGAACAATCATGTTTTATGTGTTTTGATGATAGGCGAGTATGCTCTCACCATTCTTAGGTGATCAGAAAGCTAGACTCATCCTTCGCTTTCATTAGTGCATTTATTTAGTGAGCCTGCCCTCTTGAGGAGCTAATAACTCTTAGCCATTAAGGCCGATGAGAGGGGAACGAACTAAGTGGGAATGGCTAACGCCAAGTAATTCAACTCACTATAAAATAAATGTGATTTGATGAAAATCAAGTCAATGGCAGTGCTCATGAATAGCTCTCCTCTATACCTTCGGGTATATCAAACCTTGGTTTTCAACGCTGGGAGACCTTTTAATTGAGTATTATACCCCAACGCACCAAACGGATCCCTTACTAGTTCTGGTTAAATTAGAAGCTACCCGATTCACCTCCAAAAGGGTGATGATCTTTGTGCAAGAGAGATAGTAACTCTCCCAAGACACTTGCATATCGTGCCCCCATTGGTGTTTGGAGTCGGATAATATGGTGTTGAGAATCCATTGCGTGAGACTCAGTGGTCGTATTTTGATTAGCTATTGGGTGTGTACCTAAGTTTGCAAGCAAAGGTTTTCTCTCTCAACCAACTTCCTTAGGGTTTAGCATTCTTGAGGTCACTTATTATATCACGTGTTTTCTGTGTATTCATCCCTAAATCGAAAAATCAGACATCTAAAACTGGAAAACATAAGAAAAACATCAAACTTCATTGAAATTCGACCAAACAAACACATTTACCTTTGTTTTGTTCTCTGTCGTATGAGGAATTTATCTTGTCATATGGTTTAGAAAAGTTTGTCGTACTGATTGGTCATTTGTCATATGAGATTAATCTTTAGTCATATGGCTCAGTAGAAATTGTCATACGAGCCTGTTATTTTTCATATGAAAATCCTAGTTTGTCATATGGTCTTGTATCTTTTGTCATTCGGTGCTATATTGTCTATCGTATGAATCTCTATATTTGGCAGTCTAGAGCTATGTATTGCATGCCTTTTAAAGATCTGTCATTTTTGCTTGATCAATTTACAGTGATCATAAACATCAGTTATCTATCGCTTTGTGCTTGGATTGTCTCCTTTGTTCACTTGGTCAAGTTATCATCTATCAAAATTAGACTCTAGAACATAAACACCTCTAGATTTTCAAGTGCTCACCCTCAACAATTTCAAGATCTAAACATCTCAAAGTGTATTATCACCCTATTTGATAAACTGATCACTCAAACATAGTTTCTCATCAAGATCTATCATCCTCTATCACAAAACTGAAACGTTTAGTCAGGATAATCTTGTCCCACATCGTAGGATATATCGTTCCTACTGGACTTGGTTTTTATCAAATCATCATCATTGCACTCCAAAACTAAAGATCAAAAAACTTGCAAACTTTTAAACACTTGAATCATCTTTTCATGTCATATCGCGCTATCACATTTACATTGACAATTTATCACTTATCAAAACAACTTTTGGACAATCAAATTATAGCATAATATCTAACACACGTGTATGCCCGTTCTAACTAGAGCTCAGAGACGAAGAATCGTAGAGATAGAAATCGAAACATTGGAAATAACTGAAGAGCATATAACCATGGATCATGAAGATGAAATAGAAGTTGAAGGAGAAATAACATAACAAAATATCAAAGTCATCAAAAAAGATCCTCAATTCGATAAATTTATGCAGAAATTATTGGAAGGGGAAAAATAAAAATATTTCCTAATGTTAGCAAAATCTGGTGCTACACTCCCCCAAGATTTTGATGTGAACAAATTGACAAAAAAGAAAAGTGATCCTCCCCCTAATAACGAACAATATGAAGATATTTTTGGTCTTAAAATGAATGACACATCAATTCCTAGTAACACCAAAACCAATGAAGAAACTTACATTCCCAAAAGAGATGAAGTAGAAATTCTGAATAACATTCAATTCAATGAAGATACAAGAAGGACTAGAGATGACACAAGAAGAGATCCAAATCCTCCTAGAGTGCCAAATCATGGTGATGCAAGAACAAATCATGTTGATAATCCTATCACAACTCTCACACAACAAATACAGACAATGCAAACACAAATTCAAGATATGCAAAGAGGAAATGTTAGACGATACTCACTTCAAGAAATTTGTCCTTATCCATTTGACACAAATCTAAACATGATACCATGTCCAAAGATCTTGATATCAATCAATTCCAAACCATGGTGGGACACCTTACAACCCCTCATTGCTTATCATTCACTAAAGAAGACGACATGTCCCTACAACATCCCCATAATGCTCCCTTGCATATCAAAGTCATCATTCATGAGACGTGAGTTAAACATGTCCTAATAGATGGAGGAGATGGCTTAAACATTTTCTCTTTGAGTCTTGTCTATGCTCTAGGTTATTCAGAAGATGCAGTTGATCCTCAGAAAAAGATCACCATTAAAGCCTATTATGAGGAAGAAACGTTCCTCTAAAGGAATTGTGATGTTACCCATCAGAGTGGGACCTTTGTAGAAAGACACAACATGCCAAGTTCTAGACTTATATTTATCATAGAACATACTCTTGGGAAGACCTTAGATACATGACATACAATTTGTTCCATCAACATACCATTAGTGCTTAAAGTTTCCCTATAGTGGGCAGGAAATCACGCTCTTAGCAGATTCAAATCCATTTCAGTATTGTAGTAATCTTAAACCAATTCAAGAAATCATTGTTCCTCATAATAGGGAGGCATAATCTTTGAACACACAATCCAAGGAATAATAATTTGCCTCTATCTTTTCAAGTATGGAAAAAAAAATGTAGGTAAGAGATCGAGGGAACGAAGAATATTCAATATCACAATTACCACTTTCTCCTAAATCCTTTGGAAAACCAATTGTAAAACATCCAATTGTAAAACATCTTCTGATATTTGATGGAGCATTTGTTAGTGTTGGAACCTTATTAGAGGAAACAAAAGACAAATATGTGCTACAATGGCTATACAAGGATGAAGAATTTCAACAAAAGATCAACAATATCCGCATACCTACAAAAAAGTATGGAAAAGGATTTAACATTCTCAGAAAAATGGAATACACTAGAACAAATCCTATAGGAAAAAGAAAAGAAGGTATCTCAGAACCTATCCAACCTTACACTTAGCAGACTACAGACAAAACAAGCTTAAGGTATGGACAAGTTACGTTACCAAAAGACACATCTTCTAGTCAACAATAAGAGGAATATGAAAACAGACAAGAACAACTAGCAATTGAAAGAGAAGAAACATCAGCTAAGAAACAAACACCAGCAAACATGAAATGGGAAAAGAAGCAAGCTTCGAATCAACAAGAGAAACAAACTAAAAACACCTCTCAAGAAGCATTAAATCTCAATCAAAATAAGAAAGAAGCTAATATAAGTCAAGGAGAGATCCCAGCAAAATTGACAGAACTCAATCTCAGTCCTGAAGAAGTTGAATATGAAAGAAGAAAAGATATAACAAGAAAAGCTAAAGAAACAAATCAAATACTATATGAATAAATTTCTAGATTACAGGATGCAAGTGATACAGATTCTAATGAATGGGAATGGGATTCCTATTACTCTAAAGAATCATCTGAAGAAAATTACTTTGAAACAGATATAGGAGTTGATGTAGTTCACATGTATGTAGGAAAAATGTCAGGAACTAGTTCACTTGAATTAGAATCACATTCGGCTGACTTGAACTTAACCGAGGATGATCAAGAGTTTCTTATGCGAGGTGATTCTAATGAGAGTACCATTCTAGACATCGACATACATATTGAAAACTTTGATACATCTATCATAACCCTTGATACCCTCGAAACATCCCAACCTGAAGACCTCTTACTTCTAATCCACCCTGAGCTTATTGATTGGGAAAATGAAGGACATACCACCATAGATACCTTTCTGAATGACAATTCCATATCTATATATCTTAATGCAATCAAACCTGTAACAACTCTCACCAGGAATTTCAGCAACACATCTTCCAATCAAGTGGGTGCCAAATCACCTAGTCGCAAAAAGGAAAATAAAGAAAAGAATATCAAGTCTAATGCTAAAAACCATTTCTTGGCAATATTAGATCAGGAAAAAGTAAAAAGAAAGGATGCATCTAATGGTGAAAACCTTCTCGAGGCATCGGAAGATGGGAGATTTGACACTTTACTTGAGCACTATCAATAAAGGTCATCCAATTTGATCGAACCAATAGAGGAAGTTAACATTGGCACAATAGAGCAACCAAAGATTCTTCATCCAGCGACTTCTTTTTCTAAGAAAGAAATGCAACAATATGTGGAATTCTTCAAACGACGACAAATCAATTTTTCCTGGTCATATGCAAACATGCTAGGGTTAGATCCAGAGATTATTATGCATCACTTAAATGTTTGTCCAGGAGCCAAACCAGTCAAACAAAAGTTACGGAAGATGCATCCTCATATCGCCCTTCTAGTCAAAGCAGAACTAAAAAAATTATTAGATGACAGATTCATCAGACCTATAGCTTATCCTCAATGGGTATCCATCATCGTTCCCGTTTCAAAACCAGATAAAAGTTTCATAATATGCACAGACTTCAAAGATCTTAATAACGCATATCCAAAGGATGATTTTCCTTTGCCTAACATCGACATCATTGTAGATTTAATTGTAGGACACTCCATGTTTTCTTTAATGGATGGTTTCTTCGGATACAATCAGATCAAAATAGCACCCAAAGGTCAAGAAAAGACAGCTTTCACATGTCCATGGGGTACTTTTTGTTGGAACATCATGCCTTTTGGATTAAAGATCGTAGGTGCTACATATCAAAGAGCTATGACAACTATATTTCATGACATGATGCATACATTCATGGAAGACTATGTGGATGACATATTGGCTAAATCATACAATAGAGAAGAACATATAGGGATACTGGAAAAGATCTTTGATCGGTTAGAACAATACAAGCTATGGCTAAAACCTAAGAAATGTGCCTTTGGTGTCACTTCAGGCAAGCTATTCGGATACATTGTTCCAGCTAGAGGTATCGAAGTGGATCTAGCTAAGGTTAAAGTAATCATGGAAATGCAATCTCCCAAGAATATAAGTCAACTCAAATCACTCCAAGGAAGACTTCAGTCAATCAGAAGATGTGTTGCTCAACTAGCAGATAAATGTCAACCATTTACTCATCTATTGCACAAAAATGTTCATTTCAAGTAGGACCATCAATGTGAGGATGCATTAAACAAGATCAAGGCATATCTCATGCAACCACCCATCCTAATGTCACCAATTCCGGGAAAACCATTGTTACTTTATGTATCAACCATTGAAGCATCATTAGGAGTTTCACTTGCACAATAGGATAATCAAGGAAAAGAACGAGTTATCTACTACATCAGTAGAACACTAGTAGGATACGAGATAAACTATTCACCAATAGAAAAAGCATGCTTGGTAGTAGTTTTTTCTTCTCAAAAATTACAACACTATCTACTATCTCACTCCATCAAGTTAATTGCTAAAATCGATCCTCTGAAATATTTACTCAGTAAGGCAACATTAATAGGATGACTAGCAAAATGGATCATGATCCTAAGTGAGTTTGATATTGAGTATGTTGACATAAAAGCTATAAAAGGACAAGTCATTGCAGACCAACTAGTAGAGGCACCACTTCAAGATGATCATCTGTTACATATTGAGTTTCTCGGTGCTGATATCCTAACAGTCACCACAAAAACATGGCAATTATACTTTGATGGTTCATATACACAACATGGATCAGGAGCAGGTATTGTATTCATCACACCACAAGGTCATACAATCCCAAAAGCATACAAATTAAGTTTTCCATGCACCAACAACACCGCAAAGTATGAAGCTTTGGTAACAGGTATCAAAATGGCTATAGAATGGAACATTACACAACTACAAGTCTTTGGAGACTCTCAGCTTGTCATTAATCAAATTAATGATGACTATAAAAAAAGATGAAAATCTAATGCCTTATAAAAATAAGTTTGATGATATCAAGAATACTTTGTAGAAATAACTTTCCAGTAGATTCCAAGAAATGACAACAAAGCAGCAAATGCCATGGCTACACTTGCTTCTCTCCTTCAGACACAAGAAAATCAACAGCATTATGAATTCCTAGCGGAAGAGTTGTTTTACCCTGCTCATAATTGTCCTGATTCCAAAACTATCTATCACCTTGTGAGGCATGATTCCTCCCGCTATGGCCAAACTTACACATACCTGAAAGATAATAGCTTACCTCCCGACTTATCAAAAAATCAAAAGAGAAACTTTATGTGCCAATCCTCCCATTTTACTCTTGTCGCGGATACCTTATTTAAATGAGGTCTAGATGGTACTCTTTTAAGATGCCTCGAACAAGAAGAATCTAAGAAGGTCTTACATGAAGTCCATAATGACATTTGTGGCACCCATTCAAGTGGTCTTACCCATTCGAAAAAACTCATATGCTTGGGCTATTATTGGCCGACTATGGAATGAGATTCTTTTCAGATAGCTAGAACATGCAAACAATGTCAGATCCATGGGAATTTGATTCATGCACCAGCACAAGAACTTCATGCTTTAGGAACATTTTATCCTTTATGCCAATGGGGTCTTGATCTAGTAGGAAAGATAAATCCTTCTTCATCTAATGGTCACAAATTCATTCTTGTAGCTACAGAATATTTCACAAAATGGATTGAGGCAGTACCTCTCACAAATATCACAGGAAAACAAATTGTTGCATTTATCTTGAACTACATCATTTGTCGCTATGGAATACCAATTACCATTATCACTGATAATGGGTGACCATTCAAGAATCAAGATGTATAAGAGATATGTGATAAATTCAAGATCCAACATAGATTCTCCACACCCTGGTATCCACAAGGAAATGGGCAAGCAGAAGCATCAAACAAAACTATTCTGAAAATCCTCAAAAAAGACTGAATGATGCTGGAAGAGATTGGCATATTCAATTAAACCCTGCTCTATGGGCCTATCAAACTAGTATCCACACACCAACAGGTGCCACACCTTTCTCTCTTGTTTATGGATCAAAAGCAATACTTCCAATAGAAGTAGAGATACCTTCTCTATGAGTATCATTAAAAGGTCTCATCCGAGATGAAGAACAACGAGTATCCAGATTACAAGAGTTAGAATTGATCCATGAACAAAGACAAAATGCCTTTGATCATTTAAAGGTATATCAGCAAAGAATGTGTCGGAGTTATAAACATAGGTTCAAACCACACGTCTTTAAAGTTGGGGAAGTAGTACTAAAAGAAAATCCACGCAACCAAGCAGATTGAGAAAAGAAAGGAAAGTTTGAACCAAACTGGTTAGGTCCATTTGTGATCATTGTAGTATTTGGGTTAGGAGCATATCAGCTATCAACACAGGATGGAGATCAGCTCGATGAACCTATCAATAGCATGCATTTGAAGAAATTTTATGTCTGAAAAAGCAAAAAAATCAAAAAAAAGTGAAAAAAGCAAAAAAATAAAAAAGTGAAATAGCAGAAAAATAAAAAAATAAAAAGTGAAAAAGAAAAAATCCAAAAAAGAGTGAAAAAGCAGAAAATCCAAACAAACAAAAAATATTAAATATGAGAAAAAGTGCAATAAAAATAGATGGTGAAAACCTGGCAAACAAGCACTATCTGTCCGCTAGCTCTTCCATCTATTAGTTCATGCATCTTTCCACTTGCATTCATTTTTTGTCAACGTTGTCCATATCCATCATGAAGCCTTTGTACATACGTAGGCATCTGAGCTAATCTCTCACCATGGTTTGGATCATTGAGTATATCATACTAAATTTGTTTCTAGGCTTGGGACAAAATCCTAGACCTAGTTGGGGGCAAATTTCTTGATCATTTTGAGCTTAATCAAACATGTAGAACAATAGTTAGACAACTTTTAACAAGTGAAAACTAAGACACATCCAATGTTGAACACAAGATCAAATTATCAACCATCAAACTATCACAAAGTCAGTCTAAGCACATTACACACTTTTCAATAGATGATATCTTTTGGATAATGATTTTAGCATGATTGTTCAACTTTTTTTTCTTGATTTTCGCTATCATGATTTTTGAGTGACTCCAAGATGTCTTTGACTAGAGGAACAAGGAAGGAACATGACATTTTTCTTGTCTTCTATCTGAAAATTAATCATTAATATGTGCAAATTTGTCTCGAGATATGATCATCGGAGTATCATCGAAGACATTTCCGATTTGTGTATTGAAATTATTAATACTGCATGTTTTACGCAAGCAACACTCGGGTCATCTTGGTTCAATTATACCTCGATGCTTGTGCTTGCCATATCAAAATCCAGGAAATCGGTGCTCAAGTCATCATGGTTTAATTATACCATTGATGTTTGCACTCACTTCCCACATTTCAAAATCTCAATGATGACCAAAATGTAATAATCCAGTGACTGGTCTAGTCATAGCTTTGCATTTTCATTTGCATTAAGCTTGCATTTCATTCTTGCATGGGATCCTGCATGCTCATGTTATCCAAGGTTAAATCTATCATAGGAATAATCAAGTTATCATCACAAGTGTATACGCAATCAAACTGATGATTCATATCTCTCCAAATATTGTCGACCCAATGAAAATCTTATACTATCCCTCTCAACAAAACCAACATCAGCATATCCGAATCTTTCGGCAACTTGATATCAACAAACCGTCAGTTCTTTATCTAATCAATCTTATCAATTCTACCAATCGATCACATATCAACTATTTTATCATTTCTTATATAGGATGTATCTTTCCTGAAACAAGACATTTTGATCATGTCTTATACAGGATATATCTTTCCTGAAACCAGATGCTTTGATCATATTTGTCTTATACAAGAGGTATCATTCCTAAAACCAGGCTGAATCTCGATCTTATCAATCTAACCAATCAAACTTAATCAAGAACCACATCATTGTGATCGTAGAACTCGTATTTTCATCAACCACAGTTGCATAAATCAAATCATTTCTAATCAGGAAATCAATTTCGCAAAAATCCAAAAACTCCAAAGTCAATAATCTCAATTGATCTCCCGAGGCGGCATCATTGTATTGGAATTTATCAATCAAGAGCTGGGGCATCCTATCAAACCAATATCATCATCAAAATGAGATTATTCTTTTAATCAATGCGTCATCACACCTCGCTTCAAAAAGGGGCAAAATGTATACACCTAAAAATGGTCTGAAGATAATGAATTGAATAAGTAATTATTTCATTAATCCCCCTCCCCAATTTAATTGAATTCATCAGCAATTTGATTAAATTCTCCCTTTCCATCTACTTATTAATAAATCTAAGGATTTATTTAATAGGTTCATTTCAATAGTCCCCTTTGATTAATTAATTCAAATTAATTAATTCTTCCCCATCAAATTCATTTCTTCTAATCTTCTAATTAATTAAAACAAATCAATTTATGAGTTGTTGAAAGTTAATTAGTCTTTTCCTATTATTTAAATTTTAAAAATTCAAATTACCCATATGCCTCCTAACTTCTAACCACCTAACCTAACCAATTCTAAACCTAACCCATTCCATCTAACCTTGGGTTTAATTAAACCTACCTTAGCTTGCACATCCTAACCTCCTTATCCTAACCTCCTATGGTGTAGATACTCTCCCCTTGAGACACATGGCATTCTTGGGCCACATATCCCCTCTCTTGGAAGCCTCTTGACACTTGTCACCATAGAGATGACAAATGTCCCCTTTCATCCAACCTCTCTTGG
The DNA here is from genome assembly GCF_030272615.1 of Cryptomeria japonica. Lineage (NCBI taxonomy): Eukaryota > Viridiplantae > Streptophyta > Pinopsida > Cupressales > Cupressaceae > Cryptomeria > Cryptomeria japonica. The sequence continues at coordinate 694,588,156 of NC_081408.1, read as the reverse complement.
AAGCTTCTTGACACTTGTCACCATAGAGATGACAAATGTTCCCTTTCATCCAACCTTTTTTCCAACCTCCTCCAATTTCACCATTGATATCTTTAGACTCAATCTTGACCGTTGATTCCTACCACCTCACCCCTGGCCTTGGAAATCCTATAAATAGACCCCATTTTGGAGCAATAATCATCCCATCTCATTTGCATCTTATGCATTGTTACTATAGGGATAATATGTCTTAGCATATCATTTAAGCATTGTTATTATAGGCAATTGCATTCTTAGATCTAGCTTATTTTCTAGCATAATTGTTGAATCATGTAGCTTAATCATTATCTTTTCTAGCTTAAATGCATCATTATCATCTTAAATCTTCCATCTAGGTGTAGTCAAGTCACTAGAATTTGCTTATCTAGATTTGAGAGAAAATCTACACTCGCATTTACTAGGAGGTGATAGATCAATCAGCCATGGTTTTATCTTTATTTGTTCTAAATTTGCTAACCATGCTTGTAATGATCTATTGAGTGTTTTGTGTTGCAGCTGCAAGTATCACACTTCACAGACACAACAAGAAGTATTCAGGGAGATCGGTATTTCATGATCCTTACTGGTGACTGCTCAAGAATGATGTGGGTCACATTCTTGAAATACAAGTCTGAGGCATTTGGAAAGTTCAAAGCCTTTAGAGCATTGGCGGAGAAGGACAGTAGTAGAAGAATAAAATGCCTAAGAACCGACCAGGGAGGTGAATTTACTTTTGACGAATTCAACAAGTACTATGAAGAGAATGACATCAAGAGGCAGTTGTCTGCCCCAAGGACACCATAGCAGAATGGCATAGTAGAAAGGAATAATAGGACTGCAGTTGAAGCAGCAAGAACTATGTTGAAACAAGGAAATGTAGCTCACACATTTTGGAGAGAAGCAATGAGCACTGCAGTCTATACTATGAATCGGGTACTCATCAAGAAAGGTAACGACAAAACTCCCTATGAGTACTAGAATGAGAGAACTCCTAATGTGAGTTATTTTAAAGTGTTTGGCAGTAAGTGCTATATCAGGAGAGGTGAGCATATGAGAAAGTTTGATGCTAAATGTGATGAAGGAATATTTCTAGGATATTCCACTAAAAGCAAAGCTCTCAAATGCTACAACAACAGGACTTGAAAATTTTTTGAGAGTATCAATGTCAGGGTTGATGAATCCCCTGAGGAGCCTGAGGAAACTAGTAGCAAGCAAGTGGAAGATGAACCAAGTATAGCCTTGTAGGAACCGGTTAAGAAGGAAACAAGTTGCAAACACCAGAAAGACCTCAGTGTTCCTATATCGGTAGAAGCTGCAGTAGGTGAAGGAGAAGATGAAGTGGAAGAAGAAGAGGAAAAGAAAGTGGAACCAACTAGGGTCATTCCTAGGTATGTGAAACTACATCATGATTTGAAGCAGATCATAGGAGACAAAGATGCAGGGATACTCACAAGGAGAAAGGAGAAAGAAAACTCTTGCATGATTTCAAAATTTGAGCCTAAGACCACTAGAGAGGCACTTACTGATGAAGACTGGATAAAGGAAATGGAAGAGGAGCTGGACCAGATAGAAAAGAATGCAACATGGTCCTTGGTGCCCAGACCGAAACACAAGAATGTCATAGGTACCAAATGGGTCTTTAGGAATAAGCTGAATGAAGAAGGCACAGTGGTAAGAAACAAGGCAAGACTTGTATGCAAGGGATATGCTTAGGAAGAGGGAGAAGACTATTGAGAAACCTTTGCCCCAGTGGCGAGACTGGAAGGTGTTTGAATGCTACTTGCATTTACAGCATTCAAGGGATTCAAGGTATACCAGATGGATGTGAAGTCTGCATTCTTGAATAGAATCCTAGAAGAAGAAGTGTATATTGAGCAACCGGATGAGTTTGCTTTGTTAGATGATAGTGACATGGTGTGTAGATTACACGAGGCCCTATATGGATTGAAACAAGCACCAAGGGCATGGTATGAACAGTTACCCTCTCATCTTGTGAAGATAGGATTTTAGAGAACAAGTGAGGACAACAACATCTACCTGAAATCTTAAGGTGATCAGATACTGATCTGTGAAGTATTTGTAGATGAGATAATCTTCAAAGGAGATGATGAAATGAGTCATGCATTTGCAAATGAAATGAAGAAAAAATTTGAGATGTCTCTAATTGGAGAGATAAAGTTCTTCATTGGTCTATAAATTCAGTAGATGAAGGAGGGTATCTTCATTACCCAGTCCAAGTATATCAAAGATGCATTGAAGACCTTTGGCATGGAGGAGATAAAATCGATTGGAACACTGATGGTGACCGGTTGCAAACTAACAAAGGAGGATGATATAGTGTTGGTGGATGAGAAAGATTATTGGTTGATGATCAGTAAGCTGCACTATGTGGTGCATAGCAGACCGGATATTGCTCATGCAGTGGGCATAGTGGCCCATTTTTAGAAGAGTCCAAGAGAATCCCACTTGTTAGCGATAAAGAGGATTCTTAGATATCTGAAAGGGACAGTGGATTATGGATTGTGGTATCCATACAATGGTGACTTTGATCTCAAAGTGTTTACCAATGTAAATGGGGCAAGTAATGTGGACGACCGAAAGAGTACAACTGGTGGAGCTTTCCTCCTTGGTGGGAGACTCATCTCATGGAAAAGTAAGAAGCAGAGCTGTATTTCCCAGTATACAGCTGAAGTGGAGTATGTGGCAGCATTTATGAACTGCACTCAGGCAATTTAGATGAAGGATGTACTAGATGCCTTTAAAGTGACTGTAACTGAACCGGTGAGTATTTTCTATGATAATACTAGTGCAATCAATATTTCCAAAAATCCAGTATTGCATTCTAGGACCAAGCATATTGAGCTCAAGTATCATTTCTTGAGAGAAAAGGTTCAAAATAAAGAGGTTGTATTAGAAGATGTTTCCAGTAAGGAGTAGCTAGCAGACATATTCACTAAGCCCTTACCGAAGACTACATTTACCTATTTGAGAGGTGAATTAGGGATTCTGGCCCTTCATGAAGTAAACTAAAGTTGTGTGCTCCACATCAGTCAAATACTACTATGTTAGATCTTACAGGACTGATGTGTTGAAGGATACTACTCCATAGGGGGGGCAGCATAGTGGAGCTTGGAAGCTTATGCCTCCACTTTGGCATTGTTGTCAAAAGGGGAGAAGACTCTAATGATGTATGGGGGAGAAGATATATTGTCTGGAGAGAAGATGTTGAGCATATACACACTGATCAGTCTAGTTAATGGTGATCCTTTAAGTTGCACAAGTATAGTGTCAACCGATGTATACATTTTTAACTAAGCAATGATTCACTGAGTATTTCCATCAATGCCAAATGGGGAGATTGATGGCATTGATGAAGTGGTGATAAAGTATGTTGTCATTGATGTTAATAAGTGAACAGGTATGTGGTACCCAAGCAGGTGAACTGGTATGAACCAGTATGTAGACTGGAAGTAGCTATAGTCAACTGGGATGGAGTGAACTGGTGTTAGGGTTCATAGTTTGACTATCGGTTGGTAGTCTCAGTTCATCTCTAGGGTTTCCGGTTTGACTTGTGCGGTGCAACCGATGATGTTTTGTGATGAGTTAGTTAAGAACAAGGATAAGGATCTAGATGCCACATCAGCTATGTGCACGTGAAGGATTTCTTCGAAGATATTGCACGTGAAGATCGAATGCATTGAATATCTACCTCGGGAATGTGCATTTTTCTTAGAGGTATGAGATAAGTGTTTGATGGGTTACTATTTTCTAGTTGAGGTGAAGATTGGATGATGCAAAATGACTCGAGATCTTTCTCAGATTGTTCTATTCTATGCAAAGCATTTTAACAGTCATGATTGGACCACTTTTAATTGTAAACCTAAAATGCTTAGGGTTTAGGGTTTATGCTACCGACCTAATTGATGTTGTCTATAAGGTCGATGATGTTTGCTATTGTTTGTGTCTATATGTAGAGATACTTGCCAAACCAGGGTGTGGAATCTACACAATGTGATTGCAGAGGAGAGGAACTGAAAAGGATCTACCTTAGCAAGTAGTGTTGTTATCAAATTGAAGCTTTACCTGTTGACTTCTAACCATCTCAACAGAAGGAAAATCCCTTGACCGGTTAGCTTTAACAGGCTTGTTGCAAATCCTCTAACCAGGTGACTCAAGCTTATTGAGTTCTTTAAATCCTCTAGCGAGGTAACCTTTATCAGGGTTTCAACCTTTATCAGGGTTTATAGCCATCCTTTAACCGGGTGATCCCTAAAAGGATCATTTCCTAACATAACCTTATTGTAAAGTCTTTAACCGGACTAGGCTTCTAATAGAACGGACTTCAAAAGAGTTCAAAACAATCTTGTGAGTATTCATCCCCACCGTGGTTTTTCCCATTTGGGTTTCCACGTGAAAAATTTGTGTGTCATGGGTTGTTTATTTTTCATGTGATGATTGAGTAGTTTTTGTTCAGTTGTATATGCATGCAGAGCTAATGGTTATGATATTACTAACACAACTCATGCATGATCAAATTAGTAAAATAGCTATCTAGATTTGAAAATTGTTGGATGTTATTTGATGTACTTTTGTTTTACCGGGTTAGCTGTCTGAAGTATTTCTGTTAATTGGTATTGTTATTGTTAAGTTCAGTGATATAGACAACCAGTTATTTGTGTTTGGAGAGTGTCAAAATATTAAAGCAAATTTTTGTCTATACTGATTCACCCCCCCCCCTCTCAATACCGGTTAGAGTATTAGTTTTTCATCATTATTCATCAGGTTGGTCCCTTCGTTGTTGGCTGGCACCAAATGAGAATCAAGGATCACCCAAAGAGAGCTTAACAAAACACAAAGATATGCCAATAATGACATCACAGGGAACAAATTACATGCATGAAAATATACATAGGATTCTACTACACAAGTGAAGCTAATCTAGCATATCATCCACCTACAAATATTTCTTAAAATCATTTAGATATGATGGACAAGGTACTAGATGATCCATAACTAGTATGGTATATGAAGCTATCACTAGTGCCAAACCAGGCTCACTCTCCAATGATGAATCACTATGTGTATAATTAAGAGATAGAGTTGAATATTTTAAAAATCTTTGACATATTTTATGGCTAATCTCAACAAATTGATACCTATCATTAGAATTAATAGTATCCACATTATTATTATAAATAGTATCATCTATATTAATCACAATAAGATATCTCACACGTGGAGGAGAATAAGATGAAGAATCATTTTGCATAGAATTTTTTTCTCTTTTATGAGGATGGTCAAAATAATGCTCCTCCCTAAGATTAGGTGAAGGTTGGGAAAATGGGACCAAGTCAACATTCAATTTATTAGAAGAAAAAACACTTTGGGAAGCAATCTCATGAGCACTGGAAGAACATCTTCATAAACAGTCTCTCGCAGTATGATTTCTCTTATTGGGACTTGAAGCTTGTGTGGATGAAGTTTGGGTATCACTCAACATAAGCCTCCTTTCTTACTTTGTGAAAGGGGGAATGAAACAATCCACACAAGGTTGAGAGACAAGATGCTTGGCACTTCTCTCTTTGTCCTTTATAAAATTTAGGAGGTGGAACCACATCACATATAGGAGGAATAGAGGGGGTAAGAAGAAGTTTGGGTCAAGGATACAAAGGAAAAATGTCCATATCTATAGGTGAATAATCATTATATGTATTCAAGGCCAATATACTTTTATATTTGTACTTTTGACAGGATAGGAAAAGGAAATATTGACGAAGTTACAAAGGTTGAGGTTTTTGAAAAAGCAATCAAGGGTGAAATTTACCCATTTTGCTAAGGGAGATAATAAAGACTATGACTGGTCATATAACTTGCCCATTTTGAGGGAAATTTTAATGCTTATGAATGGTAAAAGTTATGGTTTTTATAGAATCGAGCCAAGGATGTCCCAACTTTACATGGAATTCATCCAAGGTAGGGATAATGGAAAAGGTAACATCTAAGCACTTAGTACCAATTTCCTCAAGAAGAGTGATCGAACCTATAGTGGTACAAGTAAAACCATCATTCACCTTAATCAAAACATCAAATTTATCATATGTTCTTCCATGATAATATTCACTATACATACTAGATCAATGAGTACTCCATGTGAGAGCATTATTTTAATCTTCATAATAATGTATAATCATCCATTAGTTTCTTTAATGATATCTCTTGAGTCAAAGGTAATACAAGGGTTGCAATTAGGCTTAGGTTTCTTAGTCAATTTCAAAACATGGTTGTTGGCTTCGATATGCGTACCATTAGCATCTATAAAGCTTGGATCATTATGTTCAACATTGGGAGAGTGAGAAGGAAAAGGAATGATAAATATTTTCCAAATTTGAGTAGGAGGTGCCAAAAAATTATTTTCTTTATCATTCACACTGCCCACTATTATAGTATTATAATCAATAAGATCTTGAATTTCATGCTTCAATCTAAAGCACTTCTTAGTATCATGGCCAGCTTGACAATAGTATTGGAAATAGGCATTAGGATCAAAATAAGGTGGCAAAGGCTCGGAAGTATATATGGTATGAATGGGATAAATTTTCATCACATTATAATTAATCAATTTAAGCATGATGTTATGTAATGATTCAAAAAGAGGAGTGAAGTTGTGATGTCTAAATTTTAATTTGAATGGAGCTCCAACATGTGTTATGGTTGCCACTTGAGAATCAATATGATTTGAGTAATCATTTCTCGTATTGATCTTTGATCAAGTTATTGCTTTATTTTCTAAAGTAGTAGATTTTTATGAGAAACTTGATTTTTATCAACTAGAGCATCTGATTAAGAACATTCATATTGACTCACTTGAAGCTAACCTATAATTGGTTCTTAAACATCTAAGTACTATTTTACTTCCATGTTTGGATTCAAGCTCTACATAAATTAAAAAGAGTAGCACAATATTTTATCTTATTTTACAATGATATTTTTTATTTTTAGTTATTATTGTTGATTACTATGAAACATGAAGTTTTGGGAAATGATTTATTATAGTTATTTCCTTTAAAGAAGGAAGTGGCATTTTTGCTTCCTAATCATCCTCTCATATAAAAATAAATATTATTATGATATTCAATTTCTTAGATCACATAATTTTGAAGATCATTGTCTAAAATTACTACCGAGTTTTTTAATTTTATGCGTATATCATCTATTCCAAAAATTGTACACATTGTTTCTTTTAATGTTAAAAATTGATTTTATTTGCTTGTGTTTTGAAATGTCTCTCCAATTTATGCTCTCTTCTTATACCTTTTTCTACACTTGGAGATCAATGATCATTTTGGTTAGCCTTTTTGTCACTAAAAGTTAGAGTGTATGTTCTCTTTTTTCATATGATTTTATAATTTTAAGAATAAAAATGCTTTTTCTTATTTATATGAGCCTAACTTAAATTTGATCACCAAGTGAACAACCTTTACCATCGTGTTTCAAAGAGTAAAAAAACTTCTAGGGAGAAACAAAAGGCTCTCCCATTGTGGAGTGTTTGTTGTTTTGGATGAATTTAGAACAAGATTTATGCCTTCCCAAGTGAAAATGGATAGTAATCCCTATGATGTAATTAAAAAAGGAATATCAAAATTATTACATTGATAGAATTTATTACAATTCAAAATATGATTTTCTACTATTAAATTTCCTCAATCCTAAACCTTACAACTTGAATATAACCACAGATACAATGGTTGTAACATTCACAAGTGATCCCACAATAATGCGTTACATTTTTTTGTCAAACATGACATGAAATCAACATTTTGAGCTATATCTTAACTTTTTGACACATATAACAGCTAAACCATAAGGAATTTGGAGACAATATAAACTAGTGATTTGTCATATTGTGTCTGTATATTGTAAATGTACTTTTTTTAAATCTATAATTAAGTTGTAATTGTTTTATTTATCTGTTAATAACTATTAATAGTAATCAACATTTTTAAAAAGTAATGTGTACAATATTGTGCATAACTTTTTTCTACAAAGGAAAATTCTATTTTTTATTAATTTAGATTTGTAACAGAATTATCTAACATGAGCATTTGGTTTCGTATTTCTTTGTTGAATATTTTTTTTATAATTAAATTTTGAAGTCAAGCCAATTATAATCTAGGCGTAAGTGTATGATGTCTTGCATAACATTTTCTATATGTATCAAAATTCATTTATTTTTTGTTGGAACGAGGATATCAAAACCTAGTGCATAGATATTTTCAATTTTATTTTTTTCTAATTTACTATTTTTCACATGTGTAGAATAGAGAACTTGATGTTCAGTGAAAAACCTATGTTTAATAAAACATAAAAAAAAAAAAAAAAAAAAAACTAAAATATGTTAAAATTATACATATTGGAAAGATCATTTTGAGTGCTATGATCTTTCAATTTGATTTGTCAAATGAATTTCATTTGTAGGTCCAACCCAAGCTTTGAAAGTCAAATCTATGAAAATAACTGAGAAAGATGGGAAGAGAAACCTAGCTATGGGTGTTCACTTGAGAGTACCTTCATTCAAAGTAACTTTAAATGAACACATTACGTACCTTTGAAAAATTTAAAAATATTTTAAAGTCGTTCGAAAGACCCCCTTCAAACAAAGGTTTAACCTTTGCTCGAAGGTGTCAAGGGACCTTCATTTGATGTTCAAACTAAGGTACTTGGACAATCTTGAAGAATCCTAGAGAAATCCCCCATATTTTGAAAAGGAAAAAGAAAACAACCGTTCAAAAAACTTCAGAACTCAACGAACCCACTTTTTCACTATCTAAATATTAGAACGATTACAACAGAATCTCCCAAAAAGTGAGCATCTAAGCAAATCTGTCAACTCATCAAGAAGAGAATCGAGAATATCAATAACAGTCTCATTCTCACAGGGAACATGTAGAACATTAGGTGTGGGAGCAGGAACAGCCACAGGAGGTGAGGAATCGGCAGCCACATAGGAACAACAGCCGCAGGAGGCTCTGCTAAACCTTCACAAACTGCAGAAAAATAGCTCTACGAGCAGCAAAACACACATCCATCCGATCAGAATCCAAACGTTCATCATTTTGTAACATGCGAGCTACCTCCCCAGGAAGACCCTCCTAAACCTTAGAGGAAATATGGACAAAAAGATTAGAGGCAGCCTCCACACCATTACATTTAAGAACAATCTTGGACTGCGCTAAATGTTTCCCAAACGCAGGAGAAGGAGAAGGGGAAATAACAACACCGTGAATAAAAAGTGGGTTCTCAGCATAAGAGGACAGAAGAAAGCCCTTGCACAGACCCAAAAATGGAGCACCATTTTAGATCTTCGTCTCCTTTCCTGCAAGCTCACACCCCCTCGCCATCCTATCGGCTTCAAGAAGAATATCAAATAGGAATTCATCCTCCTCTTCAGAAAAATCACTCCTCTAAAGTATTGAGACAACAGAATCTGAGACATCATTCTTAGCAAAATCCGAAGCAGATCTATTAACACAAGAATAATGAGAGAAAACTGCTTCTGGGGTTTGCAAATCCTCCTCATCGCCATCCTATCGGCTTCAAGAAGAATATCAAATAGTAATTCATCCTCCTCTTCAGAAAAATCACTCCTCCAAAGAATATCCTCAGAGACAACAGAATCTGAGACATCATTCTTAGCAAAATCCAAAGCAGATCTATTAACACAAGAATAAGGAGAGAAAACTGCTTCTGGGGTTTGCGAATCCTCCTCATCGCCATCATACAGCTAACCATAAATTTTTCGATTGTATACAGGGTTACTTTTATATGTTCTATGATAATCTTAAGTGATGGAAATATCATTGTTATTGTCTAATGTTAGGCTCTGGAACATAATTCTTTTAAGCAATGTTTTATCAACCCGACCATAAACCTAGATATAGCTATTTTCCATTATTAAAAAAGAAACAAAAATCATATGATCTACGAATGTACAGTCAAAGAATAAGTTGCAGAGAAAAAGGACATGCGTAGGAATTATAAATGATTCAATAAATAAAATCTATTACTACTGAAATATTATAAATTTTAACCTGTAGGATATCAGTAATGGTTGCAGATCTATCTAATCTAGTACTAGATCTTCTATTCAAGTATGTTAGCAGTGGATTACAAATAAATGCCTCACTCACGCAAGCAGGTTGTTTTCTCCTAGGTATGCAATTTTAGAGTAGTTACATAACATCTGTATGATACCACTTAAACCATTTTCCAGTATAATATAAAAATTGGATACATTAATGTTCTATTTCGAGAAAATCATAATTAGAAGTCTTAAATACTAGATTTAGGAAATCAAAACATAAGCAGAAAATGAAGATTTAGGAAAATAAATTTTGAGCAGTAATCATCTTCCAATAAAATAATTATGTTTTCTATTATAATTCAATTTCTACTAACTTAAAAACGAATTACATATGGGGGTCTGGCCATGGGCACATGCATATACTGACTATAAAATCAAAATCTGTAACATAACTATATTTAAAGCTATTATTTAAACAATTTGCAGAAAGTAGTTATTCGTGAAGGCACCTATGGAGTGAAAAGCTTAAACAAAGGTGTATTGTGGTTAACATATTAGCTGTTTAGTGTAGAACCAGATCCCCACTTGAAAAGCCAGTGCTTTAGTCAGGGACTTATATTCTGCAATCCTTGCTTTTTGCAGATAAGAATCACATAGAAAAAAAAAATTGAATCTCACTATTGAAAAAGAATTCAACCTCACAGAATTCTTTTGCATTTACAACTATAGCAGAACATTAACACGGTGGCAGTTAAAATGATCTAATTCATAAGCAAAGCTATAGACATAACATCCATGAGCCACTCAAATACCTATCTATAACATAGATGGGAGAATTGGGAGTGAAAACAGACCAGAACAACATCAAGATCTACCCTCTAGTTCCACACAATCCTCCAGTTCCTCCACAAGCCCCACCTGGAAGGTTCCCATCACTACCACCTGCAAATCCTCCACTTGCAAACCATAAATCTGCTCTATGACCACCAATATCCTTCTTGTTTTCTCTTCCTCCCCCATGAACACATGAAAACACTGCCATTAACGTTATCACCACCAATACCACCAGTCCCAAAAATAAGGACATTAGTGAACCAGAAAAGCCCAACTCTTCCTCAGATTCCATAATTGAAATCATTCCTAGGATTAGCAATTTGAAAACATCACATTCATGGCTATATAAATTGAAGACACTATAATGAATGCTACTGAATTCATAGACGGTAGCTTGGTTATAAGGAAGAAGATTCATGCATTTTTCTAGAGACAACTAAATCTTTCCTGTCCATACCAAATCAAATGACTTAGACTGAAAGTAACTGTTTTCTGAGAATAAACAAGTAGTGGAAGTGGAAAAATATGAAATAGACCATGCATGTGGTGCGATTAAAATATTTCAAAGGGGAAAGGAGATCAACACTTTGTGCTGTACAATATTCATTGTCATCTGGTTGAAAACCAGAGAAAGAATAAAGGAATGGGAATAGGAAACTAGACTAATATTAAGGTCAAGTGAATGAGAATAAGAGTCAAAGCTAATGTGAAAGATCAAAGATTTTTAATTTTTAATAAATATATCAACAAGTGGGAACTCTAGCAAAGTGTGTATACAGTGTATGTATGGTCAATCATCTATTTAAAAACAATCTCTTTTATAAAATATAAAGTAAAGCGAATCCGAGGAAATAGTTTGCCTAGCTTTAGATTAAAGTTTATGAATATATATTCTCATTAAGAATAATACGGAGAGATAATATAGCTTTAATTAAAAATTTAGCCGTATATATTCTAAAGAAATGGACGTATACTTTTAATTAACCTATTTTATTAAAATTCGGTTAAATGAATCTGACACTAAAGTATATTAAATTAGATTTTTTAAGCTGTTTTTGGTTATTGACATATAATTGTTTACTTTTTTTATCAAGATTTTCAATTTGTAACTTGAATCATAAAATATTGTATCCATTGGAAGCTAAATGGTGAATAAAACATGATTTCTATTAGAATTTAACAATAATAATTTTGAATGCCATCCACCTAAGCTCAAGTGTTATGGAATTTATTTACTTTTGTTGAACACAAGATGCCATTGAGAGGGGGGGGGGGGTGAATCAGTGGTTTCCAAACTTAACCCTTTTATTTCCTAAAAGATGTGTACCAGTTAGTAGTTCAAACAAAAGGTAAATATACTAGTGAGGTAGGGGAGGACATCAAGATGCAAGCACACACAAATACTCATCACATAACATCGGATATACGAGGAAAACCCAACATGGGAAAAACCTCGGTGAGAAATGTTGTTGGAGTCTACTGCTCCAATACAGCTTCACAATGAAAACAATGGTTACAACATTTAGGGCACCAATCCACGGAGCACCAACCCCTACACCGAGCTCCAACTCAGTGATTACAATATCATATATCAATACAAAAGTGATAACCCGGTTACAAATGTGTTATGTAACCTCTACAACTTCTCTTCCAGTTTTACTCTTCTCAATCGCTCTTCCTCTGCTCTACTCTCTGTTGGATCTCTACTCACTCGGATCCTCCTTTCCTTCACTCTTTGTTGTAACCTTACCGATTCAGCCTCTACCTCATCTCTATTGATACTCTTCTCTCTATCAGTTCTGATCTCTCATTTTCTCAATCTTTGTTGTGTCTTATCTTCTTTGACACTCTCACCGATTCAGCCTCTACTTCTTCTCACTTTCTCTCTTCTCTACTTTTCTCACTGTAGTTGTCCTCTTTCTGGTTCTACCACTACCGGTTCTCACCACTGTCAGGCTCAATGACAGTCTACCAGTTGCCTTACCCATGTCGATTTATCTATTCTTACTGGTTCTCTCTCAAGCACTCAGTCACCTCTGTGATTGTCGATAGGCTCTTGACTGATTAACTCTCTAGTTTGACTCCCTTTTCCGATGTCACTCTCTTATGCAGCAGCAACAGATCTGGTCTTCGATCTACATACTTATACTTCTACATTCCCACCAAAAATGACATTCAAACCTTTGGCGTGCTAGGGTTGCTTCATCAACCACGAGGCGTATCAAATCGGATCGGATCTCCCCTCTCAAATATACTACCTGCAACAGATCAATCAACTATGCCAATCCAGTTGCGTCCAAAACACGTTTTCCATATTTAGCAAACACGACCTCTTTGTCGACCTGCACTTGTCAACCACAATGAATGAGTTTGTGGTCCCCTTCACCAAATCCGATCAGCACCTGCACAATCTGCTTCGATCAGCGCATCACCTAGATCTCTAGTTTGCATCGAGCCGCATACCTCATTCCTCGACCCATGAAATCCGCAGTCAACATTAATGTTGACCGACCCATTACTAGCCTCATTGAAGCACACTTCACTGACCACTGCATGCATGACACCTGTGTCCTATGTGTTACCATTGTCGTCATCCACCTCTTCTCAGGCCACCGTGTCGATTTAGGCATAGCCACCTGTAGTGTCCTAAAATTGCGACACTTGCAATTTCGACTACATTTGGGTCTTCACGATGGCGGCACAACGCTTCACCTGAATGGAGACCTCGAAACCTGTTTACGACATCAAAAACTGCATGTTTCTGCACCTTGGCCTGATCCTCCTTGCACCCTGCTATCCCGGGAGGTGGGACCATGGCGCCCAGCGCCTTGGTCCTTCAGGACCATGGTGCCCAGCGTCCTGGTCCCTCAGGACCATGGCACCTAGCGCTCTGGTCCCTCAGGACCATGGCGCCCAGTGCCCTGGTCCCTGGCCCTATTTTGGGCCCGATCTCTTGTTGGGCATCGGGTCTTCAAGTTTGCAATTTGGAAAATAATGCTCCTAGGTCGGCCTAAGGTCAAAAAAATTGGTCTCTTAACCCTAATTGACAAGTATATAAACTACATTTCCCCTTTCAAAAAAGGAGGAAAAACATATGGGTGCAAAAGGCGGAAGCGATATTCAAACATTCAAACACTCAAGCATTCAAGCATTCCTTCAAGCAATTGAGCATTCTAGGTCTCCATTCAAGGCTAGGTGTTGCATTCAAGACAAGGATTCAACCATTGAAGAGGAGATCACTTACAACATACAACATACAACATCATTACACCTTCGCATGTAAGAATACAAACATTCTTACAACAAGGTATCAGTACTTGATTACATTACAAACATTTACATTTACAGCATTCTCATTTCTTGGTTAATTCCAAAACCGGGGTTTGACCTGAAGGCAAACCCCTCATCCCTAACCCTCAATCGCCCTCTCTTTTCTGTGTGTAGGTTGCAGGTACGCAGCTGTAATTGAAGATCTAGAATCCTTGTGCAGAGACAAACAGATCCCCCTTCGTTTCACGGATTTTTTGGAGGACCGTGTGCACTCTGGGTGTCATCGTCCTGTCAACTTTCGTTCAAATTTGCAGGACAGCATTTTCTCGACATTTTACTGCTAATTTCAGGTCCGCAGCTTCATCCCGTGTTTCTATTTCTGTCTGCAAGCTAATCTTTCTTACTTTCACATACACTCCTAGTTCAATCTTTCTATCTACATTCTTTACAAAGGAGGGTATTCTTGTTGTCTCAACCCTTGAAACTCATTCAGAATTCAGTCTTGCATTGTGTGGGATTGGATCTTGTGAGTTTCAACCCCTCCTTTGAATGTAAAGTCTTTCCTAAGTGAAAACCGTCAACCCTAGTGACCTCCTATCTCTCTCCTTGGAGTGGGGGGAACACCTAGGGTTCGATTTTTCGCTTTACATTTTGGTGAACCCGACGTGAACATCCTAATTCTGATTACTCATGGTTCGATCTAAAAAATTTGCTTCCTTAATTACATTTCCATGTTTGATCTTTTGCAAATTTTAGAGGTTAATTGCATAGAAACCCTCAAATTTTCTTTTTAGTAATTAAGCTTTTGAAATGTTTAATTGTTAATGTTTGTTTCAGATCTACCCTTCTATTGCAAATTGTCAATTCATATTTGTGCTTTAATTCTGAAAATTAAGTGGTTAAGTGTCAAAACCCTAATTTTTAAAAACCTTCTTGATTCAACCTTTGACCGACGATTTCACTTATCAAAACACCTCCAAATCGGTTGTAACTTTGGATTCCGCAACAAAATCATAATATCTCTCATCCCTGAAAATTTTGAAAAAAGTTGCGAGGACCGTGTGCACCCCGAGTGCCATCGTCCCCGACATTTTTTCTGAAATTTCGGGAGCTAGATCTTACTATATTTTTCTGCTAGAATCCAGAATCTTGGCTGATTTCATCAATTCTAACACTTTCAAAATTAAAATCAAAGTTGGTCTAGTGATTGCTTGGATTAAGGCTTCTAATCATTCAAAAATTGTTGAAATTGAAATTTTGTGTTAAAATTGTGTTTCTTACTATCCTAAATCTGAAAAGTGTGTTGGCATTCATTCGAAGTTTCAGTTCTTTATTCAAATTTTTGCAATTTGTGACTTTTGAAATTAAGTGTTTAATTGCAACAACTTTGATTTCTGCTTCCAAAATTGAATTTTGCGTGAAATTAAGTCAACCGTTAAATTTCAAAGCTTGCATTGCCTTTAGTATTCCCTCTAAAATCATAAAATTCAAATTTTGCATTTTTCAACATTCTTGGTAGGGTTCAATTTTGAGATTGCAACTTTAATTTGACCTATCTATAGATCGTAAAATCACTCAATTTTTTCAGATTAGCTTTAAAATCATCATAACTTTCATCCCTGAAAATTTTGAAAAAAGTTGCGAGGACCGTGTGCACTCCGTTCACCACGGTCCCCGACATTTTTTCTGAAATTTCGGGAGATTGTCTTGATTGCATTTAACAGCTTAAATCTAGGAGATTGGCTGATTTTAGTGAAATTAGCTACCTCTAAATTCGAAAATAAATTCAAAGTTCAAAATCTTCTCTCTCTCTCTAGTGCATGAGTTTTACAACAATAAGCCCTACTTACACTATTCCCATTAGACGAAGCCTTAGAATTAAGTCTTTTCAAGGTTTAATTACCGAGGAGATGGAACCTAATTTGAATGGCCTTTTTAACGAGGACACGGGTAATTCCTCTAATCCTCCTAATGATGAAGAAGCTCTCCATGAGGTTTCTGTAGAACAACTTTCGAAATTGGATAACCAATTTGATGATTTTCAGCAATGGATGTCTCAAGAATACCCCAATAGTCAAGCTCTTTCATTAATTGAGGGTCTAAAACGTATGGTTCAAAGTGATAAGAATGGAATTGATATTTTGCGTGGTATTGCACACATCATGGATTTGAATGTGATGCCTATGAAGAGTTGTGCCGAAACTTTAGGTTATACACAACCTCCTACTCACGTCAATCATTCTATTCCTTTAACAACTTCTATTGCTAGTATACCTACTTTTACATCAAACATAATGACTACTTCAATACAAAACATTCCACCTATGATCACCAGTCATGGGGGCAATCCTTCTTCTTCAATCAACCCTCTTCCTTCACTCAATCCGACTTCTTCATTCATTCCTTCAATGAGTGTCCCTATTACATTTTCACAGATGAACATGACGCAAGGGGGCAATTCATTTAACCATTCCATTCCTCCTTGTAGTGTTCCTCCTGTCCAATCATCTCCTATGACTAACCATCATAGTGTCCCACCACCTTATTCTCAATCAATACCTTCTTTCAATAACATAATACCTCCATCATAATCTAACATGTCTAATATGAACTCTTCAACTGAAGCGACCATTAACAATCTTGCACAAATTGTCTCTTCTTTACAGCAACAAATTGCTTCTATGAATCAATCTAAGTTTAGTGTGCCCACATTTGATGTTGCAAGCCCACTTTCTCTTGGCATTGTTCGAGCTACCCCCCCTAAGCATGTTGAAATCCTGCAGTTGGAGCTTTATAATGGTAAAGGAGATCCTCTAACACATGTTAAGACCTTTCAAACAATATGTACCGATTTTGCTCATGACCAAAGGTTGCTTGCAAAACTGTTTACTAGGACATTAAGAGATAAGGCTCTACAATGGTATTGCTTGTTGCCTTCCTATTCTATTACTTCTTTCCAACAACTGGCAAATGCTTTTATTCAACAATTTCAAAACAATATAGGTCCTAAAGTTACTTTGATTGATTTAATGCATTGTAAACAAGGTGCTAAAGAGAAAGTGACTAATTTCATTGGTAGATATAAGCATTTGTGTGCTCAAATTTCTTTTCCAGTACCTGACAATGATATTCAAAGAATCTTTATTTCCAATTTACAAAAAGATATTGGAGAAAAACTTTTGTTTTCTGAGTGTACTTCTTTCCAACAGTTGTGCGCAACTCTTCACAATTATCAACTGATTGTGAGCCAGATGGAACAAGCAAATCCTATGGCTCCGAGTGATAAGGGTGATAGTAGTCAACAACCATTTCGGAAGTTTAAACCAAACAGAGAGTTCATTAAGTTCAATGAAAACATCACCAACAACAATGTGAATGCAGCATCGGGTGTGCCTCCTATTTCTAAGTTTTTCAAGAAAGAAAGAGAGTTTACTCCTTTGAATGAATCATTGCATAGTATTATGAATAAGTTATTGGAACAAAATGTGCTCACTCTCCCTCCTATAAAGCAAATAGATCCTGCAAAGGTGAATTCACCCTATTTTGATAACAAATCTTTTTGTCAATTTCATCGTCAACCTGGGCATGATACTGAAAAATGTTTTGCTTTAAAGGGTAAAATTCAAGATTTGATTGATAATAATACTATCTTTGTTTCAGGTGTGAATGATAAAGGAAACACATCTGTAGCTCTTCCTAACCAAAATCTTAATATTTTTACTGATCCATTACCTTCTCATACCTCTAATGTGATTGAGACTAATGATTCCTCTTTCTCACCTGATGGTCTTGTGTCTATGACTCCGAATGTGATTAACTTTGTAGAGCAGCAGAAAATCCCTAAAGAGCCTTCCATCACATTTGATTCCAGTGAAACTATTAGGGCACCTGATGGTCCTTTATATATAGTTGCAAAAGTCAAGAATACACCTTGCCGTGGAGTGCTTATTGATCCTTCTTGCATGGTTAATGTTATTACTGAAGAATTTCTTTTTACTTTGCAATTGAATCAAGTGATCTATGACGAAACAAATGTGGTTGTGAAACTATTTGATGCATTTTCTTCTCTTGCAATTGGTTCTATTACATTACCTATTGGGGTCCATAACAAATCTCTTGATGTGAGCTTTGCTATTATTCCATCATCCGAACAATTTCATGTGAAGCTAGGTTATCCTTGGCTATCTTCCATGAAAGCTATTGCTTCTCCTATTCACAAGTGTTTGAAATTTCCCTATAATGGTGAAGTTGTTACTGTCAATCATAGTCTCTTTAAACCAGCTGAAAGAACTTCTAGCATTCCTGTTGATTATTTTTGGCCTAAATAATTCCAATCTCTTCCACCGCGAAGTGATCATCTTTTCAAATCTTATCAAAAGTGGAAAAAAGATATGATCCTATCTCTAAGTGAACCTAGAACACCCAAACTTGATACTCCTATCATTCTTGAGAAGGAAGTTCTTCCTTTGAAAGATAAAACTAATGTCTTTCCTCAAGAAGATTCTCAACCCATCCCTATGGATGTGGCTATGTCTAATAAACTTTCTAAGGGTAGACCTATACCTCCTCTTCATGATGGAATTGGTCTCCTTCCTAAACCAGATATTCCTCCTTTGTATGGAGCAGTTCCTCCTCCTTCCTCTTATAAAGAGAAGAGACCTTCCTCTTCTCCTATTTTCCAACCTAAGAGACCACAACCCAAACACCCAAGTGATAAGGATGAAAACATTCCTCCTCCTCAATCTTCTCAACTTCCTACTAAGACTAGATGAAATCGTTCTGCACGTGAACGCCGACGAAAGCGTCGTCTTAGAGCTTGTGCAGCTGTCTCTCAAACTTTGCAATCCCCAAAAACACCTTCAGCTAGTATTATTCCATTTTCTCCTCAGTCGAAAATTGAGCCAAAATCTCCTAAACATAAGATGCATGATGGTTTTGATCCTGTGCGAGTTAAAGATTCTATTTTTATAAATCTTGATGATGATATAGATGAAAATGTTATTCATGATGAAAATGTTACTCCTCTTCATTTTGATAGTGAATATGAATATGTTGATGTTGATAACCATTTATCTAACGAATTTTCTAAAGCACTTATCCTAGCTCCTAGACAAGAACAACGTGGCTTGGAACATGAACATAGCCCTTGTTTGGATCTTGTGATAGCTCCATCTGCTGTGTTGGATGTTCCTCCTCTAGCGTGTTTCTTGCCTTCCCGAAATATTGATTAGCAAGATCGGGAGGTGGATGACAAGCTAGACTAGTTTCATTAGCATAGCAAACTCTCTCCTCCTCTCTTTTGTTACTTCTTCTATGTGTTATTCCTATTCTTCTATTTCTTGTCCTTAGTGTTGTCTACTTGAGGAAGATGCAAAGCATTGAGATCTCTTTTGGTCCCTCTCATGTTGACTCAAAAGACACATGTGTTCCCTTCTTCTAGGTGACTTTCCTTGATTGGGGAATGAAGAACAATTATGCATACATACATATGATATACATGAATTATCATACAGCATACTGACCCCAAGGAAAGCGAAGTCACCTCGTGCTTTGTGTTTCGTGTTTATTATCCTTGGGTTTATCTCACACTTGGGGGCTAAATCCTTGGGATAACATGCTCCTTTCCCTTCTCATTTCTTATGTGTATCACTACCTTAAAGCAATCACCCCCGATGAGGCGTGTGCGATCACTTTAACGTAGGGGGCATACACTCCATCCATATCTCTTCGAGATTTCTAAAAATTTCTTGGCGAACTTAGCTTTGCCTTGAAAATTTTTGGCATTTTCTTGCATGACTCATAGTGAGGGAACCTTACTACTGACAGTCATGGTTCTCCCTCGTGATCTTCCCTTTTACTTTGTCAATCGAAGTCGTAAGATCCTTAGTCCACTGGGGGCTTGGTGTATCTTGCTTCCTTGATGTGGTGAAAAGTCTTTCAATGTTGTTTCCTTGTACTTTACCGAAAGTATGGGCGTACGCTTATACTCCCGCTAAAGTGGGGGCTAAATGTAGTGTCCTAAAATTGCGACACTTGCAATTTTGACTGCATTTGGGTCTTCACGATGGCGGCGCAACGCTTCACCTGAATGGAGACCTCGAAACCTATTTACGACATCAAAAACTGCATATTTCTGCACCTTGGCCTGATCCTCCTTGCACCCTGCTATCCCGGGAGGTGGGACCATGGCGCCCAGCGCCATGGTCCTTCAGGACCATGGTGCCCAGCATCCTGGTCCCTCAGGACCATGGCGCCTAGCGCTCTGGTCCCTCAGGACCATGGCGCCCAGCGCCCTGGTCCCTGGCCCTATTTTGGGCCCGATCTCTTGTTGGGCATCAGGTCTTCAAGTTTGCAATTTGGAAAATAATGCTCCTAGGTCGGCCTAAGGTCGGAAAAATCAGTCTCTTAACCCTAATTGACAAGTATATATACTACATTTCCCCTTTCAAAAAAGGAGGAAAAACATATGGGTACAAAAGGCGGAAGTGATATTCAAACATTCAAACACTCAAGCATTCAAGCATTCCTTCAAGCAATTGAGCATTCTAGGTCTCCATTCAAGGCTAGGTGTTGCATTCAAGACAAGGATTCAACCATTGAAGAGGAGATCACTTACAACATACAACATACAACATCATTACACCTTCGCATGTAAGAATACAAACATTCTTACAACAAGGTATCAGTACTTGATTACATTACAAACATTTACATTTACAGCATTCTCATTTCTTGGTTAATTCCAAAACTGGGGTTTGACCTGAAGGCAAACCCCTCATCCGTAACCCCCAATCTTCCTCTCTTTTCTGTGTGTAGGTTGTAGGTACGCGGCTGTAATTGAAGATCTGGAATCCTTGTGCAGAGACGAACAGATCCCCCTTCGTTTCGCGGATTTTTTGGAGGACCGTGTGCACTCCGGGCACCATCGTCCCATCAACTTTCGTTCAAATTTGTAGGACAGCATTGTCTCAACATTTTACTGCTAATTTCAGGTCCGCAGCTTCATCCCGTGTTTCTATTTCTGTCTGCAAGATAATCTTTCTTACTTTCACATACACTCCTAGTTCAATCTTTCTATCTACATTCTTTACAAAGGAGGGTATTCTTGCTGTCTCAACCCTTGAAACTCATTCAGAATTCAGTCTTGCATTGTGTGGGATTGGATCTTGTGAGTTTCAACCCCTCCTTTGAATGTAAAGTCTTTCCTAAGTGAAAACCGTCAACCCTAGTGACCTCCTATCTCTCTCCTTGGAGTGGGGGGAACACCTAGGGTTCGATTTTCCACTTTACACCACCAACCAACATACTACCGATGTTATCTATCAGTTCTCTAACCCTGTCGGTTATACCCTAACCGATCATCCTTCAAGCCTACACTTTGTTTTTATGTCAGTGGAACACCTTAACTGGTCAACAAGCATGCCAAACCACAAAATGCTCATCTTCATCAGACGAGCTCTTCACTTGTCACATTGTCAGCTTTACCGGTGAACATACTTACCGGTAACCACCTTGATGACACCTTGTCATCAATCTTCAACTATCTCCATTTGCATTTCGGATGCACTCTCTATCTGTAGCTGCTCAACTTTACCTTCATCTTCATCAGCCCGGACAACATCTTAATCAGTTTGTCAAAGTGACAAACCCATCACTTCTTTACTCTTCCTTCTATGTCCTGATGGCTCAACTTGCCAACCCTAGCTAATCTGGTGCATATTTCTCATTTCATGCACCTGAAGCATCTTTGTGCTTCACCGGTTCATCCAGTGTGAGCCTTCAATCTCTTGCCTTTAACTTCTTGACAAACCTATCTCGGAGAGTTATAATGCATTACATACATGTTGGGGGATAAGCTTAGTATGATCACCTACCAGGGGAAGTGGATCCTTGTCACCTGTTGACCAATGACTGGTGTGAACCAGTTGTCATTACATTTTTCTTAGTCTTCTTCCAGTGTTGCACCAATATAATTTCCCTATTTGAGTAGACACAACTTCAACCAGGTACATAAACCGATAGACATCCCCTTTGTCTATCTTACTAACTTGCAGCAGTCCAAAACCTGTAGGTCATATCAGCATCCTATGATAACCTCTTCATCCGGTGGGAGTCCTGTTGATTGACATCCAATTGCATACCGGTTCCAAACTTCTTCATTAGCTTACCCTGCTTGCTCACTGGGCATATGCTTGCCGGTTGGAAACAACGCACTACCAACAAGTCACTCACCGGTAGTCATACCATACTGGTTTCCAATCTTACTCATGGTCAACTTATCAACTTATGTCTCCACCAAAATCCAACACTAACATGTGTATCGGTGACTCCAATGACCATACAATCTAGTTGAGATTATCTTCTTACCGGTGACAAGCTATACCAGTAACCTATTATACCAGTTGACATCAATGACACCATTACTAGATGACATCAATGACATCTATACCAACAATGTCTTGTACCGGTTTCCATGCTATACCGATTGACAACAATGATAACACAGTACCAACAATCTCCCCCTTTGGCATTGATGTCAACACATGTAGTATTCGACATACTATATATTCTCTCTCCCCCTTTGACAACAATGGCAAAGGGCACTAACAAAGTGTATCTCTCCCTTTTCTCTACCGATTCCTTCTCCTCCTTTGACCATTTCACTCTGCATCCTCTCAATTAGCAGCACTTGAGATGGAGGGCTCAAACACCAACTAACACCAATTTCTCAACTACCAAATGTATATACAAACCAGATACCAATTTCATATACAAGTCTGATACCAATTGTAGAAACATGTGTCAATGAATTCCACTTACCTATCAGTCAGACTGCATCATCTCCAATTTGATATGCAAACTGTTATTCTGACCCTGATTTGTTGATACCAAGTGTTGATGCTGACATTGGTACCAATTTGATATCACCTATATCCTCTCTGATACCAAATGTATGTTCTCCTCCTGTACAGGTAACTCTCCCTTGCTACAAGCAACTCTCCTGGTGGTCCAGTTGTGATTTCAATTAGTACAAATTGAATAGACATTGAAATACCTCACAAATATAGATCGATGAGAACATCCCAAAGTCTCAATCATACTAGTACAGCCAAAGACACTTGCTCTCCCCCTATGTCTAGCATGTCTGATACCAATCAAAAAATATGGCTACGAACTTCCCCTGAGCCACAGACCTCAGCTCTTCATTGCATGTCAAGTCCTAAACCGGTTCTCCAATATGCACCTTATACCAGTTGAGTTGTCCATATGATATGATCTTCCAGCTCCATGTCATCCATCACAACTTATGACATGATCTTATATGAACACAATGTCATGTACCACATCATTATCATGCCAAAAATCAAACCGGTTAACCCACAAATATGCATGCATATATGATCAACTACCGGGTCAACACATGTCATTCAAGTCTTCTCCAATATCACCTGAGACATAATCACCACAATCCATGCTATTGGAGTTACTGCAATGATCCCGAAACTCATTGACTTACATAACCTACAATACCAGACATTATCCATACTGGTTAACATTCTGCACATATCGATTTCCCATATCGGACCAACATCTCCATCAAAGCACCTTCCTCTAACTCCTATCTTCTTGTGTCAAGTGCCTCCGATTCCCATGGAAATTTGAACCATCCACTGACACAAGTGGATGTAATCCATCTCTCATAGGTAGATGTGTAGCCAAAGCAGCAAGTACACATACTGTCATCTCATCTTCTTCCTTTATACTGGCAACAACTCGTTCTTGCCTTTCTCTTTTTCACTAAGGGGGTGAATGATGTGATCATTATGTAGCTCCCCCAACATCCTACATCTCCTTTAAGCCTTAGGAGATACCACATGTGCATTGAATGCACAGTGTTGGTTCATGGTTCTATTTCTTCCTTCTTCCTCCATACCTGCTTGATCTCTCTTTTCTTCTCATTTCCAGTCTTGGGAGCAGGTCTTACCTTTTTCTATTTATTGGTCCTTTCTCTACCATATTCTACAGCATGACTGGAAGCATTGTTGTAGAAGAAGACTATGTTCATGCCAAACACATGATTGGAGGACCTTCTATCATACCGATTAGACCATCTTCTTCTGGTCATGCTATTGTAACCAGCTACCGGTATTGGTTTATTCCTTGATCCTGTAGGGGAATTTCTCCTTTGGTTCCATGTAGGTCTTTGACTCCCATATGCTCTATGACCACTTCCATATTGAGCATAGTTGTTATACCGGCTTCCATATGACTGCAAGTTCTTCTTTCTATAGTCATGACATCTTTGGCCAAAACCACTACATCTTTGACAGACACCATTATTATATCTAGGAAAAACATTTTGTCTATTCCTAGACCTCTTTTTGCATTCATTTTCCCTATGGCCATAATCTTTACATGCAAAGCAGTAACCAGAGAAAGGGGCCTCATAACTTACAAATTTATTTTGCCATGCATGAGGAGATCTTAACGGTTTGGCATCTCCATTTCTGCTTCTCAGGGGATGGATCTTGGATTATACACTCTCTACAGTTCTTCCATCTAATCCTATCTTCTTCCACACTTATCTTGACTTGTGGATAGCAGAATCTCTTTTTCTTCTACCAATATGAGGTCTTCTATGTTGTGTTCTTCTGAATTTCTTGCTTCTAGGGAAGCTACCTTCTCTCATCTTTCCCTTTCCTTTTAGATCAACTTTCTTCCTTCTTGCAACAACACGGTCTTCATCCTCATATCTTCACCGGTTGTGGTTAGATCAACCTTCTTCCTAGGAGTATTTCGGATAGTGAAGGCTTGTCCTTTGTTATCTCTATTAGAGGAGATAAACTGAATGTCCTTGTGGGAGACATTCTTGCTGGTGGAGCATTCACCGGCATCATATCCTAATCCTCTGGTATTCTTGGAATGTTTTTGTTTACTCAACAATTTGTCCAGGGCATCACTGCTGCCATCAAACCGGATCCTCACCTTGAGTTCATCTTGACATTTCTCAAGGTCTTTGATGAGTTTCTCCACTTCACTTATTAGAGTCTAACATTCTTTTTCCTTGGCCTCTAGCTCAGAGTCTATATCTTTGCACCTTCACTTCTTGGTGTCCAAATCTAATTTTGGTTCTTCATTTATCCTTTTAGCATCATCCATTTGTGTTGTGAGATTTGCAACAATTAACTCGGACTCTTGAAGGCATTTGATCAACTGGTCTTGTTCCACAATAGCAGCATTCTTGAACAACTTGTATTCATTTCTCACTCTACTAAGCTCCTCGAGTGCACTTACAAGTTCTCCTTCAAGATCAACTTCTGCTTCTCATTCTTCTTCATCTTCACTATCACTCCCAAACACATCTTGCCAGTAGGATTTATCTTCATGATGAATTCCAGATGTGTGCCTCTCACCTTCTATCTCTTGAGCCATGAAGAGGTGGGTTTCCTCTTCATCAATGATGTTTCTTCTAATAGATCTACCTTCATCTGTAGACTCATGTGTTCCATTTCTTCTCTTGCTTCCACAAACTGGTTTTGTGGCACAAGGTTCATTGCCATAAAGTTTCTTCAATCTGTCCCATAGGATTTTTGTTGATTTGCATATGTCCACCTATGAGGAAATATCACCAGAGAGCCCACTGAGTATAGTATTCATGGCCTCTAGATTGCACTTAGATCTTCTTTTTGCATTAGGACCGATGGGAGGACTGACCGGTCTAGAACAACCATTTACAACCGACATCCAGACATCATACCCTAAAGAGGATAGGTAGACTTCCATCCTACAACTCCATAAAGAATAGTTTGAACCATCAAACATGGAAGTAGGGGTTGCCACAAAACAGACCATTATGTTCACAAAAATCAAAATCTACCCAAGTTGGAGAAATCTTATTAAACTGGGAACCTATGCTCTGATACCAATTGTTGAACACAAGATGCCACTAAGAGTGGGGGTGAATCAATGGTTTCCAAACTTAACCCTTTTAATTCCTAAAAGGTGCGTATCGGTTAGTAGTTCAAACACAAGGCAAATATACCGGTGAGGTAGGGGAGGACACCAAGATGCAAGCACACAAAAATACTCATCACATAACACCAGATATACGAGAAAAACCTAACATGGGAAAAACCTTAGTGAGAAATGTTCCTAGAGTCTACGACTCCAATCCAGCCTCACAATGAAAATTACCATTTAGGGCACCAACCTAAGGAGCACCACCCATGATTTTAGGGCACCAACCCAAGGAGCACCAACCCCTGATTTTAGGGCATCGAGCTCCAACTCAGTGATTACAATATCATATATCAATACAAAAGTGATAATTCGAATCAAATGTGTTATGTAACCTCTGCAACTTCTCTTCTGGTTTTACTCTTCTCAAATGGTCTTCCTCTGCTCTACTCTCTTCCAGATCTCTGCTCATTGAGATCCTCCTTTCCTTCACTCTTTATTGTAACCTTATCGGTTCACCCTCTACCTCTTCTCTGTCAGTAAATTGCTCTCAACCGGTTCTGATCTCTCGTCTACTCAATCTCTGTTGTGTCTTATCTTCTCTGACACTCCCACCAGTTCAGCCTCTACTTCTCACTTTCTCTCTACTCTACTTTGTTCATTGCAACTATCCTCTTTCTGGTTCTACCACTACTGGTTCTCACCACTATTAGGCTCAATGATAGTCTACCGGTTACCTTACCCTTGCCGGCTTAGCTCTTCTTACCGGTTTTCTCTCAAGCACTCAGTCACCTTTGTGATTGTCGATGGGCTCTTGACTGATTAACTCTCTGGTTTGACTCCCTTTTCTGGTGTCACTCTCTTATGCAATAGCAGCAGTAGATTAGGCCTTCGATCTGCATATTTATATTTCTACATTCTCACCAAAAACGACATTCAAACCTTTGGCGTGCTAGGGTCCCTTCATCAACCATGAGGCATATCTAATCAAATCGGATCTCCTCTCTTAGATAGACTACTTGCAACAGATCAATCAACTCCACGAATCTAGTTGCGTCCAAAACACATTTTCCATATTTAGCAAACACTGCCTCTTTGTCGGTCTGCACTTGTCAACAACGATGAATGAGTTTGTGGTCCCCTTCACCAAATCCGATCAGCACCTAAAAAATTTGTATCAATCAGCGCATCACTCAGATCTCCAGTCTGCATTGAACCGCA
Organism: Cryptomeria japonica; assembly: GCF_030272615.1. Classification (NCBI taxonomy): domain Eukaryota; kingdom Viridiplantae; phylum Streptophyta; class Pinopsida; order Cupressales; family Cupressaceae; genus Cryptomeria; species Cryptomeria japonica. The sequence goes on along the minus strand of NC_081408.1, from coordinate 694,560,774 downwards.
TACCTCAGTCCTTGACCCGTGAAATCTGTAGTCAACATTAATGTCGATCGACACATCACCAACCTCGTTGAAGAACACTTCACCGACCAATGCATCCATTCCACATGTGTCCTATGTGTCACCATTGTCGATATCCACCTCTACTCAGGCCACTGTGTTGATTTAGGCATAGCCACTGACCAACATACTACCGGTGTTATCTATTGGTTCTCTAACCCTGCCAGTTATACCCTAACTAGTCAACCTTCAAGCCTGCACTTTGTTGTTCTACCGGTGGAACACCTTAACTGGTCACCAAACATGCCAAACCACAGCATGCTCGTCTTCATCAGGCAAGAACTCTTCACTTGTCACATTATCAGCTTTACCAGTGAACATACTTACCAATAACCACCTTGATGAAACCACATCATCAATCTTCAACTATCTCCATCTACATTTCGGGTGCACTCTCTGTCAGTAGCTGCTCAACTTTACCTTCATCTTCATCAGCCCAGACAACATCTTAACCGGTTTGTCAAAGTGACAAACCCATCACTTATTTACTATTCCTTCTATGTCCCAATGGCTCAACTTACCAACCCTAGCTAATTTGGTGCATATCTCTGATTTCATGCACCAGAGGTATCTTTGTGTTTCACTGATTCATCTAATGTGAGCCTTCAATCTCCTTCCTTTAACTTCTTGACAAACCTATCCCAGAGAGTTAAAATGCATTCCATACATGTTGGAAAATAAGATCAGTATGATCACTTACCGAGGGAAGTGGATCCTTGTCACCTACTGACCAATGACTGGTATGAACCAGTTGTCATTAATTTTTTCTTAGTCTGCTCCCGGTGTGCAATGTGGTGAAATGTGAACGATGGAGATCAAGAGGAAACTACTTTTCCCTCCAAGGAAAGATGAGAATTTCACTACGGATTCCCTTCAAAGACTTTTCACCTAATTGCATTGGAAGAGGAGAGGAGAATTCACTAGATTCAACCTCTCAACAAGAAGAAGATAGAATTCTGAGTGAAATGGGAATGATAAGCTAATCCCATCTTCCTAATTAAAATGGAAAGGAATTTATTGACCTATGTAATGCAAAAATGACAAAGAACTGATTATAACTTAAGATAAAGATATGGGATGAAGTTGTGCACCTGGATCTAGCAGTAATATGTTGAAATGAAGTAGCCCTATGAATTTGAGGAAAAGTTCCCGAGTTGTGGCGGGAATGTACATGGACCTCAGAAAAATCTGTGAAACGAAAAGGGTTTTTCTGCCTCTGCAAATGGAGCCCGAATCTGAAAGTACAGCTGTGCACCTGCAACCTACACACAGAAAAGAGAGGAAAATGGGTTGGGATTGGGGGTTTTCCTTTAGATCAAACCCCAATTTTGGAATTAACCAAGTAATGAAAGAAATTACTTGCAAGTAGATGTAAATGAAAGACTGAATTGTAAATCACCTCAAGGGAGGTTGTGGTAGCAATGTTGATAGAAATGCTTGTGTGGAATTGAATTTTGTAATCAATCTCCTCTTCAATGGTTGAATGCTTGACTTGAATGCAACACCTAGCCTTGAAGGGAGACTTGAGAATGCTCAATGCTGGAAAAGAATGCTTGAATGCTCTTGAATGCTTGATCGCTTATTCAACTTGAAAAACTCCAATCTTATCAAACCTCAACTTATGCAACTTCCACTTTATGCAAATGAGGGGATGAATTCTTCTTAAATACATGTTAGTGGATTTCATTTTCGTCACAGGCCAACATCAGGGGATTTTCTCATTCACGACACAACCCACAATGCATGCTCTAAGAAGGTCCTGCCCCAAAATAGGGCAGTGATAGGGGTGCTATGCCTCTGTTCTGGAAGGACAAGAGTGTCATGCACCTAACCTAAGGGGGATAGGGGCACCATGCCCCTATCCTACCCCTTTCTCCAGGGCAGAGTGAGGATAGGGTGATGCGAAGGCCAAGGAAGAAGCTGATTCTGAGGGTTGAGTAGTCGCTGGTCTTCGATCAGGCTAGAGGATTCGATCTCGCACGTGTGACGACCCTAATGTAGTCAAAAATTGCTAGGGTCACAATTTTATGACACTACATTTAGCCCCAACTTTAGCAAGAGTATGAGCATACACCAATACTGTTGGTAAAGTACAAGGAAACAAGATTGAAAGACTTTTACCATGTTAAGGAGGCAAGATGTGCTAAGCCCCCAGTTGACTTATGATCTTACGACTTTGATTGACAAAGTAAAAGGAAATATTGAGAAGGAAAGAACCATGACTGCAAGTAGCAAAGTTCCCCTTACTATGAGTCATGAAAGCAAGGATACTCAAGATTACAAAGAAAAACAAAGTTCACTAAGTAATTCTAAGTATCAAGAAGGAAAATATGAGTGAAGTGTATGCCCCCACATTAAAGTGATCGTGCACGCCTTATTAGGAGTGATTGCTTTAAGGTAGGATAAACCCAAGAGAGAGAGAAGAGAGGAAGCACGTTATTGCAAGGATTTAGCCCCCAATTGAGGAATAAACCAAAGGATAATGAGCACAAAACATGAGGTAGTTTCGCTTCCTTGGGGTCAGTATGCTATATGATAATTCATGTATATCATATATTTATGTGCATATAATTATTGTGACTCCCCAAAGAAGGACACTACCTTGGAAGAAAGGGAGGAGATGATGTCTTTTGAGTCAACATGAAAGAGACCAAGAAAATATCTCAATCCTTTGCATCGTCCACAAGTAGACATTAAGGTGAATAATAGAAGAACAGGGAGACACATAGAAGAATGGTCACAAAAGAGAAAGAAAGGAGAGAGACAAAGAGAGACAGAGAGAGATACAGAGAGAGACAGAGAGAGAAGATCTATAGTGCTAATATTGCTAATCTAGCATGACATTCGCCTCCTGATCTTGTTGATCACTATTTCAGGAAGAAGAGAAACATGCCAGAGGAGCGACATCGAGCACAACAAATGGAGCTATCACAAGATCCAAACAAGGACTATGCTCATGTTGTAAGTCACTTTGTTTGATTCTAGGAGCTAGGATTAGGGTTTGTCAAAACTCAGTTGATAAATGCTTGTCAACATCAACATAATCATACTCACTATCAGAAGCATTAGGAGTTGTATTGCCATCATGAATAACATTTTTACCCATCTCTTCATGAAATTTTAGAGAAAGAGGAGAAAGAACATGAATAGGAGTAAAGCCATCACATGTTTTGTGCAACTTATGATTTGCAGATGTAGGTTGAATAGATTTCTTAGGAGAAAAGGGAATCATGTCAATTGTTGGGGTCTGAGGAGATTGAGTATTTTGAGAGACAACTTCACAAGATCGAACACGGCGTCTTCATTGGCATTCTCTCACACAACGATTCCGTCGAGTCTTGGTGGAAGGCTGAGAAGGAGGAGGAACATTTGAACAACTAGGAATGTTTCTCTCCTTGATAGTTGAAGGTTTAGGTTGAGGTATTTTAGGTTGAACAAGAGGATAAGCAAGCCTCTTCTCTCGATAAGAGGAAGGAGGTGGAACTGCGCCATAGAAAGGAGGAATATTAGGTGTAGGAAGGAGACCAGGTCCATCATGAGGAGGAGGTATAGATCTAACATTAGGAAGAATATTGTTGTTCTCCTTAAGAGAAGGTAAAGTCACATCCATAGGAATAGGTTGATGATCTTCCTTAGGAGGGAGATTAGTTCTATCCATGAGGGGAAGAACCTCATCTTGAAGAATAAAAGGAATGCCAAGTGTTGGAGAAATAGGTTGACTTAAGGATAAGATCATATCTTTCTTCCATTTTTTATAAGATTGAAAAAGAGCATCACTCCATGATGGAAGAGATTGAAATTGTTTAGGCCAAAAGAAATCAATAGGAACATCGAGGCTTCTTTCAGATGGACGAAATAAGCTATGGTTCATTGTTATGATTTCTCCATTGTGAGGAAATTTCAAACACTTGTGGATTGGAGAAGCAATAGCCTTCATGGAAGATAGCCAAGGATAGCCCAACTTCACACGGAATTGCTTAGAAGATGGTATGATAACAAATTCAACATCTATGGATTTAGTATGACAAGAGAATCCATCAAATAAATTCACCAGTACATTAGAAGCATCATTTATTGGTTTATGCAATCGTCAAGTGAAAAGACACTCTTTAGTTATGATATTAACCATGCAAGAGGGATCAATCAAGGCACCACAGCAAGGGATATCCTTAACCTTTGCAACTATGTATAAAGGGCCATCGGGTGCTCTAATGGTCTCGCTAGGGTCAAATGTAATACAAGAATCCTTAGGCATATCTTGTGTTTCTACCATATTCACCAAGTTGGGAGCCATAGAGGTGAACTCTTCGGAAGAGAAAGAATTAGGCACAATCTCAATAACGTTAGAGGTATGAGAAGGAAAGGGATAAGTGAAAATCTTAAGATTTTGATTAGGATGAGCGACTAATTTAATCCATTTATCATTCACACCTACCACAGATATAATATTATTATCAATCAAATCTTGAATCTTATTTTTCAATACGAAACATTTCTTAGTAACATGACCAGGTTGACGATAAGGGATATCCTTAACCTTCACAACTATTTATAAAAGGCCATCGGGTGCTCTAATGGTATCGCTAGGGTCAAATGTAATACAAGAATCCTTAGGAGTATCTTGTGTTTCTACCATATTAACCAAGTTTGGAGCCATAGAGGTGGACTCTTTAGAAGAGAGAGAATTAGGCACAATCTCAATAACGTTAGAGGTATGAGATGGCAAGGGATCAGTGAAAATCTTAAAATTTTGATTAGGAGGAGCTACCGATTTATTCCCTTTATCATTCACACCTGCTACAAATATAGTATTATTAACAGTCAAGTCTTGAATCTTATTCTTCAATGCAAAACATTTCTCATTATCATGACTACGTTGACGATGAAATTGGCAAAAAGAATTGTTATCAAAATAAGGGGATGCAAGTTTAGAAGGATCAATTTGTTTTATAGGAGGAAGTTTGATAACATTTATGTGCAACAATTGATACATAATACTATGTAAAGATTCATTCAAGGAAGTAAATTGTCTTTCTCTTTGGAAAAATTTAGAAATAGAATGCACACCTATTGTAGCATTCACATCATGGTTGTTGAGTGTATCATTGAACTTGATGAAACTCTTTGTTGGTTTGAACTTTGAAAATGGTTGTTGAACACTCTCCACCTTATCACTCGGAGCCATAGGAGTGGATTGCTCCATTTGACTCACAGCTAGTTGATAATTGTGGAGTGTTGTGCACAACTGCAGAAAGGAAGTAAACTGAAACAAAAGAAGTTTTTCCCTGATATTTTTTTTAAATTAGTAATAAAAATTCTTTGAATATCATTATCAGGTACATGAAAAGAAATCTGAGCATGCAAATGCTTATATCTACCGATGAAATCAGTCACTGTTTCTTTAACGCCTTGTTTACAATGCATTAAATCAATCAAAGTGATTTGAGGACCAATGTTGTTTTGAAATTGTTGGATAAATGCATTTGCCACTTGTTGAAAGGAAGTAATAGAATAAGGAGGAAAAGAGCAATACCATTATAGAGCCTTATCTCTTACTGTTCTTGTAAACAATTTTGCAAGCAATCTTTGATCATAAGCAAAATCAGTACACGAGGTTTGAAATGTTTTGACATGCGTAAGAGGATCACCTTTTACATTATAGAGTTCTAATTGAGGAATCTCAACATGTTTAGGTGGCACAGCTCTAACATTATCAAGAGAAAGTGGGCTCGCAACATCAAAGGTGGGCACACTAAACCTAGATTGACTCATAGAGGCAATTTGTTGTTGTAAGGAAGACACAGTTTGAGCAAGATTGTTAATTGTCATTTCGATGGAAGAATTGAAGTTAGACATAGTTGACTGAGAAGGTGGTGTGATGTTACTTAAAGAAGGCATGGGCTGAGAATAGGGTGGTGGGACATTTTGATAAGTAGGCATAGGTGATGATTGAGTAGGAAAAGGGACACTTAAAGGAGGAACAAAATTGTTGAAGGAATTGCCCCCTTGTGTCACATTGATTGGTGAGGAATAATAGGAACATTTATTAAAGACATGGGTAAAGATGAAGGATTAAATGATGAAGAGGGATTTCCACCATGGCCAACACCCTAATTTGAAGTAGCCATTATGTTGGAAGTAAAAGTAGGAATACTGGTCACAAAACTAGTCAAAGGAATAGAAGGATTGACTTGTGTTGAAGGTTGTGAATAACCTAGGGTTTTGGCACAACTCTTGATAGGCATGACATGAGAATCAATGATATGTGGGTAAAAGCACAAAACTATGTCACGTTTCAGACCAACTTATCAAGACAAGTGAATTTAAGTAATTCTAACTAAAAATTAATTTTAGTCAAACATATAGTCTATATAGATTCATTATAGCTAAGTTATAAATGGGCCACAACTTTTCCAATTGGAAGTGTCTTCTAAATGTATATTTTATACCACTTTGGGTCTAATTACCAAAAAAATTTAAAAAACTAAAAACTTCGATGTTTCAACAACTCCTACTCTTATAAATAATATTTTTTTAAAATCTAAACATACCTTTTTATAGATCTATATGTGAATTTTCCAAAATATGTACCTTTTAATATTTTAATTAGTTTTTTATATTTTATATTTTATTTTTATTGAAAGTAGGTCATTAGCACTAAAATATAAGGTTGATTGTCTTGTCAAGGAAAAATACTAAAAATAATTTAAATTTTTTGAAAAATATATGATGCAGTAGAGAAAACATTCTATGTCAAGATGATATAATTATTTTCTAATTTCGATAAATAATTAAGAAAAAAGGTGGTGGGAATTGGAAAGAGTTATATTTCAACACACTTGACTATTCAAATTTATTGAAAAATATATATTTATAAAAAGTAGTAAAAAATATATCCATGCACTAAAGTTTCAAGTTATCAATATACACACAAACATTGAAAAAAAAAAGGTAAAATTTACTAAATAAAGTGTGGTGGCTTGTGTAACTTCAATTTCAACATTTTATCAACAACTAAATTATAGTGTTTACTTTATAAAAAACTAAATTCAAATAATTTTTTAAATTTTTGTTAAAATTACAAACATAAAATAGATAAAAGAATATAAATTTTATTAGTTTACATCATTTCAAAATTCAAAACATATATTTCACTTTCTATGGATTTGATTTAAAAAGTTGAATCAGCATTGACCATTTCCTTTATAAAAGTGTGACACGGCTTTGTACTTTTACCTATGTACAATGTCATGCAATATATCTGTAGACACCCAAAAATGGTCAACGCTTGCGAGGTCATACTTTAGCATTTGCGCATTGCCTCATTTTAGGTTTTTGCGTCGCATTAACATTTCTCCTATGTCACGCACTTGATTTTCATCATTTGCGAACATCGAGTCATTCTTCTATGTTCTTCAATCATCTCGTCCTCGAATTTGGTCTTGTCGACAACATTATTCGATCATGATTTTGATCGATTTTATCTTGTCGCATCAATGAGCGTGCTTATTTGTCATCATTTTGGACATCGTCAATCCTAATTAGGGTTTTGTCCTCTTATCAATCTTGCCATTTTTTCGATCGATTTGTCATCGATTGTTGTCATGTTCGATCTTGTCATCTTGCAATCTATTCTGTCATCAATCCTTGTCCTCTTGTCAATTTTGTCATTTTGCGACCGATTTGTCATCAATCATTGTCTGTCTCAATTATGTCAATTTGGATCAATTTGTCATTGTTCCTCGTCAATTGGCACTTTCCTCAATCAAATTGTTTATCGCATTGGTCATTTATCAATTCAAAATCATGACATTAATTATCTTCAATCAAGACCTAATTGTCATTTTCGCATTTCTAATTCGTCTTCTAGGGTTTTATGATTTAGTCATTTAACCTAATTTGCCATTTCTTCCTCTAGGATTATTAAATTATTTATTAATCCTAAGTCTTCTTATTACAATTAAATCTTTATTTAATTGGCTAATTATTCCTCTTTGTGAATTGATTAATAAATGAAAAATTATTAATTAATTCACTAATTCCTAAATTCTAATTTCTATCAATTTCTAATTCCTAATTTGTCATCAATTTCAATTTCCTAATTTTTCAAATTTCTAATTCTTTTTCCCTCCTATTTCATCTCCTAATTCTATGGGAGTGACATTTCAATTTGTCATGAAATTGTCATAATTGATAATCAATCAAATTTGACATAGAATGTGTCATAATTTGTCATCAATTATCAATCAATCAAATTGTGCATGGAAAGTGCATAATTTGTCATATTTTGTCATATTGATTTGCAATTTCCATTTGAATTGCATCATGCCAATCTTGTCATTTATCCAATTTCTCTATAAATTGGATGTTTTTTTCAATCAAACCCCTGGATTCCTTGATCCTTGATTCTTAATCCGGAATCCCTAATTATGCTATCGAACTTATGCTTCTAGTACTCTTGACTAATAACCAACATCCATCTTGCTTTCAATTGTATGTGTGCACTTGTAGGTGAGATCCACAAACCCATTGAAGAGGAAAGAACAACAATGGAGCCGCATGGAAGGAGTATTCAATTCTACATCTGGTTTGCGTAATTTTCACTTTGAATGCTTTGTTTTCATACCTCTATTGAGTGTGCTTAGAATTAGGTTCATTTGCAATGAGTGTTCTTTTGATTAAGTTATCATGTCTTGTGTTTTGATTGATTGATCTACTTGTTTTGATGATTCCTAATTTCTACGCTACAATATCAATTCCATTCTTATCACTTTGAATCATGCGCTTAAGGCCTTTAATTAATGGAAGAGCTTCACTATTAGGGTATTCTTGGGACATTCATTGTTGAAAATTATCAAATTGATTGTCCAATGTGGAAAGTTGATATAAAAAAACCCTAGTTAAAGCTTCTTCTTCATCATGGGATTAATCAATGGGGTAAATAGGCACATGATTAGGATGGGAAGAATTAGCATGATCCTCATTAAATAACTCACCCAAATTAGGTTCCATTTCCTCAGTAATTAAACCTTGGGAAGCCTTAATTCTAATGCTTTGTTTAATGGGGATAGGATAGTTAGGACTAATAGTGGTAAAACTCATGCACTATAGGGAATTTTGAATTTTGAATTTTGGAACAAAGCTTACAAAATTGATTAATGCAAAATTTAAGAAAATACTGATTACATAATTTGAACTTTGTTGGGGGAAGAATATGACACAATTTCAAAAAAAGAAAAGAAATTGGAATTTTAAAATTAGGGCCAAGGGAATACCACTTAATTTTAATTTAGAACTTTTAAAATCAGGACTGACTGTAATTAATCTCTTAATTTTAAAAAATTTCTTGAAATTTGAAATGTTGAATTTTGGAGGTATTTCCGATTCTAGAGGGATCAAAAATTGACAAAATTAGCCAATCTTATGGATTTAGGCTATTAAATACAATCATAACAGTCTCCCTAAATTTTGAGAAAAAAGCCAAGGACCGTGGCGGGAACACACATGGTTCGAACAACTTTTTTCGAAATTTTTAGGGATGAATATTACGATGATTTCAAAGCTAACCCCAAAAAATTGATGAATTTTACAACCTCTAGATGGGCGAAATGAAGGTTCAAATGTAGAAATATGACCCTATTAGGGTTTTGAAGAAAAAGAGGAATGAATTGAAATTTTGAAAAAGGTCAAACCTAATGGATAGGGACACCTTAGAGAATGTTTAGAAATCTGAATGTGAATGAAAATTATTTGAATTTTGCACAAAATCCAATTAGATCTGAAAAATAGGGTTTTATGACCTAACAACTTAATTTTGAAATTTGAATTGTGGGAAAAAGGAGGAAAATTAAAAATTTGAATTGTAGGGATGAAAACAGGTCTAAGAACAATCAAAGATCTGAAAAATTAAATGTAAAGCCAATTTTTGCACAAGTTCAAGATGATTTCTAAAAATTAGGGTTTTAACAAATAACCTCTTAATTTTGTAAATTTGATTTGCAAATTGAACAAGACAATGAAGAAATTGAATTTGACAAACAAAACAATTTTCAGATCTAAGATAACCACAAGCAATTTTTACAAATCACAAGTTCTATTTTAATTTTAAAAACTAGGGTTTTGAATGATTTAACCACTAAGTTTGCAGAAAATTTAAACTTGCAAATGAAAAATATGCAATTTTGTTTAAAGGAAAGCATGCAAGACGTCAGGTTCACCAAAATTTAATGTGATGAAATGTGAATGATGGAAATCAAGAGGAAACTACTTTTCCCTCCAAGGAGAGATGATAATTTCACTACGGATTCCCTTCAAACACTTTTCACCTAATTACATTGGAAAAGGAGAGGAGAAATCACTAGATTCAACCTCTCGACAAGAAGAAGATAGAATTCTGAGTGAAATGGGAATGGTAAGCTAATCCCCTCTTCCTATTTGAAATGGAAAGGAATTGATTGAGGTATGTAGTACAAAAATGACAAAGAATTGATTATAACTTAAGATCGGGAAATGGGATGAAGTTGTGCACCTGGATCTGGCAGTAATATGTCGAAACGAAGTCGCCCTACGAATTTGAGGAAAAGTTGCCTAAACCGTGGTGGGAATGTACACAGTCCTCTGAAAAATCTGAGAAATGAAAAGGGTTTTTCCACCTCTACAAATAGAGCCTGAATCTGAAAGTACAGTTGCGCACCTACAACCTACACATAGAAAAGAGAGGAAAATGGGTTGGGATTGGGGGTTTGCCTTTAGGTCAAACCCCAGTTTTGGAATTAACCAAGTAATGAAAGAAAGTACTTTCAAGTAGATGTAAATGAAAGACTGAATTGTAAATCACCTCAAAGGAGATTGTGGTAGCAATGCTGATAGAAATGCTTGTGTGGAATTGAATGTTGTAATCCTCTTCAATGGTTGAATCCTTGAATTGAATGTAACACCTAGCCTTGAAGGGAGACTTGAGAATGCTCAATGCTAGAAAAGAATGCTTGAATGCTTGATCGCTTATGCAATTTGACAAACTCCAATATTATCCAACCTCAACTTATGCAGCTTCCACTTTATGCAAATGAGAGGAGGAATTCCCCTTAAATACATGTTAGTGGATTTGATTTTCGTCAAGAGCCAACATCAGGGGAGTTTCCTGCTCCTAGCATAACCCACACTGCATGCTCTAGGAAGGTCCTGCCCCAAACTAGGGCATGGACAGAGGCACCATGTCCCTATCATGGGAAGACAAGGGTGCCATGCTCCTGTCCTAGGGAGGACAGTGGCACCATGCCCCTGTCCTAGGGAGGACAGTGGCACCATGCCCCTATCCTACCCCTTTCTCTAGGGCGGAGTGTAGATAGGGTGATGCGGAGGCCAAGGAAGAAGTTGATTCTAAGGGTTGAGTAGTTTTTGGTCTCCGATCAGGCTAGAGGAATTGATCTCGCATGTGTGAAGACCCTCATGCAATTCAAAAATTGCTAGGGTCACAATTTTATGACACTGCACAGTGTTGCACCAATATAATTTCCTTGTTTGAGAAGACACAACTTCAACCAGGTACATAAACCAGTAGACATCCCCTTTGTCTACCTTACTAACTTGCAGTAGTCCAAAACTGGTTGGTCATATCAACATCCTATGATAACCTCTTCATCTAGTGGGTGCCCTGCTGATTGACATCCAGTTGCATATCAGTCCTGCACTTCTTCATTAGCTCACCCTACTTTCTCATTGGGCATATGCTTGTTGGTTGGCAACAACGCACTTCCAACAAATCACTCACCGGTAGTCATACCATACCAGTCTCCAATACTTACTCACCAGTCAACTTCTCAACTTATGTCTCCACCACAAGACAAAACTAACTTGTGATGACTCTAATGACCACACAATCTGGCTGACATTCTCTTCTTATCGGTGACAAGCTATACCAGTAACCTGCTATACTAGTTGATAGCTATACCAACAATCTCCCATACCAGTTGCCATGCTATACCAGTTGACATCGATGACAACACAATTCCAACAAATTTTTCTTGGATTTGATTTTACCAAACACAAACATTCAAAATTTGTTCACCCTGATTTATAATGTCTAAAAATCTTGCAAAGATAATGGTGTTCATCAACATGCTATGTTACAATGTCAAATTGTTAGGATCAAATTCTTCTACATCAAACCACTCAATTGACTAACACTATGACTTGAAGAAAAGATCCAAAGACGATGTACACAAGCATGTACATGACCTAAATGCAATTGAAGTAGATTTTATTCTTTATAATTTTGACATCAAAGTGATTTCTAATTTGGATCTCCTTTTCTTAGCATGACTAATAAATGACTTGTTTAGGCTCATAAATACCAACATATAACAATATAATATACTTATATACACTAATTCTACTCATAAATTCTAATAAGGAGGGGAAATAATAATAGAATTATTAAAAAGACACAATGGTGGAGTAGATGTGAGTGATGGTGAGCAGGAGAGTAAGGCGAGATATGACTAGGGTTTCAGTAGGGGATGTGGAGGAATCTGAAGATGCAGATGGCGATAGCAATGCGGGCCTCCCTCTATTCTCCTTACCCTTTCTTGGTGGTGTCTTAGTAGTGTCTTCTGTTTTTGGGCCAGGGTGGTGTGTCGTTTCATGGGGCTATGCCTGCAATAGGAGATATGTGATCGACACGGTGTTTGGGGTCGCCTCTGTGGTGTGGCATACTAGTGTTGTGGTGCTTCTAAGGGCCAATGTTTGTGATTTCTACACCTAGGATTTGATCTCATGGTATGGAGTCTTCCTGGTTGTTGCTCATTCTGATGGGTGGTGTGGTTTTGGTGTGCGGTGTTGCTCTATACTTGAGGCTTTTTGTGCGGAGGAAGGCTTAGATGCTATGGAGGTTTAGGTGGTTTCCTTCTCTGCTCTGTCTATCGTGTGTGCCCTCCCAGTGGTCTAGGATCCAGGGGGTGCTCCAGGTGTAGGGTTTTGTCTTTTTTTCTTGGTTTCCCCTCTCCCCTTGGGGTCAATTCTGGAGCTGATGGGGGTATCTGTGAGGGAGATCTTTGTGTTTCTGAGGGGTTTTTTTTCTGAGCTTCCTCTTGAAGACTTCATGTGCTTATCTTGTGCTACTTTTATCTTGAGGTTGCTCAGCTTTTTCTCTATTCTGGGAAGTCCTCCTATAGAGGTAGAGGGGCTTTTTCTTTGTTGGTCCATGATTGTTATGTGTGGGCTTCTGGGTTGCTCTCCTCCTACCTTATCTGAGGTGGCCCTTTCTCCTATAGAAGCAGAGATTTGGTGGTTGGGAGTGGTCGAGTTTCTGCTTGTTGCGTCAAAGTTTTAAGGGCTGATGATCCATCTTCTTTCTTGTCCTATTAAGGTGCACCTCTTCCCTATTGAGGTGGGAAGATGGTGTGAGAAGGCCTTTTGAGTGAATTTGTTGCTCGAGCTACTGGTTGAGGCTACCTACCATTACTTTCTTGTGGGTCTTCAAGGTATGGTCTGGGATTTTTTTTCCCTACTTTCTAGAAATTTTTGGGGTTCGAGGGAGCCTCCCAAAACTCTCCTTTTGTATGTATTGAAGGTTAGGGGAGCCTTTCAAAACTCCCACATGTACTTTCAGGTTTTTTTCTTTTTCGTGTGTGTTGGTCCTAGGAGCCTTGTTTTTCCCACAGGCAAGCTAGATGCTAGTATTTTTAAAGGGTCCAATCTGGCTAGTTGTGGTTTTTGGTTAAGGGTTAGTTGTATTGTTGACAGGCTGAAAACTTTGTTATAGGTTAAGGGAGCTTGGGAAAACCCTTGTTTGTTGGTTTTGGGGGCTAGTTTAAAACCCATGATTAAGGTTATGGGAGCCTTTCAAAACCCCATTAGTCCAGATTATGAGTATATGTTGATCTATTGTAATCTGGTGTTGTTGAAGGTGATGGGTGTCTGGATACACCCATGGAAAAACTTGTAGGTTAAGGGAGCCTTGTAAAACCCTTGTTTATGTGTTAGGGACGATTTTATGTCCAGTTTGTGGTTTGGTTACGGGTATGGTGATGTTATTTTCTTTTAGCAGCATTATACTTTGGGTTCCAGATCCTGGTAAAATCTAAGGGTTTCGGGTCCCTTCAAAACCTGTGGGGTTTCAGGTCCCCTCAAAACTTGTTGTACAAGGTTTCTAGTCCCCTTAAAACCTGTTTGTCCTTAATCAAAAAATAATAATAGAATTATAATTTAAAATTTTAAAATTCAGGTTCATACTCATACATCGTAAAATTGATTCCAATTGGTGCATAAACAAAATTTCACCATAAGATATTAAATGTCAAGAATTAGGGAGTCCATATATTGAAGTACTTATGAACAATTTGTAATAAATGAGGGGTGAATCATATATCTATGATAATAAGTGTAAATAAGAGTACATGGAAATGGATAGGGATTACAGCATGAGAAAAATTTAGCACAAGAGTGCATTATTTATTGATATACAATTGTATTAAACATGTTCTATTGAGATATATATATATATTTCAATAGTGGGAATTAGAGTACAAATATATAATAAGTTGTATAAAGTAATGGATCATTCTTTGACTCGTCTTGTGTTTCTCTCCTTGGCATGAGAATTATGTAAAAACTTGAAAAAATATAAAAATATATGTAATGAGTAGCTTCCACTACAAAACTAAAATAGACACAAATTGTACTGTATTAAATTGTACCAATTTACAATTTCAAACTTTGTTTGTGTCCATATTTTTATTGTGCCTTCCTTAGATCATTTTAAGCCCATTTGGGCCCTATTCTAATTTTTAGTTTAGTTATCAATAGTGTAATCTAACTGCCTTCAAATACTCATTAAAACCTAATTTAGAATTAAAAAAACCCAATACTCTTTGTTGGTGTTAGGGTTTCCAACCTATCCCAAGATCTCAGTTTACAAGCACACCTTCACACATGAGAGAAGCAAACCAAATGAATACTATTTCGCCAAAGAATAAAATGTATTGATGTGAGTATAAATGTACAAGAGCCCTGCTTATAAAGGAAAAGATGAGAGGTAATAGAACATAGTATGTCCCCATGTGTCAATAAGATGAGAGGGTAGGTACAACCACTCAATAATCCAGCTAGAACTCTCAATGCACTTATAAAATGATAAATGTAGTTGGTTACCTGAGTTGTGCTTAAGTAAATGTAAATAGGTAAACCACCATTTAATCCAACAACCCCCCTTGAGTGCAACTAATTAGGGAGTACAATATGCAATGTGAGATGCATTATGGGTCCCAACAACATCACCATATTAGGTACCCATGTACAACTAAAATGCAATGAAATCTCTCAAAATGAATAAAAGGATAAAAATCGTGTAGGAGAAAACTCCTCTCCAAAAGAGAGAACATAAAGGACTAAGAAACCTCCAAAATGATGATGTCACAAAATAAGAACATGAAGAAAATTGTTGAAGAATAAAGAATCTACAAATATCTATTGAAAGAAGATAAATATGGTGCTATAACTAAGAACTTCCTCCAAAACAAGATGACGATCAGGATCAGGAAGACAAAAACTTGCATGAGTGCCCCAAATGATGCTACTTGAACAAATATCAAATGAAAAAAACTACAATAATATCTATCAATTAAAAATATAGGTGGCACATGAATCTGCATGAGTGACCCCAATGACACTTTTCAATCGATGAAGTTGCATGAGTGATCTCATCATCACTACTCAACCATGATATTTAAAAATATAGGTACAATAATTCGAAGAACCATGATCAACTGTGAATTTTTCCTCCACAATATAGGAATGCAAGAGTTTATCAACTCATGCCAAGGGAAATCAACGAAGCATTAGCATGAATAGGATAATGCCCCCCATAATGCTAACTAGGGAGAGGCTGCGACAAATCCACTAAAACTGTGTCACCAAGAAAATGCATGAAGAAGATACAACATTTGAAGTAACCAAATGATAGTACCTGTAATTGAAAAAAGGGTGTGCACCAAGACTAAAACAAACATGAGGCGGAATCTCGAATATCCTAGTGTTGTCATGGAGGGATACTCACTTGAAAAAGTTGTGATTAGCAAATAAAATAGGCACTACACAACCCCCCATGGCACTTCATAATATAGTATGAGTACAATAATATGACACAACATTTATACAAAATCCCAAATACACATGAGTGACATTGATCCAATGTGTCTTACAAAAGAAGTGCTTACAAAAGATGCTAAAATTAATCTATAGGGAGAAAAATAGCCATATGCACATATGATATAGCCAAAATGAATCCAGCCATGCAACTAAAAAATTCCCAAGTGCCAAAACAACCAAGCAATTAACCGAAGTGTTAGAACACAAAATATTGAATTTATTGTACCTAGAAAAAAAATCTAGAAATATTCATGGATAGAATGAAATTTATCCAAAAGACCTTTTGAACACCATAAGATTGTACAAAATAGAGAATCTAGTTAAAAGATGTGAGCTCAAAAGCCCATAAAACACCTATGACTTTAGCAGGCCCTAAAATGCACCAACGGCAAAAAATTGATGAAAATATTGGTACCATTGAAGAGTACACATAACCACCTTTTTGATGATACCTAGTTTGGAAAAATGGATGATGGACGCACAAGTTATGCCCATTTGAAGTAAAAATTCCGAATAGGGCCCAAATGTGAAATGTAATGGTAAAACTAACATATCTATGAAATTTATCAATTAACTGGACCCATTTTGATGGAATGTCTCAATATGGTTACATAATTTTATATATATTGCACTCTTTTGCTAAGTTTGTCTACTTCACTAAAACTTATCCATCCTTATTTACTGTCACCTTTGTGAATTCTAGATAGCTACATTAGTGATTAACCCCAATTCTAATCCACCTAATATATCCACCAAGACTCTACATTTCCTATCTTGGATTAATCTTGTAATAGATGGGGATAATCCTATATGATATGGATCTTACCTAAAATTTATAATTTTAAATATGTGAATTTATAAATTATTAAATCTTGCAATTTCCTGAAATTTAAGATTGAAGATCTTCTAGAAAGAAATTATTTGAGTATTCCTAAATTTATGTTTTGGATGATACTATTTGATTGATTATTGGGAAGGGGAATAAGTTTTAATATTTTTCATTGATAGATCTCACAAATGAGGAGCAACTATTATCTCTCTTCTTGATGATGGATGAGAGAAGGTGATTTAAAATGTCAATAAAAAAGTTCACATAGCTCTTTGTTTAAGTTCTTTAGTGTATTGTCATTGGGATCCAACTTGATACATATTTGTGCACTATTCATTATTTCATGGTATTCAAATATATCTATGATTTAAGCATTTAAACATCAATTAAAATTATTAAAAACCCTTAAGAAGTTATAATGAACATCTGTAGGAACACTTATTTTAGAACACTTAAAATAATCATCATTTACATTGAAATCATCTATGTCATTACATGTTTAATCCTATTGTCTTCAACCACTTAGGAAAGGTCATAAAATAAAATATGCCAAGAGGTTGATTTGCGAGAACTTGAAACCTCATAATTTAGTGGCTTCCCCAAGATATATTTAAATACCATTGATACTTACACATTAATAGTGTATAAATCACAATGAACCAAATCAGAAAAATATGCACACAGCTAGATCAGATTTGTGCCTCAAGGATCAAATGCATATTATGTAAAACCATTCACAAACCAAACGATTGACCCACCTAGAGTTATAGGTCTACATATAATTTTAGGCAATAAACAGTTCAAGGGCATTACTTTCCTTACTATAATGAATTTATCTAAAATCTATAGCATCCATATTAATAATCATTGTTTCAAATCAAACTTCGTAATCCATCATCAGGTGAGAAATACTAAGGCAGGAGATAATGTTTATGTCATCTCTTAGTATCTCATCCTAATGATGGATCATGAAGTTTGATATTATCTCTTCTATTGATATTTGTCATAATGATGGTAGATTATGAAATTTGATCTAAAACATTGATAATAAAAATTGAACATAATCAAATCAAAGAATCTATTATATATTAACCTAGACTGTGGAAACCTCATACTTTTAATCCACATTTATCATCAATTTAAAAGCTAAATACACGTATTCTTTATGTTCTAAAAGAGACCATTCATTCCCTACTGATACTTACATTAATTTATACTTTGTTTGTATGCATTTATACAGTTAACCTAAATTCACATTCCTTTTTACACAACTCAATTCTTCATTACTGAGCAAAAGCAACAATATAGATAAATACAAGGTAAGCTGACATATCAAATCAAATATTTTGCTTATCTGAGGCTTTCTGTTTGAGCGCAGAGACAAAGTTGTGGATGTTTGTTCGATGCACCTGGCAATCATCCCTGGTCAAGACCCTGCTAATCTCTTCAACAACAGATCTAATCTTACTGCCTTCCTCCTCCACCATCACAACTCAGACAGCTCTAGCGATATCTTCCTTAGTAAAGGAACCATCCTCCTCATTTCTCCTCACCTCCACTCCCACCTTGAACTCCTCTGAAATCAGCCTGGCATTCAAACCTTGGTCATACTGCACTGGAAGAGCAACGTACGGAGCTCCAAACCTTAAACCTTCTGTAATAGAAGTCCACGCACAATGTGTCAGAGAGGCTCCAGTGGAAGGATGGCTCAAAATGTACAGTGGGAATTCCCAGTTTGGCGGCAACCCGAGGAGCCCAGTACTGCACCATGTCAGGTATCACAAAATCAGGGGAAAGCAATTTCAGCAGCTCTTCGAAAGGCTTCACGCAGAGATCGAGAGCTTTACAAGGTAGCGGCATTAGGTTTAAAGCTCCAATCCTGGACAAATCTGAGGTTGACTTAACGCCTGTGGGCAGACCATCCACGGATGGAATCGGTAACTGTACTTGTCGAATTCCCAGCGAGGGCTGTAGTTTCTGTTTAATCCTTTCTATATCAAGCTGAGTGGAGAGGAATGAAATTTTAAGGCCATAACTGGTGAGGCTCTTGGCCAGCTCTAGGAAAGGTGTTATGTGGCCATGGGCAAGCCAAGGAAACTTCAACACATGAAGCTGGCGCTGATCCGTCATTGTGTACAGCTGCAGAGTATTTGCAGGAACAAACTCGATCATAATCTCTCCTTTACGGAGATGAGGAATCGCTCGTGTTTGTCTTTTTCTCCTTGGAAGGAGATGAGCAGACTCTTGTCGTGTTCATTTAACATTTTTTTTCCTAAGATATCAGGATTTAATTATGTAGCTTTTTGATAATTTTTGTTTAATCAAATTATATATGTAGTGTATGTATATAGAGAATATTTATATCTATTTGATATGAGAGTATAATTTTTAGATTGAAATCTTTTTTTTACGAGTATAATTTTTAGTATTGAGCAAAACTTGATCTTATTTGATACTTCTAGATTGATATCCAGTAGTTTCCTCTAGAACCATTTATTCAAAAAATCATTTGAACATCAATGTGAAATATTACATTAAAATAATTACCAAATTTCATAATGTATATTCTCAAATTTCCTTTAAAATATCAAAATTACCTTATCTTCCATTCTCTTGAATGAAATTTCTATGGAATCATTTAAATTTTTTTATTTTGACTATAAAAAATTAATATTGCAAACTTATTTCATTTTTATTTTATTTTGTTTATTATCTTATTTGATAATGACAATATTTGTACTCAAAAATTTGTGGGCTAATGAAATTATTTATTTATTTTATCATATTTGAGCCAATTTTAATTTATTGAAAATGTGAAATACAAAAAATATAAGAGATTGTGATTAAAAAAATTAAAATTTGTATCTATCACTTTAAAATATTTTAAAACTTAATATTTATATTAAGTTTAACAAAGGTTAATGCATAATTATAAATTTTTGATATATTTATATCTATTTTTAATCCATTCGATTTTGTTTATTAATTTAGCCAATGAGCATATAGAATTAAAAATTAGAGTAACAATCCTTCAATCTAAATTTAATTTATTATTTTAAATAATTATAAAAATATTATTTATGTTTCTTTCTATTGGTTCATGTTGGGAATAACCAATATCAAAATAAAAGTAAATATAAAATCTCTTTTGTAAAACACATATCTAATCTAATGCATTTAATTCATTCAACCAAATTTCAAATCTATTAATAATTCTAATAACATGAACACTACTATATACATGATAAGAGTTATTTTTATGTGAAGGTAAGTTAATATGAAGGATTTTTTTTTGTCTTTATAAAATTAACTTCTAAATTATTTTGTATCATTAAATGATATTTTTTCACTCAATTTATTAGACACATCAAAATTCATTGCACTCACTACAATTATATTTATATTTCAAAAATATTATATAATAACTATTTAAAAAAAAATTGCAAGAATCAAGTAGCCCCCCTATAACTTTTTACATGAATGCTAATTTGATATGGACAGAAAGTCTCACCAATCAAGTTGGACCCCGACCCTAATAATTTATAATTATTCAAACATCAAATAAATAAGAATATAAATAGAAACTAAACGAACATACTTTTCTAAATTAGAAAAGATAATTAAATGTTAAAAATACTACTATAAATACGTCGTAACTTAAATTATCTCTCTTAATTTATTTATATGAGTTTAATTGATATCAAGCTAGTTTGAAATACAATTTTATTTTATGAATAGCAATCATTTCCATTAATAAATATAAAATACAGAATTCACAAAAAATGGTACAAGGATACAGGATCAACCGTATGGAATCAAATAGGCAATTCCTAGATAATCAAAAAACATAATAATATGGGCTAAGATCGGAGAGTAGAAAACATAGTGCAGCTGCTCATGTAGCTAAAGTAGTCGTTGATGGAGGTGGATCTTTACCATCCTTAGGACCCCATTGTTTAATGGGATCAAGGTTATCATTCAAAAGGGACCACCCTTCTTAAGTAGAAGCCACCACTTTTTGTTGTCTTGATTTATCTAAGAGGGCAAGATTGCCAAAGCCAAATGCAAAAAGCCTTTGGAAGAATTAAACCATCTATTATCCCCGCCAAAAGTCGGCCAACTGCTACCACCACAAAAGTCGACCACTCATTGGCACCACCATCGATCGAGCCCACACCCCTAGAGCCACACCTTGAGGCAAAGACTGATCATGGGAGGCTGAAGGACCAGCAGAGGTATTGATGAAAGGCTTCAGAGGCACTTTGGATTTCTAATATATGTATATTAATATATACACACATATACATATAAATTATACATATATATATATATATATATGTGTGTGTGTGTGTGTATGTATATGTATATATACATGCATACACATACACATACTGTTGGATTTTGCCAAGATCAAGAAGTCATTGAAATGTACATGAAAGAGACATAATATGGGATAAGAATAGACTGTATTCTCATTAATAGAAAATGATCAATAATCAACTGGATTATCTAGTTCAATAGTTGTTGTTACATACAATGTAGATGAGCCTGCTTATATAGGCAAGGCTAGGGATATGTATGAGCACACAAACATGACATGTGGCTCAATAAGAAACAAGGGTAGGTAGGAAATAGGTGTGGGTAGGTAGGAGAAATAATATAATATTCCACATGAGGTGGATCACCCACCGAAGGTGGAATTATCACTCCACAATAAGTGGATATGATAGTGTAATAACAAGATCAACACCATAAGAGGTGGAATTTCTCCTACACACACTATCCCAATGTGGCACAAACACCCAGGTGTCTCATATCCAAACTACTATGAAAAGCATTATCCTAAGTAAACTTAAGTAAGTGTAATAATATCCATGATGAATAATTATTTACACCAACACCCCCCCTTAAGTGCAACTTAGGGGAATGCACTTAAGTCTACAATGCAACTAAGCAATGCAAGATGGGTCCCGGCTACGAGGCCATGTTAGGTACCCATGCACAAATGCAAATGCATGCAAACCAATGCAATGAAATCTCTCACAAAGTGGGGAAAGAGAGAAAAACCCAATGGGAAAAAACCCTCCCCCAAAAGAAGAGATGAAAGCTATACAAGAGAACTCTCAAAGAAGTATGTGAGGAACAAAACCCCATGTGAGGAAAATGTCCCCCCCATATGAGAGAAGAAGAGAAGTCAAACTGTGATCATCCCTCAATGAAGAATCTGCACCAATGATAGAAGCTCGATGTATGAAGAAACTGCTCCACGAACGTCGAACAACATTCCTCCCCTTAGGAAGAAACAAAACCAAAGGTGTATCCATGAAGTCTCCCCAATCATGAAGGGAAGATGTATGAAGAAAACTCATGATGAAAGGAATCTCTGAAAACTGCTCAAGTGTCTCCATGTCAATGCTGAAAGATACCCCTTCCAAAGATGGTAAACTGTGCCATACTGCTGAAAAAGGAACTCCAGCATCTAGTGGAGATGGATGTAGAACAATATCCAAAGACTCATGTGTCTCCTCAAAGAATAAAGAGACCTCCTCCAACTGCTGTACATAAGTATCCACAATCATGTCAACCTCGAAAGAATGATCATGTAGAGAATGAACAAGAGGGTCAGAGTATGCCCTCGCAACAATCGAAGAAGGATCATCTTCATCAAAGAGAAGATGTATGTCATCAATGATGTCTCCCAAATCTGCAATGTAGGATTCCACAAACAAACCTGCAATATCTGTCAAGTAATCATCCCATGAATCTGAAGCTGGAAGACAATGTATATCCTGCTGCACTGAATCACATGTAGGCAAAACTGTCGCACTATCTGCATCATCAGGTGCAATAGGTGATGTGATATCAATATGAGGAGATGAAATAGAAGACTCAAGAACTGGGTTACATGTGAGAATCCCCAAATTCAAGTGTCCAAAGTTCTCCTCAAAATCTGAATCATCATAATAAGTGTGATCATCATGTGTAGAATCATCAAATGTGAAATCATCATCATCAACAAAATCTGAAAAGGAGTATAACCGAGATGCATGATCAACCACCCCAGTTGCAATGATAGCTCTAGTCTCCATGTCTCTAATAAAAACTGAGTCAGGTGTGAACTCCACAACTCTCTTAGTTGCGCCATGTGTGATTTGATAGATAGAAAGGAGATTGTTTGTCAAGTGGGGTACACACAACACATCATTGAAGGAGTTATCCCCAATGTCAATAGATCCTTTCCCAATCACATCCATGTATGTATGATTGCCCATCAAAATCTGTGGCATGGTGCAAGGCTCAAATGTAGAGAACATAGACTGTGAAGATGCCATATGATGAGAAGCCCCTGAATCTAGAAGCCATCTCTCTGAAGTATGATTTGTTGTAGCACATAGAGCTTGTCCTTTTCTTGTTCCAAAAGAGTGAGTCTTTCCACTTGTAGAAGCCATGAATGCTTGCCCTTTTCCTTTTGAATGTGAGGAAGTGGAAGTTGATGAATCATCCTTCTTGTAGACTTTAGGCAAATCAATGTTATGCTTTTTGATGATATGTGTGAGCTCATCAATCTTCTTAGTATGGCAACGATGTTCCTCATGACCAATCTTTTTACAATAAGCACAAGTAGGTCTCTCTCTCTTTGGTGAATTATCTTTCTTGGAAGAAGATGAATCTCCTTGTTGTGGAGAAGATGATGCTTTATCCTTAGGCTTTGATTGCCATTTCTTCTTGTTTGAGTTGTCCTTTCCTTGATTTCCTTTGTTTCCTTGATTTGCCACCAATGCTTGAGACTTAGAAGAAGTCTTAAGAATGCCCATGCTTATCAACTTAGTTTGTTCCATCATCAACATTTCATTGAAAGCATCAAATGTAGGCATTTTGTAGCTTGAACCCATTGTCATCCTATGAGTTTGGAAACTAGAAACAAATGCTGCATATTCTTGTGGAAGCTTCCCTATCAAGTTGAATATCAATTGAGTATCCTTCTTATCAATGCCACAATCTTTGAGTTGTGCCCTCAACTCATTTGCCTTAGTGACATAATCTTGTATAGTATCAAAGTTCTTGGGATCTAACATGGTGAGATCACTATCAATTTGATATCCCCTAATCTCATCAACTTGACCATACAAGTCTTGAAACTTTTGCCAAGCATCCTTGATTAGAGTACATTTCTCGATATGAAAAATGAGATCCTTTGATACATACTTTCTTAAGGTACCAATTGCCATGATATTTTTAGTGAGCCAATCTAAGTGACCAACTGGATCAGCCTTAGGATCAGCTGGAGCAACAATAGTTCCATCAATGTAATGAGTGAGTCCTTTTTCCATAAGTTTACTCCATGCATCAATTTTCCAAGTAGCATAGTTATGTGGAGTTAAGAGAGGAAACTTAGAAGAACTCATAGCAGCAAAAAGGAAAGAACACAAGAGCACAAAAGCACAAGAGACACCCCCCAAATTCAATCAATCAAAGTACCCCCCCAAAAGTGATGATTTTGGCACTTTATACTTAGTGCGATTACAATGAGCCACTTGCAAAACAAGGCAAAGTGGGCTTATGATGCAAATTTTACAACTTCTCAAATGAGATACAAGAGACTTCAATCAATTGTGCAATGAATCTAACTGAGATTCAAGCAAATATACAAGTACCAAGAGAGCCAAAAATGGCCAAGATCTGAAAGTACAGTTTCTACTTACAATGACATCAATCTGATAGCATCATGTGAAAGTAGACGAAAAAATACGCACTTTCAAAAAAAACGGCACCTAAAAAGGAGGTCGGATGACCCCAAACGAAGCCTCTGAAGTTGCAAAAACTGGGATTACTCAGGGACAGTCACCAAAAACTGCATTTTCTGAAAAATCCGTGCATCAAAATCAAAAAATTCTTTCACCACTGCGGAGAGCACGAAATTCTAGCCCATTTCAAAAAAAATTGCACCCAAAAAGGAGCAAAAATGAGCAATTTATGGCCATTTGAAGTTGAACTGCAAAATCAAAAATGCAAATGAGAGGGGGTCAAAAAATTTCCAAACCCTGCTGATGTGGCGCTGACGTCAGCAAAACACTGTCTTAAATTTGATGGCCGTATGACCGTCGCCAAAACTTCGCTGCCTGGCTGACTGGGCGTCCGTACCGTACGGACGGATTACGTGGCAGACCGATCGGATATTCCGTACTGTACGGATGATGATGTGGCAGATGTGACTGGGCTGTTGATGTGGCAGTCCGTACTGTGTACGTGTCGTACGGTTTGATCTGCGTGTTGTACGGAAAGTCCGACGTGGCGATGACTGTACGAGGAGCTGGCTGAGCTGACGTGGCAGAAGAACCTGCGTGGCGGTTGTCTGTGTTTAACCCGCGGGCCAGTGGCCTCCTGCCACGTGGCGGACGCGGCCTCCGGTCTTCGTGACTGGACGGTCAGATGTCCGCGTGGCGCGGGTGACGCAGGAGGCGGCTCGCAGGAGGAGCCGCAGGGTGGTGGCGCGAACTGGTCGGGCGCTCTGTGGAGAGGTGGCCAGGAGCCTGGGCGGAGCCGGAGACGTGGGAGGCGCCGCCGGGGGACGGTGAGGTGGCGCCGAGAAGCGGCGCTGGTGCGGCTGAGACGGTGCTGCAGGAAGCGGAGGGAGCGCAAGCCGGGGCGGAGGCGCTGCTGGGCGCTCGGAGCATGAAGGGAGGACGGCCGACGGCAGTGTACGACGCGGCGAGGGGGCGCAGACGGAAGGTACAACAGGTACGCGAGCGGGCGTCGGGCGGTACACTGCGGCGCTGTCAGGTACGTTCTGCGAAATACCTGCAACCTGCAGGTCACGGGCGTACGGGGGGGGGGTCTGCGGACCGCCCAAAAACCAAAGTTTTTTTTTTTGATTTTTTTTTTGCTTTGCTTTTTGATTTTTCAATTTTTTTCGATTTTTTCAAAAAATTTTGATTTTTTTTTTTTTTTGAAATTTTTTTGACAAATAATTTCGGAAAAAATGAAAATTTTTTTTTTGAAAAATATATATAAAATTCGAAAAATCCGTACGATTAGCAAAATTGGGGAAAAAATTTTTCCTCACCAAAATAGGCCAACTTTATAACCAAAATTCATGGAAAGGGCCTTCCGGACGCAATGGAGAGGTCGGATCTGGTCTAGGACGCCTCCAAATGACGATGCTCCTCAGATCTGCCTCTTGACGTCACAATAATGCCTCTTCAAGACGAATCAATGAAGCTCCAATAGCTCTGATACCATGTTGGATTTTGCCAAGATCAAGAAGTCATTGAAATGTACATGAAAGAGACATAATATGGGATAAGAATAGACTGTATTCTCATTAATAGAAAATGATCAATAATCAACTGGATTATCTAGTTCAATAGTTGTTGTTACATACAATGTAGATGAGCCTGCTTATATAGGCAAGGCTAGGGATATGTATGAGCACACAAACATGACATGTGGCTCAATAAGAAACAAGGGTAGGTAGGAAATAGGTGTGGGTAGGTAGGAGAAATAATATAATATTCCACATGAGGTGGATCACCCACCGAAGGTGGAATTATCACTCCACAATAAGTGGATATGATAGTGTAATAACAAGATCAACACCATAAGAGGTGGAATTTCTCCTACACACACTATCCCAATGTGGCACAAACACCCAGGTGTCTCATATCCAAACTACTATGAAAAGCATTATCCTAAGTAAACTTAAGTAAGTGTAATAATATCCATGATGAATAATTATTTACACCAACACATACACATACATGTAACCAATAAACTTATAATTTTATTTAATTATAATAAACTAACAATATAAAAATATATAAAAAAATCATTTAAGAATATGTCTCTCAATGTCCTCTTTGTTTTTTTAATCAATATATGATTTAAAATCATTCAAGTACAATTATCAATGTCTTTTCGTATACTACCATGGACTATAAAGCATATGCATTACTTGGTAACAAAAGTTGTGTGTGTGTATATAGAATACGAGAGCCTAATTGGAAAAAAAAATTATAAGGGTTGATATCTCTTTGTTAGGGTTTTAAAGAATGACATCCTATTCATCTATTGTCGGATGTGCTATGAAGAGACGGTTGTGTTGTGATGTCCATGTGTAATAAGTTAAATCATGACTAAAATTCACCACACATATCTTTGTCGTTTGGCATTCTATCATGGTTGAACTCAAACCATGCAAACGTAGCTAATAATAATTGATTTAATATAAGAAATGGACTGAAATTACATGTATTGATTTCAACGTAAAGGAAATACATGGAATCTCTGTTCTACCTCTTTTCAAGAAAACAATTTCTCTGCTCTTCTTTGTTTTATTTGCCCATAGTGTTGTGTTCATGAATGGACTGGAATGGAGCTCTCCTTTACGCAGCCTACCTTTGCTGCTCATAGGTCATACGTTGAACTCCTCTACTCTTTCCCAGTCCCAAACTCCACACATCCTCATCTGGATTGAAACCTTTGCTTACAACAAGCAATTGAATTATTTTATCTTTTCTTTGAACTGGCACCTTTGTCTTCAAGTTTTTCCAACACCCTCTTTTGTCCACTCATCACGGTCACCACTGCTCGTCGTTTACTCTTACCACACCTTCTTCCTTCTTTAAACGCTGGCTTTTCCACTCAATGTGGCAACCCTATTTCTTCCCTACTCTGCAACATACCTAATATTTTTCTCTCCCTCCACTCTTCTCCTGGGTCACTGTCCCCTCTCCCTATTTTGGGCCCCCTCTTGCTACGCACTTTCTCCTCCTCTTAAAGATGCAGCCCTTTTTCCCTTGTCTGACAGCCCACTACCCCTTTCTCATGATCGCACCTTCGTTACTCTCCTTTATTCCCCTCGATTCCCAATTCCTAATCCTAAATAAGGCGTTATTGAAATTTGAATATGCTTTGACGGACATCCATACACTACTCCAATTTTCCTATTTTGGCACAGACAGGCAGCATGGTGGCAACGGTTATGGGATTTAACATTACACCTGCCAAGTGTCTAATGTAAGAAAAATAAACCAGTGAAAAAAAAAAAATGTAGAGAAGAACAATAGTACTTAACATTCAGATTTACATGGAGAAATCTGGTAAAAAAAAAAATAATAGGCAGATTGTCTTTGTATTGATTCTCAGAAATTACAAAAAAACTGTACATCAAAACATAACTTCATATAGCATTAAAAAAAAACTGTACATCAAAACATAACTTCATATAGCATAAAACAATGGAATTGCAGAATCTTAAATGAAAACAACTTACTAAAAATAATATGACTCAACCACTGCTAGATGAAAATCCTATTTAGAATTCACATTCCAACATGTAAAGCCTTCTGTGTACAAATCCATTCGATGGATGTCCATACCTTATTTTAATGCTCCCATTCTGGCACAGGCAGGCAGGATGCTCCTCCATCAGAAAGGCAATGCGTTTACAAATGGAGAGAAGACATAAGAAATATATATTTTATTAACTTAGGCCGGTCTTCTAGCAATTTTGTTCAGAGAAATTAAGTAGCTAGGGGAGATATTGAGTGGTTCAAGAGCAACTTCGGGAAACAGCTCGACTATTTGAGAATAGTAAGAGGAGTACAATCACAGAAATAGCCATTTTCTTTTCTCTGAAACGAAATCATAACGATCACAGAGTGATGGCAGCCTTATCTTCAAGATATTAGATACGGCCACAACAAAAGTGGTTGAGAGGAAATCCAGAAGTAAGACATGGCAAAACATAGGAGGTTACAATGGAATTGAATACAAGTCAACTACGGCCTTATAAGTTTAAGCCTTTATCATACATATAGATATATATATCAAACAGTTTGTTTACTGGATGCTTTCTCCTTGAGCGCAGAGAAAAACTTGTGTATGTTTGTTCGATGGACTTGAGAATCATTACTGGTAAGAACCCTACTAATTTCCTGAACATTGGATTTAATCCGACTGCCTTCTTCCCCTACCATAACACCTCGGATAGCTCTAGCTATGTCCTCCTTAGTGAAATAACCATCCTCCTCGTTTCTTCTGACCTCCACTCCCATCCTCAACTCGTCAGCAATTAGCCTAGCAGTTAACCCCTGCTCGTACTGGATTGGAAAAGCAACAAAAGGCACTCCAAACCTCAGGCCTTCTGTCACAGAATTCCACCCACAATGTGAAAGAAATGCTCCAGTGGAAGGATGGTTCAAGATATGCAATTGAGGCACCCACTCTGTAACCACGAGTCCCCTTCCATGGATGCGATCTTTAAATCCTTGAGGCAACTCAGCCGCCACGTGGCCAGTAAGAACACACAAGAATGGGATTTTACTTTCCTCCAAGCCAAACAGGAGAGCATCGAGCTGTTGGGCGGTGAGAAGACATTCACTGCCGAAAGACACAAACACGACAGAACGAGTGGGCTGCCTGTCCAGCCACGTGAAGCAAGGTGTCACGGGGCTAGGTTTTCCCGTGCGGCACCGACGATCTTTTAGGTACTTGTCTGTGAGATCCAAGCACTTCCAAGAACTCAGACTATGCCTGTAAGCACTCCCTAGCTCCAGAACCTGCACACACACACTTGCACAACACGTACAAACTTGCACAACGGAATCCTTACACAATAACACAATGTTGGGGCAATAAGATAGCTTTATTGATCTGAAGAATGGCCCCTGGCCCGGTCTACAAACAATTCCAACTATGTCGTTGGTCACTACCCCAAGTACTTCCCCAGCACCCGATTACAAGTTCCTGCCCCTGGATCAACGTCCACTCTTGAAACACCGGTACAAACACCACTGCACCTCGCCCCTGGCTGTAGCTTCTCATGTAAACTCCTAATCCACAAAGACCCTGTCTCCTTTGGAACTCAACCTAGCGCACCACTGACTCTTTCGTGAGCCCGCGACGACTTACCCAGTACAAGACCCAGGCCCCCTCCTTAAACGGGGACTCCAAGTCGCTCTGCTGCTCCTACTTCACCTTTGCTCTGCAATCTCTCTGAACACCTTTGCTCGCTGGAATGCTGTTTTGGTCCTCCTTGGATTTCTCCACCATGAACTTTCGCCTGTGGGAAAGTAAAGCACAATGTAGATACATTCTCTCGTGAACGGTTGAGGTACTTTGCTTCCCCCTATATAAGTTTTTCGTCCAGTTCTTACACATCTGTAGCTTGGCCATATCCATATGTCCGTCACCACAACTTCCACCTGCTGAGAATAACAAGGGACTTACAACCCCAGAAGCATACTGGTCTCCCCGAGACAGCAGCCCCTTACATCCTCCCCCACTTAAAATAGGCAACGTCCTCGACTCCAGCAACACAGTCCCGAACTTATGCTACAGAGGCCCCCAACTTTGTTTACACTTAGAAGGGGAGGCTGGAGTTCCTCTCCAAGAACTCCAAAACCTTGGCTTCATATTTCCAGAGGTTCTCAGCCTTCTCCCAAGTCGCCTCTTCTCGGGACTGGCCCTGCCAATGAACTAAGAACTCCTTCCACTTCCTGTTTCCAAATCCTCGCTCCTTTACAGCGATCACTTCCTCCACATCTAGTCCTGACCTGTCCTTGACAAATGCTGGTCCTCGGGTTGGTATGTTCCTGCTGTTGTCCTCCTTATCATGATGATACGAACGGAGTTGGCTAACATGGAAAACATTGTGGACTCTAAGATGCACCGGTAACTTCAGCTTGTATGCAACTTTCCCAATCCGCCCTGCGATTGTGAATGGTCCGTCAAATCTGCGACCAAGTGATGCACTCAACCCCTTGGGTGTCTTAAACTGAACTAGGTCCGTCCTAAGAAAGACCTTGTCACCAACTTTGAACTCCACATTGCTCCTCCCTGAGTCTGCATAATGCTTCATTCTTTCTGCGACCTTGACCAAGTTATGCCTCGCATGATCCACTCGATCTTGCCACTCCTTCAACCTATCTTTTGCATCCGGACAGTCCCCGACATATCCACTCAAAACAGTATGAGGAGTCAGTGGCTGCTGACCTATAGCCAATTCAAAAGGTGAATACTGACTCGATGCACTCTTCTGCATGTTGTGGCTAAACTGCGCTGGGTCCAACAACTTTGGCCAGTTGGATTGGTCCGACCAAACAAAGTGCCTCAGATAGTCCTCCAGGACCCCATTAATCCTTTTGGTCTGTCCATCTGTCTCTGGGTGATGACTCGTCGACATGAGCAACTTTGTCCCTATTAGCTTGAACCTCTCCTTCCAGAAATTGCTGGTAAAGCGGGCATCCCTATCACTAATGATACTCAACGAAATACCCCAATACTTTACAACATTCCTAAAGAAGTAGTCGGCAACGTCCTCGGCTCTGCACGGTGCCTTGCACAGTACAAAAACAGCATGCTTCGAGAACCTGTCAACCACGACCATGATACTACTGTACACGTCCACTTCTGGCAACCCTATGATGAAATCCATACTCACGCTTGCCCACGGTCTTACTGGTATGGGTAAGGGCTGCAACAAACCTCCCGAAGATTTAGTTACCACCTTATCCTGTTGACATATGAGACAGCTCCTGACATACTCATCCACATCTTTCCTCATGTTCTACCAGTAGAAGCCTCTCTCAACAAATGCAAGGGTTCTCTTTTGTCCTGGATGGCCTACCCACAGACTATCATGACATTCATTGAGAACTTCCCTCCTCACATTCTTCCACTTCGGAAGGTAAACTCGATCCTGGGTGAACAACAACAACCCATCCTTGATGCTGAACTTCTGAGTCCTACCCTCCTTAGCTTGTTTATACAGCTCTGCAGCCTAAAGATCCATCAGGTACCCCTCCTTGATAGACTCCAACACCTCACTAGATAGTTCCACTCAGCTAGCCCCGGGCTGTGCCTCTTGGTCCCCTTCAATAGCAACTAACTGTCCCTTCTTGCTTAGAGCATCCGCTACAACATTCTTCTTTCCTGGGTTGTAGAGAATCTCAAAATCAAACTCTGCTAAGAACTCTTGCCACCTGGCTTGCTTTGGAGTGAGCTTCACCTGAGTCTTAAAATACATTGAGGAAACATTGTCTGTCTTCACCACAAACTGCGTTCCCAAGAGATAGTGCCTTCGGGTTCGAAGATAATGAATGATCCCGATCATCTCCTTCTCATGGGCAGGGTAATTCCTCTCCCTATCCTGCAACTTTCTTGACTCATAAGCCACTGGATGTCCATCCTGCATCAACACCCCTCCGACTGCAAAGTCCGAAGCATCGCTTTGAACCTCGAATGGCCTCGTGAAATCAAGAAATGCCAACACTGGTGCTGATGTGAGTCTCTCCTTGAGTGTCTCAAAGGTCGTCTGACACTTGTCTGACCACTTCCACTTCCGGTCCTTCTTTAGAAGTTCTATTAAGGGCGCAACACATCTAGAAAACCCTTCAACAAACCTCCTGTAGTAATTCGCCAAACCAAGAAACGACCTCACTTCATGAATATTCTGCAAGGGTTCCCAATCCTGGATTGCTCTCAATTTCTCTGGATCTGGATGAATGAAACCTTTTCCAATGATATGCCCCAAGAAGTGCACCTCTTCCTGAGCAAACGCACATTTCTCCTTCTTGACAAAAAGCTTGTTCTCCCGGAGCAACTGAAATACTTCTGCCAAGTGTTGCTTGTGCTCCTCCATGTTCTTACTGTAGACTAGTATATCGTCCAGATACACCACCATAGACTTATCCAACAGAGGTCGGAACACATCGTTCATGAGTGTACAAAACCTTGCGGGTGCATTGCATAGCCCAAACGGCATCACCATGAACTCGTATGACCCATACCTGGTCACACATGCAACCTTCTCCTTGTCTCCCACTGTAATCCTCACTTGATAGTAGCCCTGCTTAAGATTAAGCTTACTGAAGACCTTTGCCCCAGACAATCGGTCAAAACAATCAACAATAAGAGGTAGGGGATACTTATTTTTGATGGTCAACTTGTTCAGGGCCCTGAAGTCGATACATAACCTCAATGTTCCATCTTTCTTCTTCTAGAACAACACAGGCGCCCCATACGGAGAACGGGATGGCTTGATGTAACCCGCCTCAAGCAGCTCCTCCAACTGCCTCTTCAGTTCTACCATCTCGAGACCAGATAACCTGTACGAAGCGTATGCTGGTGGCTTCGCCCCTGGTACCAATTCAATCTTGTGATCTATAGTTCTCCTCTCTGGGAGTTGAGCGGGTAGCTTGACTGGCATAGTGTCCTCAAACTCCAGAATGACTTCCTCTACTTCAGGTGGAATGGGTGTCTCCTGCACATCTTCAAGTTCATCCCAACCTCCAAGTAGCGCTGCCAAAAACATCGGTTCCTTACCATGCTTCTTGGCCGCCTTTTTCATTCCCAATGCTGAAATCATCGGAGCCTTCCCAGACTGTCGCCTCTCTATCATCTTCACCAAGCATGTCTGCTTCGGATCTAAAAACACCAACGAATCCAGGTGAGGTATCACCGCAACCTTGCCAATCTTCAAAAACTCCTGACCCAAAATCAACTCAAAATCATCCATTTCGATCACTATCAGATCCATGCGACCCTGCCATGAGCTGACTTTCAGTGGTATGTCCCGGACAATACCATGTATCTTTTTTAACGAGGAATTCACCGCCTTGAAAGAGCATGCTTCCGCTTGCACCTTCAACCCCAGATCTCTAGCTCTTCCGGCTGAGATAAAGTTGTGAGTAGCTCTTGTATTCACCATAGCCACTGTGTACTTCCCACTCAACTGGGCCTCCATGTAACACAACTTATTACGGTTCTCAGGTTCGGCAGTCGTTGCCCTAGGCTGCTCGATGGCATTGACTGCACCCAAACGCTGGATCACACCCATCGCTACAATCTGACCATCCTGTTTTGCTGACATCTGTGTAGAGTTCAACCTCTGTCGCTGTAGACATTCTCTCGCCCAATGATCTGAGCCTCCATAGATGAAACACCCACGCCCTCTCTTGTCAGTCTTTGACTCGGCGTCTCTCGAACCTTTGCTGGAACCTTTACCAGATCAGGACTTCCCTATCCCGCTCTGTTTGCTACTAGAAGAGTCCCCCTTTCCCTTAGAATTTCCATCATCCTTGGGTTGGAACTGCTTCTTGTCTTTCTTCGGCGGATAGGATCCACCCAATGCACCCGGTGCCTTCGACAAATCCTTGTAGTCAACCAGTCGATCCGCGACTGAAATGGCCTCCTCGACATTTGGAACCTTCAGCTTCTATAGCTCGTTCTGAGCCCACGGTGCCAGACCCTTCAAGAAGTGGTACAACTTGAAATCTTGATCCATATTTGGAAATTCCAACATAAGGACCCAGAAAGCTTTGATGTAATCTCGGATCTTCCCTGTTTTCTTCAGGTCTGAAAGTTGTTTGAAGGAGGTCCAACCTGCATTCTCTGGCTTGAACTGCTCCTTGAGTGCGTCCCACAACTCATCCCATGTGTCTACCTTGACTACCGACCTACCAACCTCCATGTCCTAAAGTCTGGTCCTCCACCAAAGCTTTGTTGCTCCAGTGAGGAATCTTGTGGCCGTTTCCACCTTTTCTTCATCCGTCAAACCCCTCATGGATTTCAGGTACCTACCCATGTCAAAGAAGAAATTCTCCATGATCTTGTCGTCTCGATCACCCTCATACTTTTCAGGTGGTGTCACTCTTGCACCCTTGGTAAT
This sequence comes from Cryptomeria japonica, assembly GCF_030272615.1. Lineage (NCBI taxonomy): Eukaryota > Viridiplantae > Streptophyta > Pinopsida > Cupressales > Cupressaceae > Cryptomeria > Cryptomeria japonica. The sequence goes on along the minus strand of NC_081408.1, from coordinate 694,526,071 downwards.
CCCTGCTTGAGAAACACAACTCTTGACAAACTCGATCTCCCAAAGAGCCTTCTTCAACTCATCTTCGAGTCTAACTCGTTCTTGTTGTTCATGTCCATACAGGACTTGGAGATCCTTGATCTCGCCTTCAGCAACGTCCAGTCTTACCTTGGCGACCTCCACGCGCGCCAGCAGCTCCATCTCTTCCAAAACCTCCAAACGGTTTCTCACTTCAAGAAGTCGCTCCTTTGTCTTGGACCTCTCAGTGACATGAATATGGGGCGAGCCCTGCTCCCCCTCTGACTCCTTGTCAGAATCCCCCGCTCTTGACTTCGTCATGACTGCTGTAAACTGAACTCCCTTTTAGTGTGCTAGCTTGGGGTATCAAAACCTTGTGCTCTGATACCAACTATCACGGGGCTAGGTTTTCCCGTGCGGCACCGACGATCTTTTAGGTACTTGTCTGTGAGATCCAAGCACTTCCAAGAACTTGGACTACGCCTGTAAGCACTCCCAAGCTCCAGAACCTGCACACACACACTTGCACAACACATACAAACTTGCACAGCGGAATCCTTACACAATAACACAATGTTGGGGCAATAAGATAGCTTTATTGATCTGAAGAATGGCCCCTGGCCCGATCTACAAACAATTCCAACTATGTCGTTGGTCACTACCCCGAGTACTTCCCCAGCACCCGATTACAAGTTCCTGCCCCTAGATCAACGTCCACTCTTGAAACACCGGTACAAACACCACTGCACTTCGCCCCTGGCTGTAGCTTCTCACATAAACTCCTAATCCACAAAGACCCTGTCTCCTTTGAAACTCAACCTGGCGCACCACTGACTCTTTCGTGAGCCCGCGACGACTTACCCAGTACAAGACCCAGGCCCCCTCCCTAAACGGGGACTCCAAGTCGCTCTGCTACTCTGCTGCTGCTCCTACTTCACCTCTGCTCTGCAATCGCTCTGAACACCTTTGCTTGCTGGAATGCTGTTTTGGTCCTCCTTGGATTTCTCCACCATGAACCTTCGCCTGTGGGAAAGTAAAGCACAATGTAGATACATTCTCTCGTGAACGGTCGGGGTACTCTGCTTCCCCCTATATAAGTTTTTCGTCCAGTTTTCACACATCTGTAGCTTGGCCATATCCATATGTCCGTCACCACAACTTCCACGTGCTGAGAATAACAAGGGACTTACAACCCCAGAAGCATACTGGTCTCCCCGAGACAGCAGCCCCTTACACATGGCTCTGCAGCTGGCCGCAGGGGGAGGCTCTGCAATAAAATACCCACGGGAAACATTAACCACCCGGTGCTTCTCTGAAAATAGTCCACAAATTTGCCTTCCAACTCTAGGCAAGTATTGCAAGCCGTTGCCCAACTTTCCTCCACAGAGACACAATGGCGGTCCACGAAGCTGAGGCCCTCACAAATACCATGTTGCTTCTTTTGATACAACGGCAGCTGATTCCGCGCTTCAAAGAGTCGGTTGCGGACGACCTCAGAGGGGAATCCCAGTGGCAGTGCACAGAGATCGCTGGCCGTGGGGATTTCGGGCAGTCCGTGCCTGTGCTGACCCATTACGAAACTCAAGGATGTCATGCTAATCCCCGTGAAATTTATTGTTGGAATGCCCAGCTTCGCGGCAACCCGAGGAGTCCAGAACAGCGTCGTATCATGTATGACAAAATCCGAGGAAAGCAGTTTCAGCAATGTCGCGAAGGGCTGTTCGCAAAGATCTACGGCTTGGAAGAGCAGCGGTATTAAGTCTGTTCTTCCTATCTCGGATAAACCTGCGGTGGACTCAACGCCTACGGGCAGGCCGTCTACGGATGGCAATGGGAGCTCAACCAGCTCAATTCCAGGCACTATCTTCTTTTTAATCCGTGCAATGTTTAGCGGAGTGGAGACAAAGGAAATTCTCAATTCATATGAGAGGAGGCTCTTGGCCAGCTCTAGAAAGGGTGTTATATGGCCGTGTGCAAGCCAAGGGAACATCACCACATGAAGCTGGTGTTGGGTCGCCATTGTTTACAATTGCAGCCTATTTGAAGTTAAAAGAAATCAGAAGAGAAACTCAAACGTGAGCTCCCTCTGAATGCAAACCCAATCCATTGAGTTTATAGGAAAGTACATTATAAATTGTGGTTATAATCGTAGCTTAAGCATCAATAATGTAAAGTTGAGAGAGGTTGGCGTGAATGGTGTTGATGGCAATATAAATGCTTGGTCGGCTGGTGACGACGTGACAGGCCCTGTAAGTCAGTGTGACAATTAATATATCTTTGTGAGCAGTAGTAACCAATCATTCATTTACGGAGAAAGAGAAACTCTCGTAGTTAATTGTGAGAACGCCAACTTCTTCAAACCCACTTCTACAGGGCAATGGCTACGCAGCGGACAAAACGGCCCGCCCCATGCCATGCCATGCCATGCCCCCATGCGATGACGTGACCACTCCTTCCAATCAAACCCTTCGTGCAAAGGACATTTTTTCATTTTTTTTTGACAAGTCCGTGGGGGTGGGGGAATTTTTTTTTTAAAGTATGATTATATTTTAAATGTAAAAAAAAAAAACTCTCCTATAATCTATTTACTTTTAAGTTGTTTTTTCAAATGTATGATTATATTTTTTAAATTGAAATAATTTATTTAAATATGTTTTTATAATTTTTTATTTTTTAGTTATATTTGTAAAATAATAAATTAATAATTAGTAATGTATTTAAAGTTTTTCAATAATAAGTTATTGTTTTTGTTATGTATCATATATTATATGTTTAATTATTCTAAAAATATTAAGAATGAAAGAAGATTGAACTTTAAAGATGTCATTCTTTAAGTAAAAAGTTAATTCAAATTATTATTAATTTTTAATCTTTTTAACCTACATTATTAAGTTATAATGTTTTTTAAGTTTTATTAATTGTTTATTTATTTAAGTTTTTATAATTTAATTAATAAAATTTATTTAGTATATTTTCTTTGTATGTTTATTATTACTATTTAATCTAATAAATATATAAGTTTAATCAAATATTTTAACAACTTTTTTGATATGCAATATTAAACATTAATCTAAAACACGCCTATCAAATGAAATTTTGAATAAATATATTTTAAATTGTCAATCTAGAAACAATATTTACATAGTTTGAATTTAATTTTTTTACTTGTGTGTAATTTATATACATTATATACATTTTATTTTGTAAATTTGAGCAATAAGTTATAGCTTGAATTAAATTTTTACTTATGTGCAATTTTTACTTATGTGCAATTTTTTTTATGTATCATATATTATATGTTTAATTATTTTTAAAATATTAAGAATGAAAGAAGATTGAACTTTAAAGATGTCATTCTTTAAGTAAAAAGTTAATTCAAACTATAAAAACTTAAAAACATTCAAAGAAAATATACTAAGTAAATATTGAACTTTAGAAGATGTCATACTTATTATAAAAAATTATTAAAAAAATTAAAATAAAAAATTATTAAAAAAAATATTTCAATTTAAAAATATAATCATACTTAAAAAAGAAAATTCCCCCCACCCCTACAAACTTGTCAAAAAAAAAAAAAAAAATGTCCAAAAAGGACTGAAGATGGCACGAAGGATTTGATTGGACGGGGTGGTCACGTCATCGCATGGGGTCATGGCATGGCATGGCATGAGGCGGGCCGTTTTGTCCGCTACGTAGCCATTGCCCTTCTACATGGCACTGGCTACGCAACGGACAAAATGGCTCGCCCCATGCCATGCCTTCTCCATGCCCCCCATGCCATGTTTACGGTTTGATTGGACGTTGCACATCAATTCGATTGTTGGGCATTTGGCCATAGGTATAGTTTACGGTTTGATTGGACGTTGCACATCACTTCAATTGGTGGGCATTTGGCCATAGGTACAGTGTGCTCAGTGATTATGGCTTGTCATCCAACTGCCTGCATAACAGTATAACAGTATGAACATGTTTTATAATTAAATGCTACACTTTAATTATAATATTTTATAATTAAATGCAAGCAATTAGATGACAAGCCATAATCACTTATGCAAAAATGGTTGTAGCTATTCTAGCTCCAAAACGGCATGCCATGCCATGATGCGGCTCCCCAAAATCGCATGCCCTTTCATGCCATACTGCACCATACAAACATTGTGGGACCCACCATCGGACTTTTGACATGGAGGCATGTTGTCGTTTGCGGTTGCTTTTTGTTGGCCACTCTCCCGGTCACACCTCACGGGCACGGCTACAGTTTGTAGCCACGTGTGTCTAAAAATCTGAATTTCAATTCAAAAATTCTTCTCCCGCTCCTGCCCAAACATAATTTCAAACATATTCATGCAAGGTTTTGAATTTGATTGCTATTGAATTCCATTTTCATTTTCTGATGCTGCATGCAAGGTTTGGATGTCGCAGCCGGAAATTACACGCTGAATGGTATTTAAGAGTTGTGATACAGAAACCCAGCGAAGAGAATCTGAGGCAAGTGCAGAAGAAGTTTGACTATGTCTCTCATGGATGGTACTGTGGCTGAACACCTGGCTCTCATTGCTTGTGCCTACCAAGTTGATTATGTGATCTCCAGGTCAATTTTTTAGTTCAGAAGAGAGCCTATGCTTGGAGACATCAATCTCACAATGGCTAACATGGGCCTAAAAATCGTTGCGTCCTTAGCAATTGTTTTGCTACGTTTTGCTTGTGAGCACAATATCTTTGTTGGGTCTCATTAGTTTTGCTCTCTTTTATTTTAAGGTGAATTTTATTTATTGGTCTTTTATTTGCAGGAATGCAGAGAAGGCGAAAGCATTGTTTGTGTTTGGAGACTCATATGCTGATACAAGGAACCATGATCCCAGCTACAATGCAAAATGATAACGAACCTTGGAGAAGACCATATGGATTCAACTGGCCTGGTTATCCTGCAGGGAGATACTCCTTTGGGAAAGTGCAAATAGATAGTTGGGGTAAACACAAATTATTATGCTTTTCTTGTGCAAAGTTTAAACAGTATGATTTATTAAGTTTTCGATTTGTTTAGATGGTCCATTTTGAAAAGAAACGTGATACAGAGGAGAAACCCATAAAACAGCTCTTAACAGAGTTTTTTATTCTATTTTGCTGCAAGTGAAACGTTATTGACGCATGTTTGCTTGATGTTCAGTGTGTCGCTTTCAGTCTGGTGTTGAGAGCTTTGAAGCGTGGAGTTTAACGTTTGACACACCATTTCATTTGGTGTCTAAATCCAATCACACAATTTCGTTCTCTCATTGATAGCTTTAAATCATACATTAAGCAACATATTTTTTTTAAGCCTAAAAATGTAATGTGATTTAAGTGGTTCCCTCATGTGCATCAATGCCAGTTTGATCAAGTGGGACGCATCTATTCTAGCTCCAAAATGACAGTACGGATTGACTAACATGCGTGTTAGTCGCGCATTTTATACCGTCGATTTTGCAATTAACGGTTGCGATTGACTAACCTGTCACTAACACGCTGTACGAAAGGTCCGTTTTGGAGCCAAAATAGCTACAGGCGAGCTGCGATCAAGTGACTTCTGAATCTGTAGTTTCTTGGGTATATTTGGTGGGCACTTCATATTTTAAATCATGGTACGGAAAGTTGAACAAACCATGACCTGAGCACTTCATCTTCAAAATCCTTCCATGAATTTTTTTATTGTGGGTTCAGTCCACTAAAGAAAACATTTGTAAGGACCTCAAGATTAGATTTTTGTTTGGACAAAAAGCATGAATAAAACAACTTGATGACAAAGAACCCTCTCTTATTGGTGTTGCATTAGTTGCTTTGGTGTGTTATGTTTAGGCTTGGTCATTTGAACTCTTTCTTTAGTAAAGAGTTGGTTTCACTTAATCTTTAAGGGTGTGATCCCATAGTATTTTATTAATATTCTAGTATTATATTTTTAATTCAAAATTTGTATAGCCTTATTTATTAAAAAAAAAAAAAAAAAATGAATGGAGGTAAGAAAGTAAATCTTTGTGATAACAAACCTTAGGTCTAATAATAAGAAAGAGAGATTTTAGATATACAAGAATTATTAGATGTGAAACATTCATCAAAAGATATAATGAGTTAAACTTTCAAAGTCTATTGAGTGATCTACATTTACGATAAGAACTAGATGACTCGCTTCTCTAAAATAAATGCACAAAGACAAGATTATTTATAGGAACGTATTAGAAGGGTAAGATGGAATCATGTATGTTAGATTAGACATAAGAGCATGAAGATGACTAGGAGATACTACTAAAAATATAATACATGCTAAATTAAAGTCTAGGAAGAATGAGAAATAGTCATGAGAGATACAAAGTTCTCACGAATTTCAAGATAAAATCTATCATGATTCTTACTATGAACACCTAGATGCAAGATATATGTAATTAAATTTAAAATGTCTACACAAATAAAATAATAACAAAGGCTTCATAGTATTTATTTTATTTTAATGTTAACTCATTTGATGTTATCTCAAATGAATGGTTGGACACCATAACATTCCTCTTTAGGTAATAGAAGCATGTGCACCCCAACAAAAGTGTATTCCTCATTTCATGTTTTTGTAGATTTGTGATAAAATTACATCATAAACACAAAGTCATAGGTTAAATTACATATTTTATCTTTTAAACATGCACAAGCTTAGGTCATGGTTGGCAAGATGTGTTGTTTTTTTTCATATTTGATGTTATACAAAATGGATGATTTATATAATAGAATGTTCCTCTTTAGGTAATAGAGCCATTTACACATGATATTATTTGGTATAATCCTTGCATGCTTATCACATGTTTATATAATAGAATGTTCCTCAAGTTAGGTAATAGAGGCATTTACACATGAGATTGTTAGGTAATTATCCTTGCATGCTTATCACATGTTAGTACACATGATATTGTCTGGTATAATCCATGGCAAAATCATGAAGTATACATTGTTTAAATTAGGGAAAATAAAATGCAATAAAGTTCTAGATTTAGGGTTGAAGGAGTCATTTTAATTTATCTTAAATATTTTTTATTGGTGGTAGTGGAATGAAGTGGGTATATATAGGATTCACATGTATTTCACCCCTTATCCCCATCTCTCTCCCCTTCCCTACTAATTCTTATTCTCTTTACCATCAACATCACCAGCTTTCCATCACACCCTCTCTACCCCTCTCTAAGTTTCTCCCACTTTCTCTCTCCACCTCTCTACATATCCATCCATATCTCATTACTAGCCTCTTTATATCCTCCATCTATCTCAACCCTCTCTCTCTCCCCCTATCTAGGTCTCTCATGTCTCTCTCCCCCTCTAGGTATCTTATATCTTTATATAACCCATCTCTCTCTCTCTCTCTCTCTCTCTCTCTCTCTCTCTCTCTCTTCATTAAATTCTCTATCATTTCCTTCTCTTTCTCCCTCACCTATCTACCTCTCTAGGTATCTCACTCCGTGTATACCTCTCCCTCTGCCCCTCCTTAGCCCTCTCTTTCTCTTTTCTCTCTCTCCCTCATCTTCTCTCTCATTCTCCTAATTCATCAGCTCTCCTCTTCTATCCCCCTTTATCTATCTCACCCCTCTCTTCTAATCTAGCTATCTAACCTCTCTCTTGCCCTCTAGGTATCTTTGTAAGGGGAAACACGTGTTAGAATAGATGAAATGGAGAGAGAGTATGAGAGAGTAGGGGAGGAAGATAGACATGGAGAGTAAGGAATGGGGAGATAGAGATGGAGGGATAGACATAGGAAGGGGAGAGAGAGATGACAGAGAATAAAGAGAGAGGTGATATATAAGAAAGAGAGAGGAAGATGGAGAGATAGAGAGAAGTATCAATACCACCGTGCTACCCTAAACAATGTTCCATCAATCTTGTATACCTATATGGGAGAGAGAGGGGAGACATACATACAAGGGCATAGATAGAGGTACCTAATGAGACATATATGGAGTGGTATGGAGGTGTAGAGAGGAGGGAGAAACCTAGAAATTCAAGAGAGGGAGAGAGAGGCTAGGAGGAAGAGGTGACGACCTAGACAATGGAGAGGGGAGAGAGAGAGAGTATGAGAGAGTAAGGGAGGAAGATATATATGAGGGTAAGGAAGGGGGAGATAGAGAGGGAGGGGGAGACCATGGTTCATGGAGAGAGAAGTGAGAGAGAAGAGAGAGAGAGAGAGAGAGGAAGATGGAGAGATAGAGGGAGGAATCAATACGACCACTACCCTCAACCCTATGTTACCTAAACTATGTACCATCAATCTTGTACCTTATACTGTAAATCTTATATCCTACAACCTATTATCTAAATACTATATCGAGGAGGGAGAGGTGATGACCTGGAGAGGGGAGGGAGAGAGAAGAGGAGAGAGGGAAGAATAAAGAGAAAGAGATATCTAAGAAGAGAGGGAGAGGTGGGTAGGGAGTGATTGAGAGACCTAGAGAGGGAAGAGGTAGATAGGTGAGGTAGAGAGAGAAGGAAATAAGACAGAAAAATAGGTATGGAGAGAGATGTTGGGAGGGATAGGTAGTGATCAAGAGAACAAAGAGAGAGTAGAGAGAAACAATAGGAGGAGAGAGATGGAGGGGGGGAAGGAAGGATATTTATGGAGATAAGGAGGGAAGGTGAGAGAGAGTATAGGAGAGACCTAGAGAGGGGAGAGAGAGAGAGAAGAAATATAGAGAATAAAGGGAGAGTAAACTTAGAAAATAAACTCTATCAAGATTTGTTATTTTCGACTTGCCTTCGTGTTATGCATGCATTCTTCTTTTTTATGTTGAATTCATCATAGCTCAGATATGGGATATATTATAGTTTTCGAACATGATAGGTTATTGACAGGATGTCATATGACATGAAGGCAACTGTAGACGTATAAATCTGACCCCTTTCCTAAATGAATATTTAATATTTATTTTAAGCCCATTCTTCCTATTAATGGAATTCTATTTAATTAATTTCTTCACATTCATCTATTTAATTAAATAAATTACTCAATTTATTTAATTAAATTCACCTAAACCTTTTCTAGCCTTTAATTAAATAAATCAAAATATTTAATTAAATTCCCTTTCTCCCTTTTTAATTAAATTTACATTTAATTAAATTGATCCTTGCAAATAAATAAATCTAATTTATTTATTTAAATCCCCCCACTTGTATTTATGCAAGTTGCATCTATTTTGTTGAGAGAGAAAGGTGATGAAGACAAGTAACAAAGAGATTAATTCTTTTTAATTATGAGCTGAACTAATTGCAACATTTCTGAAAATTGATATTGTGAATTAACTACCAGGATGTTTCTTTAATTCATTGCACCTATAAAATTTTGATGTAATGACAAATCTATAATTTGAAGGATGAATATCCAAAAATGGATGACCACATACTCTTACACATTTTGTCAAACATTGTGCATACTTCCTAAGGTCAAAAGGTTTTCTTTTGCAAATTTGGTAAGTACAGGTTGTGAATGTTGCATTACATAATAATAATGCCAAATTTACAAAAAAAAATGGAACATGTTAAGCACTCTGACTTGACGCAATATGTGTTTTAGTTGGTCTTATGACAAAGAGACTCCTCTAAAGCACAAGAAAGAGGATGATTAAAAAGGAGAAGCCAAAGTCCACATTAATGACACTGAAGACCATGACGCCGAAGTTGAAGATTCAACATTGAGTTCTCATATATTGAGCCACCATTAGGATGGGGGACCCTTGATCACTACAGTGAAATCGTAAATGCATAAGCAGTCTTTGACCTAATGTAATATGTTTTTTTGTTGCTCTAATCAATTTCAGATGCATTTAGATATACTACACGAGACTTTACTCTATCTATATTTTAAAGTCAATGTTTTAGTAAGATACAGTCATGTAAGCATGCTATGTAACAACAAGAACAATGTTTTCTAAAATATAGATAGAGAAGAGAGATACCAAGCTGATTGCTTCAAAACAGCAGGTACAAATAACAGGAATGCTTCAAAACCAAATAGAGAAGAGAGATACCAAGCTAATTGCAAAGAGAGATATTTTGAATACAATTGACAAAGGGAAATAAAGAATTAAAGAAAAAGGGCATATCATTGGCTAATTCCATGAAATAGTGGGAAGAAGGAAACAAATAACATGATTCAATGTTAACACAGTGGAAGTCCGAGGTCATGGTTTGTGAGATGGATTTAGCAAAAATTCAGTTTATGGTGTTTCCACAAACAGTTGCACAGAAGTAAATATGGAATTGTGTCTAACATTCAATTGCTAGTTTGAGTGGATTTGCCTTGTATATTAGCAGATTCACTTTATTTCAGCAAGATCAATTATCTTAAAAAACTCATACACTCCACATCATTGTCAAATAAATAAAACAATAGGATGATTTTAATCCAACAAAACTAAGCTACCTTTTGGTAGATTTTGTCCCTAGATATTTTGTCAAACTAGTAAACAAACTAGTTGAATTGACTTGTATAATAGCAATTTCGTGCCATAAATTTTTTTTAAAATGACCTATATTCTATTGGGTTAGTGCCATAAACTTTTAGTGGAATTGACGTGTATTCTAGTGCATCTATGTCATAAACTTTTACTAAAATCAACCTATGTTTTGACAGATTTGTGTTGTCTTCTAGTAGAATTATGTAGGATATCTTTTAGTGGAACTTCACTATCATTTAATGGGGTCGCTCTATCTTTTGGCAGACTTATTCCCCATAGAAATATAGAGAGAGAATCCTCTTAACTCTAAGTTGCTAAACAAATTATGAGCCTTCCCACATGAACAAATATTTTTCTGATCACTATACACAACATTATATATAATTTTATGCAGGTATCCATCTAAACTTCATTTTAAATCCACCCTCTTAGGTCATGAATCACACCAAACTCATCAAAAACTTTAGTAAACCAGGAAATATGCCTTGTAAATGTTGGCAAAACTTGCAAGTGGAATGCATAAGCCTGCACAGTAGACCATTGTACCTGGTGCATGTGTGCCAGATTTACTAGCATCTCTGCCAGTGAAAAAAATGTAATCTCTAGTTGACACTAAGAGGTTTGAAATTTATATTTTATTGTTTGAATTAATTGATGATTATTGTTAGCATAAAATTAAATATTGGAAAGAAGTTTCAAGCCATGGATGTGAAGTGTAATGAGAGCAGGGTTCTTAGATTTTTGTGAGCTCCTTAGAAAAATAATCTTAAAGAGTATCGTCTAATGGTAACTTTTTAGTTTCTGTTAGTAATAGATAATCTCTTCCTTGATTATTTGTACAAGGAGGCTTCTATCTTCAATTTGTGTTGCTGACTTTTTTTGCAGGAAACAGGTGGGAGGTAAACTTGGGAGCTCCTTAGAGAGTGATCTTGGTGTTCAAACTGTTGGAGACTTGTTGCAGTTTTCTGAACAAAAGCTGCAGGAGCGTTATGGAATGAATACTGGGTATTTAATTATCACAATATTTAATGTTCATTGGTGGTTAATATTTTGGCATATATTTTTTTTTAATAAAAAAAATAATAATTAGGACTTGAACTCAGGCCGATTGCAGAAGCGAGTATTCTGTTCTGGAAATATGCATTAGTAACACCAGAAACCATCATATGCCCTGTATATTGGCAGATTTGCTTTATTTCAGCAAGATCAGTTATCTTAAAAAATTCATACACTCCACATCATTGTCAAATAAATAAAACAATAGGATTGATTTTAATCCAACAAAACTAAGCTACCTTTTGGTAGATTTTGTCCCTAGATATTTTGTCAAACTAGTAAACGAACTAGTTGAATTGACTTGTATAATAGCAATTTCGTGCCATAAAATTTTTTAAAATTGACCTATATTCTATTGGGTTAGTGCCATAAACTTTTAGTGGAATTGACGTGTATTCTAGTGGATCTATGTCATAAACTTTTAGTAAAATCAACCTATGTTTTGACAGATTTGTGTTGTCTTCTAGTAGAATTATCTAGGATATCTTTTAGTGGAACTTCACTATCATTTAATGGGATCACTCTATCTTTTGGCAAACTTATTCCCCATAGAAATATAGAGAGAGAATCCTCTTAACTCGAAGTTGCTAAACAAATTATGAGCCTTCCCACATGAACAAATATTTATTTTTCTGATCACTATACATAACATTATATATAATTTTATGCAGGTATCCATCTAAACTTCATTTTAACTCCACCCTCTTAGGTCATGAATCACACCAAACTCATCAAAAACTTTAGTATACAAGGCATATTTACTTCTGTGCAACTCATTATTTAGCAGATTTTATTTTTTGTTTCATTTTCACATTTTTATGTATAACTCTTTGTCTGGTATCGGACTTAATTGAAACCCTGATTTGTGGAACATGTCTGAGATGTTGATACTTATAATTAAATTGACAACGTGGGGCATTTTTAGGGTATTACTGTTATGAGATATTTGCAAATATTGAGCTATTTACAGACAGAAGAATGTACATAGGATAATAAATGGGCATTTTGGCGAGCTAATTCTTAGCAATTTGGAGATATTAGAAGCTGAAAGGACCTCACGAGTCTTCCCAACCGACCCTACCCGCAACAAATCAAAATGTGAAAACCCAAGATGCCTCCACTTCAGCAGCTCGAGAATCAACCATGTCAACCATTGAGACGCAAGAAGGTAAAGTGATCTCATTTTATCTCCTCCCGATTCTGCAAGGAGGTCACTGCCAACAAGGGCACTGCCAACAGTGTCTCCACGTTAGCAGCAGCAGCCAAAGCATTCCATCGGGTACAAATTGTTTGTTTTATCTCTTCCAAATCCCCAAACACTCTCTATAACCCATTCCTAGTTATTATGGGTTCATTTAAAAGAATCCAGGGACTCCTTTGAGAAAGAACAGGACAATAGTTTTAACTTTCCATTCAGAAATAACTTCAATCAAATCATCAGGAAGTTCAAAAGGGACCACTTTACCTTCAGTGTACTGTGTGGCTAGTGTTTCAGAAGACCTAGAGATTTGTACATTCACAGTTGCATTATCCTGGCCATGTGAAGCTGAACTATTGCATTGTGAGCTAAGGATTTCCAGGCGCAGATGAATCTGCAAGGAGGGCCCTGCGCCCAACAGTGTCTCCACGTTAGCAGCAACAGCCAAAGCATTCAATAGGGTACAAATTCTTTGTTTTCGCATGCAAATGTGGAACACCTTGAAAAATGGAATCAACCCAACTTGGGCTATGGCATCGATCTCTAAACCCTCGAAAAAATGTATTCGACCCAGATTGGGATATGCCTTCAGGATCAATTGCTGCTTGTTCTATTGCATCCCCACCTCTGCTCCCGGTGCTCCTGCTTCCCTCGTAGCTCCTGCCTCTGCTAGCCGGATGGGAAAATATGGGTGGATTTTGCAGGTTAAATAGAACCCCTCCATTCCTTCCCGCCATTGATAATGAACGCCGTGAAACAAGGAACCTCAGAGAGATGCAGTCTCAAATCGTGGAATACAATGATAGCAAGAGTTGCAGAAAAGCTATGCTCCTACCGTCGGTCGAGAAGAGACATGCGTTGATGAGTTTAGTTAGAATCAGTTAAGAGGGGAAGAGAAGAAATATATTGCGTTGATGAGTTAGATCGAAGTAAATTGGGGAAAATAATTTTATTTTAGAAAAAGTTTTTTTCTATTGTCTTAATTTAAGACAATTAAACAATAAAAAATACATGTTACATTTAAAATATGTATTATATATTGTCTTAAATAAACGTCTCAAATGCCCCTTCTATGTAGTAGTGTGCCTTGGATTGCTTTTAGCTGTCGCGTTTTCCACTTTCCTTTGAACGTAGCGTGACTGATTTTGAGTTTGATTTGATCGCTGCATAGACTCGTTCGTACACTGAGCACACTTTACCTATGGCCAAATGCCAGCAAATCGAATTGATGTGCATGAAAGAAAGAGCCACCACGTCCAATCAAAAAGTACACATGGCATGGGGGGCATGGAGAAGGCATGTCATGGGGCGGGCCATTTTGTCCGCTGCGTAGCCAGTGCCTCCTCCATGCCCCTCATTCCATCACGCCAATCACCATGCCCTATGCAGCTAAAACCGTTCAATCAAACCGTACACGTCCTGCCGCCACCACGATCAACTTGTCAGCCTGAATGAATGACCTGCTATTAATTCTCAACGCGCGGTTTACCTGCCCTTTCTTTAATGCTCAACGGGCCTAAATTTTGCGATAAAAACAAAGGAATTTGTTTCATTAATTTCTGGAGCTGGAGAACGTTCTTCACTGGGATCTTCTTTTCTCTCTCCTTTATTTGGCCCCACAGAACAAAAATCATCTGCATTATCAGAGGTAGATGGTCTCCTGATTACTTATGTTGTGTGTCTAGCAGACAAGAAAATAAATAATGTAGTTTTGTGACTACTGAAGCAGTCATAGATTTTTAGGGTGCCAAGTAATCATATGAGATCACATGTTATAAATTTAGAAAAACTATATATATTTGAATTAGCATTCAAAAACAAATTTATTTTTTAAAATTAGCATATCTTTTTTTTTAAATCTTAATTAGTAATAAACACTACTGTTTGAGAAAACTGTATTTTGCTGTCAAATTATGGTGTGAAAAACTAAGCTATTTTCGATTGCCAAGGCTAGCTCCAATGTTTAAATCTGAATGACTCGGTGTTTTTTTTTTTTCGCTAATTCGTCAAATATGAAATAAGCTGTTGAAGCTTTATTAGGTATACCTAGGGATTGAGAAAATGTTCATCCAAAATTTAGAAAAAAATGTATATTATTTTAAATTAATATTTATAATTTTTATTAAAAAATGAAGAATTTTGAAATCTGATTGGAAATATTTCCTTTTAAAAATCTAAATTTCTAATTAGATCTTAAAAATATTTCTAGTAAAATTGATATCAAAAGATTTTATGAAACATTTAATTTTTTTTTATTTAAATAAAAATATATTATAGATATTTTTTCCTATTTTTTTTCAAATTAATGGGGTCACCACCATCCCACCCAAGACAAACAAGAAATGTTATAGTTAATATTCATATTTAATTATTATTGAATAAATTAAATTATTATTAAATTTATATGTATTCACAAGTTCTTGGTTTCATAGATTTTTAATTATTGTTAGATATATATCTTATATAATAGTTTTTGTACTTTTATTATTTGACTTTTGTTTAGACTTATTTTTTTAATGATTAATTATTGTTTAAGCTCATGTTAATGAATTTTAAACTACAAATCAATTATATTTTAAAATATTTGTAGGTAACTAAAAGCTATTTCCAAGTCAGACGTGGTGAAGCAAGGCCATCCCTACATATTGCACACCAAAAATCAGGTAAGTTTGTCCATAGTAGCTTTCTTCTTCAATCTTTAAAACACATTAACTTTCATGTAATAACCCCATTTCTATGAATTTTTTTAAAAATAGGTTAAATTTTTTATAAGGAGTTCAATGGTTTGGTTAATTTTTTAGTTTGATGTCTTATAAATTGTATGTTTTTAATTTGTCATTTAATCCAACTTACTCTTGTCTCCAAAGTGTCATATCATAACTTGATCACATCATTGTAGACATTTGTAGCATAGGTTTGATCACCATCCATATTGTTGCCATCCTTTTGTCCTATCAAAAGGGCATCATGTACTCGTTGGCATCCATATCATCTTAAGATATAGACATCATAACATGTTATGTCTCCATCCTTATATATATATATCAACACATTTAATCAAAACCATTTACATGTAGACATGATAAAAAATATATCCTTCATCTTTGATAGTCAAATTTTATCCAAAAAAAAAGTAAAAAAACTGAAAAAAATAAAAAATGAAAAACCTAAAATAAAATAAGAAAAGTAGAGTCCATAGGCACATGCCACTCATTACTAAACCACACAAAAGGAAAAAAATGAAACAAAATATCTTACATCCGCTTGTAACAGAATATCAAACAAACCTTTGAACCTTTGAACCACAATATATGAAATTCTATATTATCAAGGATTTAATGATATTTCTATAATTTCAATATTAGTAAATTATTTTTTATGGTTTTTATTTCTATGATTGATATTTCATATATTGTGGTTCAAAGGTTCAAAGGTTTGTTTGATATTTTGTTACGAGTGGATGTAAGATATTCAACATTAATAATGATTTTTAATTTGTCATTTAATACAACTTACTCTTGTTTTCAAAGTGTCATATCATAACTTGTTCACATCATTGTAGACATCCATATCGTAGGTGTGATCACCATCCATATTGTTGCCATCTGTTTGTCCTATCAAAAGGGCATCATGTATTCATTGGCATCTATATCTTAGGATATAGACATCATAACATCTTATGTCCACATCCTTATACACTTCAATTATTATTCTTTGTACGAATTAGGCTGAAACCTCCATAAACATTTATCTCCTAGGTTAAATATGCATGTTATTGTAGCTTTAAATGATCAACAAAAAAATGATGAACATATGTTACCCTTTTTCGTTGATCTTAACCAGACAACAACATTGGATGGAATACAAATTGGATATGGTAAGTATATTTAAAAATAAGTGTCAGTCATTTTTAAGTCTTTAATTTGTAGATTAATTATATCTAAGTTGACATGTCAAATGTGCATGTTATTGTAGCTTTGAATGATAAAAAATAAAAATGAAAGAACATACATTACCATTTTTTGTTGATCTTAATCAAACAATAATGAATTTAATGCAAATTAGAGATGGTAAGAAAATTTTAAAATGAACTTCAATCAATTTTGAGTCTTCAATTTGTATATTAATTTTATCTAAGTTGATGCATTAAATGTGCATGTTATTGCAACCTTATATGATCAACAAAACAATCAACAACATACTTTGCACTCGGTTTTTTATCTCAACCAAGAAACAACATTAATGGATGTAATGAAAATTAGAGATGGTAAAAACATTATGAATTGAACTTCAATTAATAATGAGTCTTTTACTTGTAAATTAATTTTATAACTAGCTCATTATATGTGCAGGTATTGATGATACTATAATGGAGGATTGTGGTCAATATTTTCCTGGATAACCATTATAGTGTGGGTAAGTGCACAAAGATTAAAAAGGGGGGTATAAGTGGACACTTTTTTTCTGAAATCAGGTGAACCTGAACTTGGAGGCGAAATTTAAAAGTCATCCACTCAAGATATGAAGATAATCAAAGAACAAATATCATAGTACTCTGAATCTAGTTTCCAAACTACTAAACTTTTTCAAAATTGGATAAGATTAAGGGGGTCAAATCCTTCGTGCATGGAAAACTGACCTCGATTTTTTCTGAAAAACATAACAGTGTCTTACGTGCGCATCAAAAAAGTCATAGTTAGATTTAGTATTTTGACAAATCCTTTGGCAGAAAGATAGTTAAGAGTGAGCATTAGAAGATGTGTATTTTTTTGCAATTTTTTGTTGAGTATTTTTTTTTATGATTTTTCCAATCGAGCACATCCTGAAAATTAGGTACATGTTCGTGCGTGAAGCATAAGTTGCACTAAACAAATCGAAAATACAATTATTTTTTTAATTGTAAAGAATCAAGTGCACTACAATAATATATAAAGTTTTTTTAAATTTGGATAAGTAAATCAAAAGTTATTCAAAAAATGGTGCACCTATGTCTGTGAGAACTATGGAGACACTAGTAAAATAAATTCAATAATAATATGTTATTGTTGTTCAAATTGAAAAAAAATTATATGGTTAGAAAGATCAGAAGATGGGTGAAAATATGGTGGCAATTTTAGAAATACCCACTATATGAAGTGTAAACCTGATGATGACAAAGTTGATAAAATAAAACATGTCAAAAATGAGAGAAATGGAGGGAAATCAAACTTCCAATCCATAGCTTTGTCATCCAGGCCTATTTCCAAGCCTAAACAGTCAAAAGCGCGTATGGGGTACTTATGGTTTAAAAAGCGTGTATGAGGTACTTATAGTGTAAGCAGTGCGTATGCGCTACCTTTACTATAAACAACGTGTACGTGCTATTGTATAATATGATATTCTATATATAGTATGTGTATAATATGACATTGTATATATATATATATATATATATATATATATATATAAAACATATATATATATTAAACATATATATACACATGTAAGTGTATTCTCTCTCTCTCTCTCTCTCTCTCTCTCTCTCTCTCTCTCTCTCTCTCTCCATACCCCATCCCTCTTTCTCTTCTTCTCTCCCTCCCTTCCTCCATACCCCACTGTAACTGTGTCTGCACTTCTATAGAAGTAAGTGAATTTATTTCTTGTCTGCAACTTCCTCTTTGATTTTTATCATGTATCCTCTCCTAAAAAAATTGACTGATGGATTTTTGTGTGTATATTGAATAGGAGGAATAGGGTTTGAAATTGAACCATGGGTGTATTACCGTGACAAACAAGGAAACCTGTAGCAATATTCTTCTTGAATGTGTTTTTAATGAGCAGAGCAGATGTGGAAAATAGTGTCAACAAAGCAACATGATGAGTCAGAGTACCTACAATATGTTTTTCAGAAGAAAACAACAGGTAGGAAGAGAAAGAGGGAGAGTAACACAGATGATGTCCTATAGAATGATAGTGGTGGGTATGCGAGAGTTCCCATGTTGTTACACAGTGCCTGTCACCTAAAGAAATTAAAGTTTGTTGTATGCATGGCAGTGGTAGTATATGATGATCATCACTTGTCAAATAGCTTGGAATAGTACATACCCATGAAAGAAATCAAGTGTGTAATTCCTATAGTCACAATTGAGATCAGTCTTATAACCTTGCAAATTTAATAGCATCATATATTTTAGAACTTAGGCAGTACTCTTAGGGTTAGGTCAAGCTCTTACACTTGCTTTTTAGTGAAGCCTCGTTGTTTGTTCACTTGGAGTCTCGTTGTATGATGTTCTATTCATAACTTTAAATTTAATATATCATTTTATTAGCCCACCATATGACCCCTTAGGTGTCATTAGAGGTTGTATTGTTTCCTAAGAGGTCATATGGTATCCAGTGACCCCTTAAGACCCCTCCTCTTTCCCTCCCCCATACTCTTCCCCCATACTCTCCCCCCCCCTCTCTCTCTCTCTCTCTCTCTCTCTCTCTCTCTCTCTCTCTCTCTCTCTCTCTCTCTCTCTACTTCTCACCCTCTCTCTCCCTTCTTCTCTCCCTCTCTCCCTCTCTCTCCCTTCCCCCCTCTTCTCTCCTTCTCTCCCTCTCTCTCCCTATCCCTCCTTCCCTCCTTCCCTCCTTCCCTCTCTCCCTCTCTCTCTCTCCCTCCCTCTACCTATCTCCCTCTCTCTCCCTTCCCCCCCTCTTCTCTCCCTCTCTCCCTCTCTCTCCCTCTCCCTCCTTCCCTCCTTCCCTCTCCCTTCCTCCATACCCCTTCTCCTCTCTCTCTCTCTCTCTCACACACACACACACACACACACATACACACACACACAATAGCGTGTACGAGATACTGAAACTATTAGTTCCCTGCCCTGCCATAACTTTTTTAAGGCTTAGTAGTGCGTATGCGATACTTATTTCTCATAAGTGCGTATGGGGTACTATTCCCATTATTCATTACCCTGCGATAACATTTTTTAGGCTTAGTAGTGCGTACGCGCTACTTATCAGCCCAGAATGGGAAAAAAGAATATTGTTGGTCTTGTCAACATTTTATGGTCTAACAGCGCATACGCGGTTTATAGACATAGTTTTAGTTGCCCAAGAGCCTCAACGGCCTCAAAAGAAGTTTTTGAGGTTGTTGAAGGCCCCATTGGAACTGTGTCTACACTTCTATCACTGTTGTATAAATAAAAGTAAGTGAATTTTTTGTTTTTGCATGATTTCAAGTGATTGAATTGTTGTTTTTATTAGTTTTTTGTTTTTGCATGGTTTCAAATGATTGAATTGTGATTGTTTAATAGTTTGATTCCAAAAAATAGTGATAAGATGCATATTTATGGTTATTTATTTATTTTTGAACTTTTCTTTACATATACATGTAATATGATTCTGTTTAGGTCAACCGATATCAACCATGGGAAAGAACAAGCGAGGAATGATGGAACAACGAGAGGCTCAAAAGGAAAGACAAAGACAACATATGAAGAAATTGCGTGACATAAGAACAATGGGAGAAGAAGGTATGTCATCCTCAACATCTCAATTCGATTTACCAAACGAATATAATGCACCTAATGCAATTGAAGAAGAAACATTTGATAATTTACCATTTGAACCTAATGCAATTGAAGAAGATACTGCATTGAATAATCAATTAAATGATGAACATATTACACCTTCTCTACTTGATGATTTGAATGTACATAATGCACCGATGTTAACACCTCCTAGAATCATTCGTAGGAAACCAAAGTATCTAATTGACATTGATGAGAATATATTGAAGTCAATGCCCAATAAAATGAATGAATGAACTTGTAGGAGAATGGTTAAAATAATATGGTAAAACTATTTTGAAAACTTAAATCAAACCGCAAGATGTCAATTAATTGTTCAAATGATTAAAAAATTGAATTTTAGAGAGACAATGAAAATTCTAGGCCTAAGATCATCTGAAAGTAACAGTGAAAGAACTATTGTCAGAAATCTATTTGATGCATATCAATCTATTGGTTCAAAATCACATAGTAAAGATTCTAATGCTACTCGACGTGTCATTACATCAACCATAATGAGCAAGAAAATAAAAAAATATCGTTTGATAAGCAAAACAAGTAAGTCATTAAACATTAGTAGAATAGCATTAAGTAAAGCATTAAAGAGGCGAGAACAAATAGAGGAACCTAACAATAATTCTCTTTGGGCATTCTCGGGTAGACTACCACGCAAAGACAAGGTTGTTGTTGATGCACTAAAAACATTAATTGAAAATTTTTGGCATGACAACACAAGAGTATCGCCCAACCAAAGAGATGTTGTTAGAAGGTGAATTGGGTCTAAAAATCGTGAGCCACATGCGAAACACTATTTGGATATGACTCAAACTAGATTTTATGAAAGATTCCTTCAAAAGTTTCCTCAAATAAAAATTTCTCAAAGATTTTTTGAAATGGCAAAACCTTTTTATATTAAGATTAATCATGTACGCACCACGTGTTGTTGTAGGATGCATATTGAATTTTCCATGCATTGTGATATTTTTCGTCATATTTGTTCTACTTTGCACACTAACAATGTTTTGCAGGAATGTAATATACAAGCACCTCCTAAGTCGGCAAGAGAATTTATTTCAAGTGTGCTATGTAATAGACACGATGGTTGCATTTATTATAAGATTCCTTGTTTGGAAGGTTCTTGTGCTATATGTGGTGGTTTGCAACGTTTACCAAGATGCATACATTTGGAGAGCACACATGAAATTGGTACGAAACTATTTTCTTTTGGAAAATACAAGATAGTCACATATGGAGTTAAAGATGGAAAAGATTTGAAGAGATGCGAGCTAGTGAAAAATGATATATGTGTAGCTCAATTTATGAAAATGTTTCAAGAGAAACTAGTTTATGAGTACATAATGCATACACATAGAGCTCGATGGTTAGATGAGTAATTGAAGTTATGTAAGGACACATTTCCTCTTGGCACCATTGTCTCTATCATTGATTTCACTGAAAATTATACACTACAACCTCAAAATGAAGTGCAATCCATGTATTATCACTCTACACAAGTTTCTATTTTTGTACACATAGCATTCATGCATGCAGATGATAGCACATAGGAGGATAGAAAGGTTGTAAGAGAGTATCACTTCTACATAAGTGATGATCGTACTCATTCATCAGAGTTTGTAGAAGGATGCTTTAAAGTTTTCTATGATAGTTTAAGGGAAAGGAACATATGATACAACCGACACTTAATATGGTCAAATAATTGCACAACAAAATTCAAGAATGCAAGGATGTTTTATTGGTTGACAAGGATGCATGTGACAAGCGATGTACAACATTTTTGGAATTTCACTGAGGCTGGACATGGTAAGGGAGAGCACGATGGTGTAGGAGCATGTGTGAAAAGAGCCCTAGCTAGGGAAGAATTGAAGTACGAAGGTGGTGCTAAGTTGGTAGATGCAGAAACAATTGTGCAATGGTGTAAGTCTACGATGGGTCTAGGTAATCCAAGTACGTCATTGGTTCGTAGATAATTTTGGTTGATCACTGAATCTAACATTGAAAACTATCTATATTGTTGTACAGTTGCAGGATCGAGTGACATGCACTCGTTTATGAGTTCAAATTCAAGTTCACTGATAATTTATATGAGATAGATGGTATGTTTTTGCTCTTCATGCATGTATTGTTTGTGGGAAGAATGTGAATCAGAAGAGTGGGTTGACAAATGGTCTTGTAGACCGTTGGTTCCCATTGATATATATCAAATTCCCAAAGCACTACAATTGAGCCAGATGGAGACATCAGTGGATTTTGACCATGTATCCGACCTAATGGATTCAGGTGATTTTTTGAGTTAATTTTTTTACAAGTATTTTTTTTGGTTCATTTTGTTGTACATCATACTTTATTTTTGGTATTAATTAACACTTTATAAAATGCAAGTCATATGTATGCAGTTGTTGCAGAAGAGAACAATGAAGAAGGAACATATTACTATTTGTGTCGTTGTGTTGAGACTAAAAGAAAATTGACAACCACAATCATTGACGGAGAGGGTATTGAGTACCCAATAGGGTCTGTTGTCGTGACAGAAACATGGCTTCGGAGATACCCTATCAAGAATTATGATGTTTGATTGTTTGAGGACTTTGAAACACACAGACATATTCTTCATTTCTCTAACCTTGTTGTTGCAACAAATATTCATTTGATGAAGTATCGTGGTAGACCTCATAACAAGATTTTATGGAAAGTTCGTGAATCTGACCACGAGGCAATACTTGACACAATACGGGTTAGAGTCGATCCTGAAGGCTCACTTGATTGATTCTACGGTTCAGAGTAGAATGATTTTGAGAATTTTGTATAAATCATCAACAAATTGTTCTATATTCGTTTTTTGTATATATAAATGCCCATGAGCTGATTTTTACATGTTTAGGGGCATAATTTTGTATATTTAAGTGGCAATGAGTTGATTTGTACATATGTACATGCCAAATTTTGTATATTAAAATGGCAGTGAGCTGAATCGCACATATTGAAATGCCAAATTTTGTATAAAAGCCCATGAGATGATTTGTATATTAAAATGGCGATGAGCAAAATCCCACATATTATAATGCCAAATTTTGTATAAAAGCCCATGAGATGATTTGTAAGACAATTTTTTGTATAATCAAATAGCCAAGAGCTGATTTGACCATATTTAGAGGCAAATTTTTTAATAATATGTGACAATGTTTTGTGACTATTTTGTGTGTCAATATTTTGTGACTATGTTTTTAGTATATGTGATGTGTCCCTGGTCAATCATGAGCATTCTTGATTCTTGTATAATTATGGATAATTATTTGAGTCATTATTAGGTCATAGGGGTCATAGATTGAGACTAGATACAATTTGAGCAAAAATTGTCATTGTTGTCAAAAAAATTGTCAAAAAAGTTGTCAAGCAACTTCTACATTGCGTCGATAGGGTATGACTCTCAAAGTTTTGGTGCTTTGGGATGCACGATAGGGGAATGCCTAGTGTAAACCTGCCCACCTGGATGTGCTCGCGATTTCAGTTTGTGCATACGACGAACTGAATCAATTCTAGCCAATCTTGCAACTTTTCCTTGCAAGCAACTGACAGTTTTTGGAGCAAGCGAAAAAATGCTACTAATTGAAAATGGCTCCGAGTCGTCGAAAACCGAGATAGGCCATTATAGAGGAGCCTCACGCAACCCCATGGGATCAAAAAAATCGATTGTATGTGTTTTGGATTGGAAGAAACAGTTCATCAAATTTTGACAATTTTTTGGACTCAGGGCACTTGAGAGATCGTACCGGTACGGTATGACTCTCAACGTTCTGGTGCTTTGGGATGCATGACAGGGGCATGCCTAGCGTAAACTTGCCCACCCAGATGCGCTCGCGACGTCGGTTTATGCATACGACAAACCAAATCAATTCTAGCCAATCTTGCAACTTTTCCTTGCAAGCAACTGACGGTTTTTGGAGCAGGCGAAAAAATGCTACTAATTGAAAATGGCTCCGATTCGTCAAAAAATGAAATAGGCAATTGTAGAGGAGTCTCATGTGACCCCACGGGATCAAACAGATTGATTGTATGTGTCCTGGATTGGAAGAAACAACCCATCAAATTTTGACAATTTTTTGGACTCAGGGCACTTGAGAGATCGTACCGGTACGATATGACTCTTGATGTTCTGGTGCTTTGGGATGCACAATAGGGGCATGCCTAGCATAAACCTACCCACCCGGATGTGCTCGCCATGTCGGTTTGTGCATACGATGAACCAAATCAATTCTAGCCAATCTTTCAACTTTTCCTTGCAACCAACTGATGATTTTTGGAGCAGGCAAAAAAATGCTACTAATTGAAAATGGCTCCGAGTCATCGAAAACTGAGATAGGCCATTGTAGAGGAGCCTCACGTGACCCCACGGGATCAAACAGATCGACTGTATGTATCCTAGATTGGAAGAAACAGTCAGTCAAATTTTGACAATTTTTTGGACTCAGGGCACTTCAGAGATCGCAGCGGTACGGTATGACTCTCGACGTTCTGGTGATTTGGGATGCATGACAGGGGCACGCCTAGTGTAAACCTGCCCACCCGGACGCACTCGCAATGTCAGTTTGTGCATACGATGAACCGAATCAATTCTAGCCAATCTTGCAACTTTTTCTTGCAAGCAATTGACGGTTTTTGGAGCAGGCAAAAAAATGCTACTAATTGAAAATGGCTCCAAGTCGTCAAAAATTGAGATAGGCCATTGTAGAGGAGCCTTACGCGACCCCACAGGATCAAACAGATTGACCGTATGTGTCGTGGATTGGAAGAAACAGTCCATCAAATTTTGACAATTTTTTGGACTCAGGGCACTTGAGAGATCACACTAGTACAGTACGACTCTCGACATTCTAGTTCTTTGGGATGCACGACAAGGGCATGCCTAGCGTAAACCTGCCCACCTGGATGTGCTCACGATGTCTTTTTGTGCATACAACGAACCGAATCAATTCTAGCCAATCTTGCAACTTTTCCTTGCAAGCAACTGACAGTTTTTGGAGCAGGCGAAAAAATGCTACTAATTGAAAATGGCTCTGAGTCATCAAAAACCAAGATAATCCATTGTAGAGGAGCCTCATGTGACCCCACGGGATCAAACAGATTGACAGTATGTGTCCTGGATTGGAAGAAACAGTCCGTCAAATTTTGACAAATTTTTGGACTCAGGGCACTTGAGAGATCGCATCGGTACGATATGACTCTCAACGTTCTGGTGCTTTGGGATGCATGACAAGGGCATGCCTAGTGTAAACATGCCCACCTGAATGCACTTGCGACGTTGGTTGGTGCATACGACGAACGGAATCAATTCTAGCCAATCTTGCAACTTTTCCTTGCAAGCAACTGATGGTTTTTGGAGCAGGCAAAAAAATGCTACTAATTGAAAATGGCTCTGAGTCGTCAAAAACTAAGATAGGACATTGTAGAGAAGCCTCACGCGACCCCACATGATCAAACAGATTGACCGTATATGTCCTGGATTGGAAGAAACAGTCCGTCAAATTTTGACAATTTTTTGGACTCAGGGCACTTGAGAGATCGCACTGGTACAGTATGATTCTTGACGTTCTGGCGCTTTGGGATGCATGACAGGGGCATGCCTAGCATAAACCTACCAACCTGAATGCGCTTGCGACATCGGTTTGTGCACACGATGAACAAAATTTGACCATTGCGAGCGTGAGGGTGCTCTCGCACCAAACACATTGTTGTTTATATTCATATTGTCGATTTTTGTTGTTTATATTCATATTGTTAATTACATATGTAAATATTCATTTAAATTTATAAAAGGGCAGCCACCAAATACAACGAATACACAATAATGAACTGAATACAAGGAGTTTTGTAGGGTTAATTCAACATTTTAGAAATTTTATCAAATCATATTCCACGATTGCAATGTTTTATATCATATATTTTTGTTGTTTATATTCATATTGTTGATTACATAAGCAAATATTCATTTAAATTTATAAAAGGACAACCACAAAATACAACGAATACAAAATAATGAACTCATTACACATTTATTGGATCTAATATCAATATTTATATATATAAAAAAAGGCATGTCTGCCAAGTCAATACAAGTATTACAAAAATGTGGCATATGCCATGTCCAAATCGATATACAATAAAAATGTAGAATATATCTACATGTATTGGTCATTCTATGACCAAAACTAACACTATATGATCCTAAACTTGTGGTGGATCATCAAATTCAAGCCTCTTCGGTGCAGTACGCGGCTCTGTAGATGGCTGCAAAACCACAATTCAAAAGCCAAGTTAGAATTATTTTGTAGAAAATAGTTCACAATTAACAACATAACTATGCATTTAACTTTAATTCCTTTGCAATTGAAATGTAGATTACCTCATTGGCTGATCCAGGAGCTAATGTCTTCGCTCTCCTCTCCTTGTCACTCTTAGGAGTTTTCTTGAAGACATACTTAAATGGATCCACATTATGGCCGTACCACGAAGGAGTCTATTGTAGATTAAATGTACAATTAATACAATGTACTAACATAAATATATCAAAAACACTTAAAAGCTATAATATAGAGAACAATGACATACCTGTGCCTAAGATGCTTCTCCAATGGACTGAGGATGGCTCACCATCGATGTAGAAACTATTGCTATTACCTATACAAAAAATGTACAAAGATAAAATACAATTAATATAATGATAATTATTGAAGGTTAAAAACAATTAATTTTACATATCAAACAAAAGTGTACCAGATCCTGAGATGCTTCTCTAGTGCAAGGAGGAGGGTTTTCCATTGACGAAATAGGTATGGATATTTCTTGTATGAAAAAAATATAAGATTATAATATATCACAAGTTCACATGTACGAGTGCATATAATCATGAAATCAAGAAAATAAAGTAGAGATACATACCTCCACCCTCTCTTGATCCGCAGGTGAATCAGGTGCATTCAACATATCCACAAAGCTCAATGGCTGCTGTACATGTAAAATAGAAAAAAAAACACTAGTCAATCTACAAACCCCAACTAATACTTGATTTCAACATTTTCAAACAATTGTACAACTAAAAATGTGTTCAATTACCTTCTACACACGTTTTGGCGTCTTCGAGGAATTCTTTTTCTTAGGACGAGCCCTAGACACGGAGGGGGTACCCTAAAAACACAAAATTAACATGAGATATTAGTACAAATAATAAATTAAACATAATTTTAAAAATCTAAAATGAAATGACTTGCATATTCCATCAAAACAATACATAAAAAGAGTTGTACAAAATATGATACCGTATAGCCTTGTAGGCCAAAATCGATCGCTGAGAGCGTGATGTCATCAATCTGGGACATTTCGTCCCCTGTCAACACCTACAAACCAGAAATTGGACCAAGCATTAAAGATAGTTAGTATATCTTGTATTTTTTTGAATTCAAAGTGTACTATTCTATTTTAACACGTTACAAAATTTATACCTTAGGCATCAAAGTTGCAGCTATAGTAACTGGGGGAGGTGTATGGGATACCGTTGTTGCATCCTGAAATGCATATTATTTGTCTCAATTTAAATCGATGTATAAATGAAAATTCATTTATGTAATTAAAAATTTAAAGTGACTGATAAATAAAATGTTATGAATTCAAATCAACACACTTGTGTCTGTGGCTCATGGGCAAACACCATGTCCATCAACTCATCTGTTAGCGCGACATCCTCAACCATGTGAGCTTGACATCTACAACCGCAAATCATGCACAAATTATATGAGTATCCATCTGCACCGGCTGCATCATCTATCCCCGAGCATATCCCCGAGCAACTGACACACATATGCTTGATGGGCTCTTTGTCGCCCTCTAACAGCTCATCATCCAATACAATAGGGTGTGCTAATGACGTCCCATGCTAGATGATGGCACCAGTCAATGTTGTGGCTGCTTGAAGAGTCTGTAGCTCCATCGACTCTTTCAGCTCTAATGGGACAACCTGATGCACCTTGGGTTTGGGTGCTAGGGGGCGATGACTCTCTGCGGCTAATCGCCTATGGGCTCTAGGTCTATCTTGGGTAGAGCCACCACCTCTACCATGAAACTCTCTCATGTCAAAATAGTTTGGCCGCACATTGAGCACAAACTCACAATATGTTTTTCTCAAAAAATATAGTGGCACCTCATAATTATTACAAGGTGGATCATCAAAGACCATCCACCACCTCTACCAAAAAAGATTCTTCATCTGTGCATTGGTACACCAATGTATGGGAAACCTCTTTGCATTAAGAGGTAATGACTGACCAGTTTTGGGATCAACAAAAAGGGCACATATTTGTTGTTTAGAAATATTTTCATTTTTTACTCCATCGTATGATAGCCCATTGGCATAAAATTGACGACACCTATCCCTAAAGCTTCCCCATTTGGTAATTTCTGTGGAAACAACTATGGCACCACTAGATAATGTTTCTAAGCTAGTGGTGAGGGATTGATGATGGTCAAGTTCAGAAGTTTTCAATTTTACAATCAGTCTATTGATTTTAGACGTATTTTGTCCTAACTGATTAATTAATTCTTCCTATGTTTCGGGTGTGCGGTCAAAAGGAGAAATTGGGGGTTGTTCTTGTGTGTTTTCAGGAGGTGCATTTGGTTGTTCATTTTCTGGATTAGAAGAATCTAGTTTTTGAAACAAAAAATGAAAAAACCTAATCAAAATTAATGAAATTAAATGCAAAATGTAAAACAAATTGCATAAACCGGAAAGAAAGACAAAAATAAACAAAAACTAACCTTGATCCATAGCCTGGAGGACAAATCTAGACCCCGTTCATGGTTTAGGAGAGGTAATGGGGAAAAAACGAAGTTAAAAACGCGATTCACGGGTAAATGAGACCCAGTTTTTTTTTAAAAACTTTTTTTACCAGGAACCGCGTATGCGGTTTTATTTGGATTATTAGCGCGTACGCGCTCATTTTCCTATGAGCAGCATGTACACGCTCATTTTCCTAGACGTAGTGTGTACGCGCTCATTTTCCTAAAAGCAACGCGTACGTGGTACCTTTTCTAGGCTTGGGAAGAACAAACCTAAGTGCGTACGCAGGAATTTCAAATTTTAAAACCGCGTACGCGCTGTTTGTTTTTCTAAGTTTTTTTTGGGTGGTGTCCACTTTTTTGACCACCATCTTTGTGCACACGCCCAGTGTATGATACTTTATTGTAATGGATTATTTATTGAGTGTGTTACTCTATTTAGAAATTGTATCTTGGATGGAGTGGCTTGTTTTTTCAATATAGAGACATTATTTGTATACTATAATTTTGAGTTGGACTACTATTGTATATGTCAGAAATTGGCTAAATCCATTATGAATTATTTTCATTTTATGCCATTAGCATGCAATTTTCTTTGGGTCATGTTGTTTTTACATGATACTTTAATTATTTTTGACATTTAACATGTCATGTGTTGTGTAAATTTTTAATGATTTTGAGGTGTACACCAAAGAAATTGTCACTTGATTAAGAATGCAAAAATATAAACATTCACCAAAACTAATAGAGACATGAACTAACTTGTCTAGAACCCTTGATGGTAAACAAGTCAATAAAATACTATATAGGTGTCTAGTAGAATTTTGATTTATTTGACTAGTACGTGTCCATACATATCTTATCCAAATAGATTCTTGTCCCAATTTAAAACTCATTCAAACTAATAATTGATTAGCTATGAAGTGGGTTCTATTTAAATCTTCAAGGAACATATAACTTCATATTGAAATATTCAAATAATGAAGACTTCAAATATGCCAGTTTTTCATTTAAGGAACTCCATCTCCATTTTAGAAAAGAAAAGGCATCATTAAAATGAGATTATTGTTTATTTTATCCTATCAAATTAATAAGCATGATTGTTTGGTTCTATTCTTTATAAGTAGGGCAAGATGTAGAATTCACTTATTTTTCTATTTATCTTATATCATAGTCCAAAAATAAGTTGTCTAGAGCTTGATCTGGTACAACTAAGTTATCAATCGTAAACATAAGTACAACAATAAATGAGAGAAAAAATAGTGAACTTATTCATGTATCAAATATCAATTTAATTTTATGAATAACATTACTTATATTTTATAAAAAAAAAAACCTATTTAATTTTGTATAAATCATTAATTTAATTTAAAATTATAGTACATTAAAAATATAGTTGTTGAATAATATTGTCTAAAATCAATTGATAGAGAAAATATGTTAGAAAAATTAAAATATAAACATGAAAAAAATAATGATATATAATCATTAAAATAGTAAAAGCTTTCATGTTGCCTAATAAAATTTAGAATTTTAAAATTGTCTACAAAGATAACATAAAGTGAAAAAAATTAAAACCTGTTTAAATAAATTCACTAAAATGAAAAAATATATTTACATACAACAACAATCATTATTAATTTATTTCGATTAAAAAAGAAACATGTTGAATTAATATATTTATTTTGATAATATTTTTTTTGTTTAAATCAACATACATTTTTTCCAAATTTCTTATTAAAAAAAAGTCTCAGATCTCCATCATTATAGTTGCGAACCCTTAATCTTCTGTATCGGGTTGCATTTGAAACCATTTTGGGTTACATACTTATAAGAAAATAGACAGAGCAAACACATCAAGATATTGGACATTGGAGAACCAAAAAGGAGCGAGCTCTGCAACCTGGGTTTGATGTGGACCATCCGACTGTGTTGGGTGTTGGGGTCTTCTCCTATGTGTGGAGGAGGTGGTAAGGCCTCCTCCAAGGTGGTAACATTTCTTGCCTTACTCCTTTTTAATTTTGTGACCCCTTATTTTTGCATTTACTCCACTTGGCTCTTTTCCTTCGATCACATTGATTGTAGGCATGTGAAGGAGGCCTCTGAATTGAATGCCCGATGGTAGAGGACTCAAGTGGGATGGGAATTAATTCAGCCCAACCGATGACCTCGAAGTCGGTGGAAGAACGTTTTATTGGCAAGTCTTCCAGGGATGCCATTGTTGGAGACTCTGTGCAGGTCCCCCTCAAAGCCAAGTTCGACCTGGTAAGTGCTACTTCCTTTGGGTGCGATGGCAGAGATGCAGGACGAGGTAAGGGCCCTTCCTCGCCTCTTTATACCTTTTCTATTTCGCCTAATGACTCTATGACCAAGGCTCTTGAATTGGAAAATCTCAGGCTTCAAGATATCGCCATTTTCTTTGCTGTTACTGATTTAGATAGATGTCTAGCTAGAAATTGTTTAGATGATTGGGTGAAAAATGTTTGGAATAAAATATTAGGGTTTAAATTCTCCTTTTGTAGAATGATTCAGAAAGGTTTATTTATTTATTTTTTCAATGATAATAAGTCATAGGTGGAGCTCCTCCAATTTAGTGCTATTCATAAAACCACTTTTAGGGCCCTTAAATGGTCCTTTGATGCGATTAATGAAGAGATTTTGGCTCTCTCTTTCCCTCGTTGGCTCCCAATTAAGAATTTTCCTCCCATCTTCTAGAAATTTATTCCCTAGATTTTGGAATCCGTCAGTAGAGTGATTAGGGTTGATCACTCATCGAATCTTGTCTCCCACCTGGATGCCAGAGTCCTAGTCTCCATTAACCTTGGCATTGATATTATGAGATTTATTGAGATAAAAATCCAAGGTGACACATTCACACATGTTATCAAAACCCTAGGAGGCCTGAAATCTTACTTTTTGTGTAGACAGGAAGGCCACATCAGAAGATTATGCCCTATCCTTTCGGCCAAGAAAAAAAATGGTGTAAACCCTTTTGAAACCGTTTCTAAGTTGGGTGATGTTGCTCCCCCCAATTCAACTGCTAAGACTAAAGAAACCCCTCCTACTTTGGATAAATTGGATTCTCTCAGAAAGGCCATTAATAATGTTGTGGCTAGCCCCTATTATTGAAAAAGACTCCGCCTTTGGCTCCTTTAATGTCGACCCCCCCCCGAATTCAGTTGTTTCTACTGCCATCTCCCAAATGGAGGGAGTTGAGGGCTCTGGTTTCCAGGTGGTTTCTAGAAAGAATAAGAGTATAAAGAGGAAAAATGCCCAACAATTGGCATTGGAAAATATTAGGGCTAGCGGGTAGTAGAAGCCATTCTCTGTTGAGGCCCCCATGGATGACGATGGTTTTCACTGCCTGCAAATCTAGCGACCTATTGAATCTAGTCATTAGATAAAGTCGATAGACTATACGTTGAAAACTAAATTAAGTTTCCCAATCAAAAACCTACATGGACATGCATTATTGAGTCGAATTTAGAACTAGGAGATTATAAACTAATTCTAGAAAGAATAAGAGTACAAAGAGGGAAAATGCCCAACAATTGGCATTGGAAAAAAATAGGGCTAGAGGGTAGTAGAAGCCATGCTTTGTTGAGGTCCCCATGGATGACGATGCTAGTAGGCCCCCCCACCTGAGGTCTTATTAATGAATGATTCTGATAAGGATTCTCATGTTAAATCTATTATTAAGTCTTTTGAAGGGATTGATCAAGGAAGCTGTGATTTTAGAAGAAGGGATGCAACCTCCTCTCACCCAGTGATCCTCCTTCTGCTCCTAACTCTAATCAATTCTAGGTCTTTTTTGATTTGTCCAACTTGGCCATACTGCTGATTGGTTCTGGGGATCCTCGGGGGGATGGAGATTTCCCCCTCCCTCTCAAACCATTGCCAATTCAAGTCCCGTCCCTATGAAATCTAACTCCCTGGTTGATGATGACAGTGTCTTCTATGAGGTTATCCCGACTTCTCCAATGATTGACGATAATAAACCTAATTTCCCTTATGAGTTAGATCTATCTAAGGGTGATACCCCTACCGAAGCTTCCTTAATAGACATTCAAGATTCTGAGATTGAGACTGAGTTGAGATCCAACTTTTCGGTCACTAGTTGTGAAAGGACTAGGGACAAAGATAATTCGGATGAGGAGATTTCAAAGGCTGAAGCCATCACTAGGAGGAAAAGAGGCAGGTCATTAGGCTCTAAGAATAAACACTCTTTGCTGCATAAAACGTCTAACTGGAAGTCTAGCTTCCCTAAGTGTTTTAGCAGCTTTAAAGTTGACAAGAATGATAATTAATTGTCTGGTTACCATGAAGTGCTTATCTTGGAATATTTGGGGGTTGGAGTCACCCGATAGAAAATATGTGGTGAGAAAGATGTTTAACCAGCATAAGGATCTAGATTTTGCCTTGTTGCAGGAAGTTAAAGCCATTAGTTTCTCATTGGAGATCAATCTTAATTTTGTGGAGAGAGACGCCCTCA
The DNA here is from genome assembly GCF_030272615.1 of Cryptomeria japonica. NCBI lineage: Eukaryota > Viridiplantae > Streptophyta > Pinopsida > Cupressales > Cupressaceae > Cryptomeria > Cryptomeria japonica. The sequence goes on along the minus strand of NC_081408.1, from coordinate 694,492,495 downwards.
GATTTTGCACTAAACATGAGAAAGGCAAAGGGGGGGTTGATATTCTTATTAACCCTAAGTGGAGAAACTCTATCCCTTTCTCAAGGGTGTCCCCCTGTAATAGGGTTGTATGGGTCACCTTTGGGCTTGGTGACTCTACCTTTGGGATTTTCATTGTGTACGCTCCCAATGATTATAGGGATAGATATGACCTCTGGCAATGGCTTGCATCCCTTCCAGATATCCCGTGGATCTTGGGGGGAGATTTTAACATGGTTGAACACAAGGAAGACAAGTTAGGAGGAGCCAATGTTGAATGGAAAGGGGGAGAGAAGTTATATTGGAAAAGATTGAAAGGTATCAAGAGACTTTTTGACCCCTTGGAAGGATTAAAACAATCTTACAAGGGAATCTAGTTTACCTGGTGCAATTACCAAAAAGATTTTCTCTAGATTGGATAGATTCTACACCAATAAGGATGCCTTCTCCTTTATCTCGGATCAACAAGGGTGCCCGCTGATTGTGAGGCCATCTTCCCTATCTGACCATCACCCCATTTTTGCCAATAATGTCTTCAGAAGTTCTATCAAGACTAGTAGCAAAGGTGGTGGCAAATTCATTCTTAATAGTAAATTACTGCAAGATCATGATGTTTTGGCTACTATTCATATTGTGAGATTATTCAATAAATATAATTCTCAAGATATCTCTAGAATATTGCTAGGTGGAATACCTCAGTGTCTAGTTGATAGAAGGTTCTTAGTACCATTGGCAAGAAGAAGGCCAAGGATTCTAGACAGGTGGAGCTTATCCTCTCCTCTAATCTACATAAGGCAGAGCAGGACATTCAAAAAGATCCCAACAATTCACATCTTACTCACTTGGTGGTGGTGGCTAGAGATAAGATTAGAAAATTACAACATGTAAGAGCCATTGGAGCAAGGAATAGGGCTAGGATGCAGCGGTTGTCTCAAGGAGATAAAGGGTCTAACTTCAACCTACTAAAGCAAAAGTAGTTCAAAGAGAAGATAGACAAGTTGTGGGTGGATGACAGGGAAGTCTCTAAAGAAGAAGAGATCATGGCTGAATTCTTCAACTTCTACAAGACACTTTTTTCCTCAGAGGATTCTCCCGCATCTATGCTTGCCAGAGACAAGTGTCGGTCTCTTGTCCCCAAGATTCTATCTCTTGAAGAAGGTCAGAATCTTAGTAGACCTTTTTTGGTTGAGGAGATCAAAGGAGCCATCAACTCTCTGCATAATAAATCCTCTGTGTCGGATGGGCTTACCATTGAATTCTATAAGGCTAACATTATCTGGATTGCAGATGACTTGCTAGAGGTCTACAAGGAAGCTACTAAGACAGGGTCTCTGGGTGCTGATATTAATAGAGGCCTTATCAAACTTATCCCTAAAGAAGGGGACAAAGCTCTTATAAAAAAATGATGTCCTATTACACTACTTAATGTATCTTATAAGATCCTTGCAAAGATGCTTGCTATTAGACTAGAAAATATCCTACATAAGTTTATCTATACCACACAAACCAGATTTATTAAAGGGAGATACATCTTGGAGAACCTCATTACCAGTTAGGAGGCTATGGAGTGGGCTAGACTTTCAGATCAAAAGGTGGCCATGTTTCTGCTGGACTTTGAGAAGGCTTACGACAAGATTGAATGGAATTTTTTTTTATGATGCTTAAAGCTTTTGGTTTCCCTAAGGTTTTCTGCCAATATGTTCAGGTACTCCTTAGGGACGCTCATGCCTAGGTGGAAGTTAATGGCTATATCTCTCAACCCTTCAAGCTTAGTAGGTCTATTAGGCAAGGGTGCCCTCTAGCCCCTGCCCTCTTTTTAATAGCCTTAGATTCTCTGTTTTACCTACTTAGGGATAATTCTCTCTCCCCTAAGGTTAGAGGGATCTCCCTTTCGGATAAGTTTGAATTTCTTAACATTCAGTTTGCAGATGACACTGCACTATTCTTTGAACTATCCAATAAGAACATGAGTGCTTTATCTGCCAAGCTCACCTTGTTCTGTGACGCTTCAAGGGCAAAGATTTCCCAAGCCAAATCTACTTTTCTCAGTTGGTCTGAGCAGCCACCAGATTGATTTACCACCTATGGGTTTTAATGGGGAGGTCCTAACACAATTGTTAGATACCTAGGGATTCCTTTCACAATCTCTCCTTGTCTCAAAGATATGTGGTTATGGATTAAGGGCAAGATTGATACCAAGCTTACCAAATGGAACAAACACTACCTCTCACTGGCTGGGAGAGTACAAGTTTGTGAGAAGATTCTATCATCCTACTGTATCTACTACACCTCTGTATGGATGTTTAGTAATTATCAAATCAATGAGTTGCAGAAGATCATCAGGGATTTTTTGTGGTTAGATGGTAGAGGTCACAGAAAAGCACACTTAGTCAAATGGGAGTGGTGTTGAATGGACAAGACTATTGGAGGTCTAGGCGTTAAGGATCTTAAAGTGCAAGGAATTGCACTTGCTGCTAAATGGATCTTCCATGCATTGAAAGGCAATGAACCTTAGAAAGTGCTCATTCAAAACAACATCAGACTGGGTCTTCCCAAGAAGGCTAAATCCTGGAGATCCCTTCCTATTAGTGACCTTATAGTTGGAAAATTCCTAGTCTCTACTGTCTTCAAGTATATTTGGAAGGCATGGGAGAGCGTTAGGCTTAGTATTGGAAATAATTGGACCAACCGAGATAACCAAGTTTGTGGGGAAAGATCAATTTGGTGGAACTTAACCCACAATGGTAAACCCCTCGCTTTCACTCGAGGATGTTCGGCCAAGAAATGGGCCAACAAAGGTATATGTTGTCTTAAAGATTATTATTAATGGCGTTCTCATCTCATGGGATGATCTTTCCAGTAAGTATCAGCCCACTTTATAATGTGAAATCAATCTCTATCTATAAAATTGTTGTATAATGTTAATATTCTTAATCATATTCATGCTAACTGGTATTCGGATCTATCACCTGCTCAATGGGGCAAAATGTTTAAGGCTTTTTGGAGCTCTCCTTTGGCTCCTAATAAGAAATTTTTTAGATGGTTGTTAATTCTTGATAAACTGCCTATTAGATTTGATTATAGTAAAGATGATCTTTGTAATATTTGTAAAGTGAAGGACTCCATTAGACATATCTTCTTTGATTGTATTATTGCTAAGGAAGTTTGGCTTATTTTTGGGCTGATTATACTGATGCATATTAACATACTTGATGTTGTTACTGGATTTATTAGAGGCATTAAGAAAGACACTAATCTTTTTTGGAATTTATTATCTTGTGAAGTTCTTTGGTATCTATGGAGAATTAGGAATATAGAAAGATTTCAAGGGGAAGAAAGGGCCCTTACTGAGCCTTTTTCGTAGACTCACCTTTCATTTTATCTTCTCGCAGGTTACTATGGTTATCAGGCTGAACAAGGAGAAATTTTGCAGGTTCCTTACTGACAGGCATACAAGATTATTTATATTTGATCTCTCTCATGGCTATAACTGGGGGAGAATGAATGCAAAAAGAACTCCCCTTATCAACGCCCTGGATGCTCTTATGGAGGAAATCAGAGGAAATGGGGAGCTGGTTCGCCATCAAATGGTACACTCTACCAGAATGATGGATGATCAGAGGTTGGTCTGGATGGAAGGGCCCCTAGGATGGATTGCTTGGATCTAGCTCAGAGTTGTTCTCTTTATGATACTTGCATATAAATTATGTCTTTGTACTATCTAATAAACCTTCTCCTTTGACAAATTGAGGGAGTCTGTCAAGAGGGATTGCAACACATAAGTCCATCACACAATTATCATGTCCGATAGGTGTCCATTCAAGGTCCTCACTTGAGAAGTAATTTCCTTGGTTGGGAACATCTTGCACATGTAGCTCAATAAGTGATTCCCATTTACTCTTTTTGTCCATCCTAAATAAAATCAAGATGGTCAGTAGTCCTCTATCTTGACAAAAAAATGTATGAACAAATATATTATTTTTTTTGTTTACTCAATGATATAACTGTATTTTATGTATATATAGGAACCTCAAATGATTATTTGTCTAATTATCCTACCTATAGTGAATACTATAATTCTAATGTGGTCATACATAAATATTATATGGTTACTTGATTCATCTTATCAACATACATCAAAGCACATTGCCAACATGCCAACATAAGGGTGGCCAAACATAGATATCATAAGGTTTCTTGGTTTATCTTTTTGATAGTTTATGGATACTAATTTTGTTGTCACTCCTTTTGGTACCAACATGACAACATTTGAAAAAGTACTATATATACATTTTGAGTTTTCTTCCCTCATGTTTCTTCTCATTAGAGTAGATAGGTCTTTGACAAACTAGTTTGGTTTTCTTTCCTCCTAATAGGATAAATGTTTACTATGGAAGATTCATAGGAAAATTAAGAACTATAATCCTGGCAGGATAGATCATTAGGAAATAAATTATAATTTCATAAAACTAGAACCTAGGACAATTATCATTAGGTAAATGTGGTTATAGGCTATACTTTGAGCTAATATACCTTTCTCAATAGGGAGATTATCATTAACAAAAGAAAATTGATTGTTCTCCATATTGCATTCCTCTAGAGTAATAGATATGTTTATGAAAACTTTGGGGCATGATCAGAGAGGTATACAATTTCATTCATACAACTTTCAATTGATTTTGTGTAGCGCAATATAATATCCTAAGTGTTCATGAGTTTTACTGAGTCATAAATGCTGAAAGATAATAGAGCATATATAAAATCTGAATTATTATAAACAATATACAATCAAAATATTTATATTAAAATTATACATTATTATATTTAAAAGAGCCCAATATTATGTTAAAAAACAAAATTCATATTTGACAATACAAACATATGTGAACAAGAAATTTTTACTTGAAGACATTATTCTTAATACATGTCAAAAGGAAAGGTATGTATAGTGGTCTACCATACATGACTCTTAGATGAAAGTGGCACTGACAACCTCTTTTTTAGACAAACCTTCTTTTCCTTTTCTTGTTTTTCAGGTTTATTTTTGTTATCCTCAAGGTCATATGTAGACCAATAATCAAGGCAAACCTTGAATATATCTTGGTAGCATGGTTGGTAGGATTTGTTGAGTTATTCTCTTTATGAAACTTGCATATAAATTCTATCTTTGTACTATCTAATAAACCTTCCCCTTTGACAAATTGAGGGACTCTTTCAAGAGGTATTGCAACACATAAGTCCATCACACCATTGTCATCTCCAATAGGTGTCCATTCAAGGTCCTCACTTCAGAAGTAATTTTCTTGGTTGGGAATGTCTTGCACATGTAGTTCAATAAGTGATTTCCATTTACTCTTTTAGCCCATTGCGAATAAAATCAAGATGGTCAGTAGTCCTCATCTTACTAAACAATGTATGAATAAATATGTTTATTTTTCTATGGTATGGTACAACTAAGAAATTTAATGTCAATTAGTACTATCTAGAGATTTTTGTTTTATGGAAATTGAAACAATTTGTGCATGACCTGTCTAAAATTTCTTTTGATAATTTCTCTTAAAAAAATCTATATATTTGCAAAGAGTTGTATATCTTAAAATATTTTCATATTAATTGGAATCGGTACTTGAAGAGATTTCTCACAAGTGATCACAATAAAATATTTGAAGTTGCATTGAACAAGATATTATGCTTTAAATTTGACATTTGATTTTTATTTTTAAAGAGTTTTTATCATCAAATTTAAGAAAAAAATTAAATCTTATAATATGATATGGGTTGAAGTAGATCTATGATTTTAGTAGTGTAGTTTTATTCTAAAAAATGTAACAAATGAATATCAAGATCTAATGATATAGTGTAGTTTGGAGTTTCATGACTCTATAATTTGAAGGATGAATTTATGTTTTTAATTTATTTTTCTTAGTTTTGTTTTTTTATTGTAGTATGATAATTAGAAGGTATGTGATTTTCATCTTCCTAATCCTCCTTATATGCATGAGATTAAAGATACATGGTTAAATAAATTCTTTCCGTATAATAAGGAAGATGTAAAAATTTTTTACGATTTATTATTTATCATAACCTAAGGAAGGTAAAAGTATGCACTAGTTGCAAGCTTAAGTAATATATGATTTATTTTCCACAAATCTAAAAATAGTTTCATGTTGATTAAGTTTGTAGAATATCTTTGTTGTTGATGCAAATATAAATGTAAACAAATGAAAAAAGCATGGATTCAGGTTCACAAAATTTGTTTAGATGGAGAAAGCATTAACTGCTGAAATCAGTGCCATTAGTTATGCCTTGTATGCAATATTTTCAGAAATGGTGATTATTTAAAAGCAGATCGATATGTATAATCGTAAGGAAGCAGTTCAAGATCCAGTTTGTTTGCTTGCAGGAAAGCATAATGTTGAAGAATTTTCCTTTTTTTAAAGCAGTGAGAAATGCTCTAATTTTTGAAATAATTTTTCCCAATTCAAAATAATGTAAAATGGTTGTATGAAAAACATTAGTGTGGGAAACATAATGTAGCAATCCTAAAAGAAATTTCAAATATTAATTTAAAATTTGTTTTTGATAGAAAAAGCAGAACGGTGCACCTGGACTTTTGAAACAATACTGCCTCAAATCCCCAAATATCACGAACAATCTCCAACAAACTAAAACAAAATCTTATTTGTTAATATAACAATTTTTTGTTTTTAACAAATTTTTTATTTATATAAAATTAAAAAATCATTTCAAAATGTGAATCAATGAAATAAATAAAAATAAAACAATAAATAGCACAGAAACCAGCAGTTGCTTGCACACAGCAAACTAAACTTACAATGACGGCAAAGCAAGAAAATGAAAACTCAGAAAAGAAAATGAAAACTCAGAAAATAGAATTCATATAATTTTCCTATCTTCCCGCGTAATTATGGCGAGTTAACTCATCTAACCCAGCTTAAGAACAGTTGAAACGAGTTAAAAGACAAACACAAATGATGACTGTGAGTTATACGGTATGGGTGACCTGCGTAGGATGGGTTCCATGCGAGCGAATTCTAGGCGCTGGGTAGAGGGTGCCGCATTAATTCAGTTGTGTTGTATGCTCCGCTGTATGTGCTGTACAGCATTTGTTGAATTAATGTGGTGTCAGTCTTTTAACTCTGTTCTTGGGGCAATTTTAACCGCTTTTTTTAACAGGTTGAAATAGGACAATCACAATGCAGTAAAATAGCATTAAAAAAAGCATATTTAGAAAAAGCGAGAAGTTTGAATCACTGAGAGCAGAAACGGTTAATAGCGTGTTAACAATGGTGTTCCATGGCAGGACCTAAAAATCTACCTGCTCAGGCGAAAATCTGTGTTAAATCCAAGTTATTTGAAAAGACAACAAATTGGTCTTTGCTTATTTTCGAGCTCCACGTATGTCAGGAGTGCATCGATAAATGTATTATAAACTCCATATGACAAAATATCTGGACGGTTCAAGACCCTTCCATTCAAATTGTTCCTGGACCATTTTCGGGAATTGCGACACCAAAAATCTTCCCGAACAAAACTCAATTTGCTCTGTGGTCGCAATAATATTAATTTGAACCCTAACAATCGTTAAATCGTCTGTAAGTGAGTTCTAAATAAATTGCCGTTGCTTTATATCAGTTACTTCGAAATCTGAAAATCCAGGTGAAGGGATTCAAGAGCTTTGTCAAATCAATAAGCGCCGAACCAGATTTTTCTCAGATCTCATTTTTTTGATTTTGGTAGTTTGTAGAATTAGGGAGAGGATCCAATAGTTGAGCATGTTTCAATTGTTGTCATGTTGATTTAATGTCCAATTTTTGTATAACATTGGACCAATACTTGTGACTTTAAAGTTGTTATTGCTGATGATGAGTACCAATAATTGAATGAAATATACCCTTCATCGTGAAAAACAACCAATCATGTGATGCCACATCAGCTGCACAAGTATTGGGGCACCTATTGCACGCCTATTGGTCTCACATTTTTTGGGGGTTGTTTTGGACAACTTGGCAAAAAGCATGCTGATGTTGCATCATATTTGATGATGTGGTTCTGAAACCTTAGTTATAAGTAGGGGACTTGCCAAGTAAGTTGTTGTAAAAAATTGGGAGTGATTTGAAATTTCCACATAAGATTTTGAGAAGAGTGAAGTTAGGGTGCACAACTATTGGGTCCTCTCCCCTATTAAAACAGAATTGACAAAAGGCGTAAAAGCCCTTACAACAATTTTGAAGTAGTTGGTAGGTAATTAAATAGGGAGTATGGCCTCGCTTTTTCCCTTCACCAATAAGGCAATTTTTGGGTATGGTTTTCACTGCCTACAAATCTAGCGACCTATTAAACTGACATCTGATCATTCATGCACTTAGAAGAGAAGGCAAACAAGCTACATGCCTAAGAACGACGAAGCTTGCAGAATACAAAGGCTTTCTCGAAGGCAAGTCTAACTTATTTGGGTATCTAATGCTTGGATTAAGGTGCCTATGATCTTCTTTGTAACACCTTTAAGTTTCATTTTGATAGAATTTGAAACGTGAGCTGATAGCTTAAAAATCTTCAAGAATATATTTATTTTGGAAAGAAGAGTGGTGTTTGAAAGACATTTCAGTAAAACATTGTTGAATGTTTGAAAAACACGTGAAACTTGAATGAATAGCAAAATTGGAAAAATATTTCTTGAAGATATTAGTTTCAATCATTTGCTCATATGAGGAATTCCTTAAGGGATCGACATCATCTCTCTTATGAGATAATACATTATTTTGGATGCGTCTATTCTGGCTCCAAAGTGGCAGTACAGATTGACTAACACGCGTGTTAGTTGCGCATTTTACACTGTCGATTTTGCAATAAATGACTGGGATTGACTAACACATCGCTATCATGCTGTGCGAAGGGTCCGTTTTGGAGCCAGAATAGCCGCGGCCCATTATTTTGATGATTTGAAAATGGTACTCTTGAGTCTTGACATAATCCAATTTTT